>NC_044273.1:3448957-3742213 GCF_003957555.1 Calypte anna
AAGTTTGGGCAGTGGGCAGACAGCAGAGCTAACACTGTCTATGGCTTGGGCTTTGCCTCGGAGCAGCATCTTTCCCAGGTAATGCTGCAGGGGCTGGCAGAAAGCTGAGGCTGGCAAGGAGAATGGCCCTGAAATCCTGGAGATCAGCCTCTGGAGAACAGGCTTTAGCAACTCAATATAATGCTGGTCCCAGTGTGCTAAAAATCTAATATAAGGTGCCAAGAAGAACTGGAAAATAATGAAAATAATGTTTGAGGGGTTTTGTGAGCATCACAAACTGAGTCAGGACTTTAAGCTCAATTTCTGTCATTGCTGTTTAGCCAAATCCACTGCCCTGAGTGCAGAATCACTGAGGGCTGGTCCTGATTGGCATTGTTAGTTGAAAAGAAATTAAAACCCATGCTGGGTGGAACTGCAAAAAGGGAGAAGTAACCCAGGCATCAAGTGGAGTTTGTTCTGCATTTTGCTGCAGCACCCCAGTGACTTTGCTGCTGTTTCCAGTTTGCAGAGAAGTTCCAGGAAGTGAAAGAAGCAGCCAGGTTGGCAAGGGAGAAGTCTCAGGATAAAACAGAACTGACCAACCCTGCCCTGAACATCACCTCTCACCAGGTAATGCTTGGCAGATACCAGGGAGGGAGGAATGGCCCCAGAGCTCAGCTCCTTTCCCAACTCCTGCATCCATCCCTTTCCCTCTCTGAGCTTTCTTGCCAGACCCTGAGGTTGGAGCTTCAGGTTTTGGGGACACCCCTGGCTCTGAGGTCCTTTTCTGAAACACATCAAGTCAACTCAATTACTAGTGCTGAAGTGGAGCTCCTGGGAAGGTTCCCACTCCTCTTTCCCAGTTCAACTGCCCAAACCTTTTGCTGGCTTACAATGCCATGCTGGAAATGTGGGGGTTTTGTTGTTTGGTGGTGGTTTTTTTGTTTGTTTTTTTTTGTTTTTGGTGAAACATTTCAGTGCTGATGGTGTCCTCCCAAACAGTTCACTCCAGAGGTGATCCTGCTTTTCCCAGAGCTGCTGGCAGGAGGAGAGGAGCTGTGGGATGGAGGACTCTGCGTTCCCTGGGCTGGGTACAGATGGAGAGGCAGCAGAGGAGGAGGAGGGAGTGTGAACAGTGCCTTGGCCTGCAAGGGAAAGAGGGGGAGGCAGAGGCTCTGCAGAGACTGGAAATGTCATCTGGGGTGTAAAAACTGGGGAGAAGTTGCCTGACTTTGGTGCCTGTTGAGGCTGAGCCCCATTCTAATGGTTGGCAAATGAAGGAGGGAGGAGAGCAGAGCACTCAGAGCAGAACCAAAGTTTTGGGTAAAAGACACAGTTCAGGAATAATTACCCAAGACAGAGACTCATGGTCACTTGCAGCCTCCATCTCCTCTCTCCCTTGGCCAGGAGATGGAGGCTGGAGCAGAGATGCTCCCTCTGACCCTGGTACCACCAGGCAGAACTCCTCAGGACGTGTTCATCTGTCACCTGCAGTGTCCCCTGCCCTGTGGCCATGCAGATCTTGTCCTGAATTTCTGGCCTCTGCCTCATTCCCTCTCCCACTGCTGACTCACAGTCTCTGCATTAGGAGACTTTCAAACATGAGCTTCATCCTTGAATAATTAATTGTGTTCTTGTTTGCAAGTGAGCAGAGAGCAGATCTGTCTCCTGCAATTAAATCAGGGCTCCCTCTTTTTCTGCCCCTGGGTTACTTTACTTAGGCTCCAGCTTTTCAGACCTGGGGATATCCCAGGGTGGAAGCTTCTCTTCTGTCCTCTGGTACCTTTTTGAACAAGTCCCACTTAGAGCATCCCCAGCTTGGGCTGTAATGGAAGCAACAAAAGAGTGCAGAGCATCTTCAGCTCTTTTATCAGGTTCAGGTGGCCTGGCAGCTCTGTGCTTCAGGGTTTAGTAAGGGTTTATGAAGCCTTTCAACTGCTCTGAAAACCAGCAAGGAAATCCTCTGAAGGTTTCAATAGAAAGGGGCAGCTGGAGCAGCTCTGCCCAGCCCCAGGACCCCAGTGACAGGCTGTGACATCCCTGGCATTTGTTGAGGGGAAGCTGAGGGTCAGGGAATTCAGTTCCTGGAGTGGCAAGGGATGAAGGGAGAAAGGGAAGGAGGGGAAGCTGTGTGTGTGCAGGCTGTGATCCCCCTGCTCATCCTGGGATCACTGCCCCAGCAGGGCATGGAGACAGGGAAAGAAAGGAAAAGGGAAGCACTGAGCTATCAAGGAAAATCCCTGTGTCCACAGAGCTCCCAGAGTCATCACTGCTGCCCAGCTGGACAGGAGGAGCTTTGCCAGCCCTTTGCCAGCCCAGGAGTCAGGGCTGAAGCTTCTCACAAGAGTTCAGGGGCTGAGGAGGAGCCCTGAGACCCTGGGAAGGAGTTTGCAGAGCCCCTGGGGCTCCTCCTGGCTGCTGTGGGGTAACCTCCTCTTCCTCATCTCCCAGGTACTTCCCAGCCCCATCATCAGCTCCAATGGGCCAGGAGAAGATAAGCTCTTCAGGAGCCAAAGTGCTGATGTGGAGATAACCACAGAGAAGGAGAGGTTGAAGAAGATGCTGTCAGAAGGGTGAGGCTCCCACAAGTGGCTTTTCCCAGCTCCCTGTTCTGGCAGCATTTCATGCATGTCACCCCCAATTTTTTTGGACCCCAACCACTGCTTCTTTAGGTGCCTCCTGTCTGCTGCTGCTCAAACCTCCACCATTCCAATGCCCTCCCTTCCCCAGCAGAAACTTTTTTATTCCAGCTTGGATGTGAAGTCTGCAGCTCAGGCAGCGTGGGAAGGAGAATGCTTTGTGCCTGCAGCAGGGATGAGCTGGTGCCAGTTAGCCACAGATCAGTAGTTTGGGATACCAGAAGATGTTCACACTTTTCCAGCTGGCCCAGGGCTGCATTTGTCTTGAATTCCCCTGACAATTCCAGCAAAGTCCCTGCTGCTTCCTTTCTTTGTCTGTTCAAAAGCTCCTGGGCTGGGTTTTGCCCCTTGAGCTCCCAGCTGAACACTTAAAAATATTTTTAAATCAAAAGCAAAGTGTTCTTTCCTACCTTCTCCTCCAGTCTGGGGTGGCAGGGTTTTATTCAAAGCAAATTCAGATCTAACCAAGCTTTAAAAAGCTGGATTCATGGTCCCACATTGCAAAGCTCCTTTGTAGTAACTTCACCTCCCCACTCCCCATTCATCTCCCTGGGTGCTTCCTGCACTTTCAAGCCAGCACACACATGGCCTCAAAGTCAAACATTATCCAGGGATAAAGGAAAGAGATGCATATTCAGTATTTAAATTTGGGGAGGGATATGAAAGCCAAAGAGGGATCTGCCCAGCACTTCCAAGAGAATTCTTCCAGTTCATGGAACACAGAGGGGGGAGAAACCTTCATGCTGAGGCTTTTATGCTCCCCTGCCCACTCCTGTGTCCTCTTTCACAGCTCAGTGAGTGAGGTCCAGTGGGAAGCTGAATTTTTCAGCCTCCAGGACAACAACAACAAGCTGGTGGCTGCTCTCCATGAGGCCAATGCCAACGTGGACCAGTGGAAGAAGCAGTTGGCTGCTTACCAGGAGGAGACAGAATCCCTGAGGCAGAGGGTGAGTGCATCAGGTCCTGTCCCACAGCCCCCTCCTGCCCTTCACCCCCCTCCTCCCAGCACTTCCCAGGAGCTGGGATGGAGCCTGGCAGGGAAAACATGTCAAGGAATAAGGGCATGGAACTAGGGAGCTCTGATAAGAGCTGGGGGGTGGGAGTGGGAAAGCTGAGTCCCTGTGGATAAAGGGAGGGAAATCAGAGCACAAATTGAAGGAATCCCAAATTCCCTCCAGCTTCCTAAGGGCAGCTCATAGAATCATAGAATGGGCTGGGTTGGAAGGGACCTCAGAGATCATCAAGTCCAACCCTTGATCCACTCCTGCTGCAGTTCCCAGCCCATGGCACTCAGTGCCACATCCAGGCTCTTTGGAAAGATCTCCAGACACGGAGAATCCACTACTTCCCTGGGCAGCCCATTCCAATGCCTGATCACCCTCTCCAGAAAGAAATTCTTTCTCATCTCCAACCTAAACCTCCCCTGGCACAACTTGAGACCCTGCCCTCTTGTCTTGCTGAGAGTTGCCTGGGAAAAGAGCCCAACCCCCCCCTGGCTCCAACCTCCTTTCAGGGAGTTGCAGAGAGTGATGAGGTCTCCCCTGAGCCTCCTCTTCTCCAGCCTCAACACCCCCAGCTCCCTCAGCCCTTCCTCACAGCAATTCTGCTGGATCCCTTCACAGCCTCCTTGCTCTTCTCTGGACCTGCTCCAGCACCTCAATCTCCTTCCTGAGCTGAGGGGCCCAGAACTGGACACAGGACTCAAGCTGTGGCCTCACCAGGGCTGAGCACAGGGGCAGAATCCCTTCCCTGGACCTGCTGGCCACGCTGTTCCTGAGCCAGCCCAGGATGCCATTGGCCTTCTTGGCCACCTGGGCACACTGCTGGCTCCTGTTCAGCTTCCTGGCAATCCAGACTCCCAGGTCCCTTTCTGCCACTCTGTGCCCAGCCTGGAGCTCCCCATGGGACTGTTGTGTTGAACCTCATCCCATTGGGATCATCCCAACTCTCCAGTCTGTCCAGGTCCCTCTGCAGAGCCCTCCTGCCTTCCAGCTGATCCACACTTCCCCCCAGCTTAGTGTCATCTGCAGATTTGCTGATGATGGACTCAATCCCCTCATCTAAATCATCTATAAAGATATTGAACAGCACTGGGCCCAACACTGATCCCTGGAGGACACCACTGGTGACCAGTCACCAACTGGATCAGCCCCGTTCAGCACCACTCTCTGGGTCTGGACCTCCAGCCAGTTCCTGACCCTCCTGTCCAAGCTGTTCCCTGCTGCCAGCAATCCTGAGTAAATCCTCTGCCCCCCCTGAGCTGGGCAGGCTTCTGGCTGGGAGAGGAAGGATGAATTTTGTTCTTCCTGCTGTAATCAGCTGGAATCTGAGCTGCAGCATCATGAAGCCCAGTGGTGCAGTACAAACAAGCTTTTGTCCTGGTGGAATAATGGGATCCTTTGACCTCAGTAATATCAGAGAGGTCATGGAGGGGCTGGTGGCATCTGAGCAGAGGGGTGACAATCACAAGGTTGGGTTTGTTGGGAGCTGCAAAACACTTGGGAAAAGGTTTTGGGAGAGTTGGGGGTTGGCTGGGAAAGAGCTTTGGTGCCCTGGAGAAGCCATAAAGGCATTTTGCTGGGAGACAGGAGGGATTTATAGCAATTAACAGCTCTTCCCACTTGATGGCTGCTGTGTGGCCACTCTGCAGCAACCAGCCCTCCCCCAGGGTCCCTTCTGCCTGTTTCTAATCCTCACTGCTGGAAAAGAGCTGCCTGGAACAAAATTCTCCCCTCTGCCTGCCCTAGGTACAGCAGAGACCTCAGCTGGGTGTAGGTTTGGGGTTTGGAGGTGGCTGGGGTTCCCTGGGTCCTCATCCCAGGGATGGTGAGGAATTCACCAGCCACAGAAGGGGACTTTTTCAGCCTGCAGCTCTGTAAGATGTCAGGAATGTTGTCCCTAAGCCAGTTTGGGAGCAGAGCTGGTTGGTTCTGGCTCTGCTGCTTGGGAGCAAATCTCACAGCAGGGTCCAAACCCTCTCCAGGGGACACCATCCCTTGCTGGATGGAGCTGCACCCCCTGAGAGCCTGGGCCCCAGCAATACCCTGCTGATTCTGCTTTTCAGAAGGAATCCTCCTCATGAATAATCTAAGCCACTGGGCTGAATTTTCCAGGCATGGGGAATGTGCTTGGGCAAATGCTTCCTCCCAGCTCCTTGGCTCTGGGCAGCCCAGGGATGCAAATGGAGGTGGATCTGAGCATCCCCAAGTGCTGCAGGCTCATGGTCCTCCAGTCAGGCTTTGCTGGGATGCAGGGTGAGGCAGAGACAGAGAGGTTTTTGCTGCATTGTGTGTGATCTGTGCAGAGCAGAAGGAGACAATTTATTTTTTTTTTCCAAGCAGCCCCAGGGTGGGAGCTGCTGCCCTGTTCTGAGTCCCTGGTTTGCAAGGGACCCAAAGCATGGCAAAGGGGGGGCTGTGGGTGATGTTGGGACATTCCTGTGTCTCTGAACTCCCCTTCCCTGTGTCTGCAGGTCGCAGAGCTGGAGTCCCAGGGGGCTCAGGATTCCTCCAGTGAGAACAACAAAGAAGAACTGAGCCAAAGCCTGGAGGAGCTGGAGCTGCTGCTCAAGGCTAAAGATGAGGTGGGACCCCAAGGCACTGTGGAGCTCAGAGGTGCTGCACAGGAGGGAGAGCTGAGAATAAAATGAGAATAAAGTGCTGGGAGTGTAAATATCCTGGAGTGGAGGCTCAGGCAGTGCAGGGCTGGGTCTCACCCCTTCAGCTGCACTCAGCCTCTGGTGTCAGAACCACTTTTTGCTTTCACTGCATTTAAATGAATGATTTAAAGAAATGTTTTAATCACAGGGGCTGTGAAGGAGGGGAAACCTCTCTGCTTTGCCCATCTCCAGGCTCCCTGTGCTCCAGCAGGGTGGGTGACAGAGCCATAGAGAGAGGGGTGGGAAGGGAAGGGGTTTTTTTGGTTTTCCTGATCCTTAGGGAGAAGGAAAAACCCTGGGCCCAGGGTTTGCAGAGGTTTTCATCCAGCAGCTGAGCAGGGCCCCTGGGATCTGATCTGGGGTGGGTGCAGACTTCACTGAGCCTTGCTGGCTCTCAGCTCTCACCTTGGTCAGGGACTTCAGGGCTCAGAAGGGAAGCAGCAGGAGGGGAAGGCTGGAAAAGGAGGCATGGGAAGGTTGGAAAGGAGGAAACTGGGAGCTGAGTTTGGTGCTGTGATCCTTGGGGAGAGGGAATGGGGCTTGTGTTTGGGGGACATGGTGGGAGCTGACCCCACT
This sequence comes from Calypte anna, assembly GCF_003957555.1. Lineage (NCBI taxonomy): Eukaryota > Metazoa > Chordata > Aves > Apodiformes > Trochilidae > Calypte > Calypte anna. Next base: position 3,455,810 of record NC_044273.1, read on the forward strand.
GGCAGAGGGCTGGGGGGCTGGCATGATGCTTTTTTTTTTTTTTTTTCCTCTCTTTTTTTAGGAGATTCAGATGCTGAAGAGCCAGAAGTGTGGTCGGTGGGAGGCAGAGGGGGAGCGGGAGGAGACACTGCAGAAGCTGCAGGTGAGGGGGGGCAGAGCTGGGACCCCTCAGATCCCTTCCCATTTCCCCTTAGAACCAGAGAGGGAATCCTGCTGAGCTCCTCTGTATGCTGGCACCAGCATCCTGTATCCCTGCCTTCTTCCCCCATCCCTGTATCCCTTGGATACAGCACTGGCAGGGAGCAGCAAACCCCCCCCACTCCCTCCATATCCCATCCTCTGCTCCAGCCCAGGACTGGAGCTGCTGTCCTGGGAACCCCTGGGCTGGCTGAGGAGCAGAGCTGTGGCTGGCAGGAGGGACACAAAATGCTGCTCAGTGCCTCAGGGCAGGGACACAGATGGCAGCAGAATCTGTTGTGCAGCCCCTGGGGACAGAGCCTGCCCCTGGTTCCCTCTGAGCAAGGGGTTCTGCTGGCCCAGACACAGGAACAGCTAAAGGAACAGGCACAGATACAGCCACAGGAACAGGCACAGCCACAGGAACAGGCACAGGAACAGCCACAGACACAGAACCTCCCCAAACAGCCCAAGCCCAGCAGGTGATGGATGAAGCAGGAGCTGGGAGGCTCCAGACCTTTGCAAACCCTGGGCAGATGGCAGGGGTTGGGAAACAGGGGCTCACACGTGTGGGGGTGGGTGTGCTGGGCTGCTGCAAAACATCACAGAATAATTGGGGTTGGAAAGGACCTAAAAACCCCCCCAGTGCCACCCCTACCATGGGCAGGGACCCCTCCCACAGCCCAGGGTGCTCCAAGCCCCATCCCAACCTTCAACACTGCCAGGGATGGGGCAGCCACAGCTTCTGGGGCAACCTGGGCACCCAGGGGCTCAGCACCCTCACAGGAAAGATTTTTGTTATTTTTTTTTTCCTAATGTCCAACCTAAATCTCCCTTCTTCAAGTTTGAACCCATCACCCTCTGGGCTGGGTGGGTGTGGGTGGCCTGGTGGTGGGGAGAGATAAGGGTGTTGGTATAGGAGTGTTGGGGATGGATAAGAGTGTTGGGGATGGATAAGGGTGTTGGGGATGAGGGTGCTGGGATAAAGGTGTTGGGATGAGGGTGTTTGTTGGGATGAGGGTGTTTGTTGGGATGAGGGTGTTGGTTTTGGGATGGGGGTGTTGGTTTTGGGATGAGGCTGTTGGGATGAGGATGTTGGGGATGATGGTTTGGGCATAAGGGTGTTGGGATGAGGGTGTTGGTGTTGGGATGAGGGTGTTGGGATGAAGGTGTTGCAGGTCCCTGTGTTGGGTATAAGGGTGTTGGGATGAGGGTGTTGGTGTTGGGGATGAGGGTGTTGGGAATGAAGCTATTGGGATAAGGGTGTTGGGGATGAGGCTGTTGGGATGAGGCTGTTGGGATAAGGGTGTTGTTCCCAGTGTTGGGGCATCCCTCTCACCGGGGCTGTGTCCTCCTCCCCCAGGAGCTGGAGGCAAGGAACTCAGAGCTGGAACAACGCCTTCAGCTGGCTGAGCAGAGCCTGGCAGAGAGCTTGGCTGAGAGGGAGAAGGTGCAGAACGAGGTCACCAAGGTGACAGAAATCCTGGATGTGAAGCTCTTTGAGCTCAGCGAGCTCCGGCAGGGATTGGCCAAGCTGCTGGAGAGCAACTGAGAGCAGCATCCCCAGGGACACCCCAGGGACACCCCAGGGACACCCCAGGGACACCCCAGACCCAGCACCCAGCCTGGGCAGGACTCAGCACCCTCCCAGCAGCTGCCTGGGGACCCAAGTGCAGCCCCTCCCTATGCAGGGAGCATCTCGAGTCCCACCAGAACCTCTCTGGTCCTTGCCCTGGTTCTGACAGAGTCCAGAGACAGCAGCTGTCCCCTCCCTGCTGGCACACTCTGACTCCCAATATTTTTACAGGTTTTTTCTAGGGGAAGAATGCAGCTTTTGCATTTTATTTTTTTTTTCTGTAGTATTTTTATTTTTTTTTTAGACAACCACTTCCCTTTTTGCCTCTTTCCCCACCTAGGGAGGGAGGAGAAGTTTTAGCACACCCAGGCCAAAGAGTTGGCTCCTTTTCCTCTTCCCTTTCTCCATCTTCTCTTTCCAACAGGATCACTGGGCACTGCCAGGAGCTTCCAGAATTCCCCCTGCAGAGAAAGGGGGGGATTTGCCTGACCCTGGGTCCTTCCCACTCTTCAGTCACATTCTCCAGATGACAGGGAAGGTTTGAAAGCTCACATTAGCCTGACCCAGGGGGATTTAATGACTTAATAAAACCTGAGCTGAGAGGAGCAGGGGCTTGGTTGGGAAATGGGACATCCCTGAGGAGGTGGCCAACAAACTGCTGGATTGGCCTCTCCTGAGGGCTGTAGTTAATTGAAATTAAATGGAGCAAATCACAGTTGCTCTTGGTTCCTTTTTTATTTTATTTTATTTTATTTTTCTTTCCCTTTCCTTGTTTTTTTTTTTTTAATTGGGATTCACTCCACAGAGACTTTCTGCCCAGCAGAATTCCCTGGGAAGGGCTCAGGTCCCAGCTTGCCACACTTGGCCAGATGAAAGGAGAGCAGGAGGTGCTGGGAGCATGCTGGGACCAGTGCCTGTGGGAAGCCTGGGATTTCTGGGAGGTTCCAAGAGGAATTGAGCAAATCCTGAGGGATGCCCTGCAGAAACCTGGGAAGTTTTGTGTCCCCAAAGCCACCCAGGAGCATGCTGAGCCCTGTGCTGGATGGTGAAGCAATGGCTGTGTAGAAATAGTTAGGAACCTTACAGAAGTGTTTGGGTTTGGGTTTTCTTGGGGTTTTTTGTTTGGTTTTTTCTGGGGTTTTTTTCCCCCCTCCCTCTTTGCTGCTCAGCAATCCTGAGCGTGTTCCACAGAACCTCTGCTGCTCCAAACTCTCCAAACTTCTCCTTTCCCTTACCTGCTGACCACAAGAGGAACCCAACAGCTCCCACACCCTGCAAGTCAGGGCAGGATTAGGGCTGACACCTTGGGAATCTGCTGGGAGAAGTGGGAGAAGTGCTGGAGCCTCCTGGCCTGGGTCTGGGCAAACTCCTCCCTTTCCCAGGAGGGGATGAGCAAACGTGGAGATTTCCAGACCTGCAAATCCAGGGAAAAGCTTTTCTGGGTGGGGGTTGGGTTAGTTGGGGTTTGTTGTTGTTGTTATTGGGTTTTTTTTACCTTTTTTTTTTCCTTTTTTTCCTTCTGCATGAAGTGTTCTCACAACTACCTGAGGCTGGAGCTCCTGTAGTGAACATTTGTTTCAGGGTATTTAAGAAAGGGAAGGAAGTACCTGGGAGGGGGGGTGTTGGGAAACCTTTCTAAGGCCTTGTTTGCCATGCCAGTGCTCAGATTTTATCCCTACAGGAGCAGCTTTCTGTTGGAATAGAGCTCAGCTCCCAGAGAGGTGCCTTGGGTTTGCATCTCCATCACCAAGGCAGAGGGAGGAGGCTGGGAATTTGGGAAGAAAACGAAGCAAAAAAGGTTTCTGTTCTGTCCTGCTGCCCTCTGACACTTCTGTGGCTGAGGATGGAGCCAGAAATTCAGGTAGAACCCATTTTGTAGCCCAGTTTTTGGGTTGTGCTGTTCAGGGATGCTGCCTTCTGCTTTCCCCAGTGCACCCTCAGGGTCATCTTGGAATCTTCCATATACTGAACATGCAGGAATATAATACATGAGGAGGAAAGACAAAAAGAGAGTGAAAAGAGGAAAAAAACACCTCCATATGCAACCTGTTCATCATCTATAGGCTGAAGAGGATGTGTCAAGTGATTTTCAGCTCTGTCCCCTGGCAGTACCATGAGTATAACTTGTTATTTGTACTGCCTGGTGAATGCTCCTCCTGACCCCCTCTGCACGTTTGCAGAAATGAGTCCTTGGCATGAGCAAACCCTGAAATGCAGGAACAGAATCATAGAATGGTTTGGAAAGGACCTGGAAAATTGTCTGCTTCCAACTCCCCTGCCATGGGCAGGGACACTTCCCCCTATCCCAGGTTGCTCCAAGCTCCATCCAACTTGGACCTGAACACTTCCAGGGATGGAGCAGCTACAGCTTCTCTGAGAAACCTGGGACAGGGTCTTCCCACCCTCACAGGAAAGAATTTTATCTCAATATCCAACCTCAATCTCCCTTCTTTTAGTGTGGAACTCCCAGCCCTTGTCCCATCCCTCCAGGCCCTTGTCCCAAGTCCCTCCACATCTTTCCTTGATCCCTTCAGGCACTGGAAGTTGCTCTAAGGTCTCCCCAGAGCCTTTTTTTTCTCCAGGCTGAAAAACCCCAACTTTTCCAGGCTGGTTTTTTATCAGATGATAAAACAAAAGCTTTCCTCCTCCTGTCTGCATTTTTCATCCTCAAAACAGGAGCTGGTGCCAGTGGGAAGCTCCACCAGGTTTCCAAGAAGGACCCAGGTTGAGTCCTGAGCTTGATGTCCTGAGGATGTCTGCAAATCCTGCAACAAATCCCAAAGAGAAGGAAGGAAATTTCCAGCTGATCTCCCACCAGCATCCTGCAGGGAGCTCCTCACAAGGTTCAACCTCCTCAGGGCAGCCAGGGTTAGACCCTGTTTTTAAAAATGCCATGAAATAACCACAGTGCTAGGGAAAAAAAACCAAAAAAACCCAAGTTCCAGGGTGCTGCTGCTTCTCCTCTGCAAGTCTGACCCCAGTCCTGGTGGTGTCAAGTGCAGAATCCTCCACTCAGCTCTTGTGAAATCAGCACTTTCACAGCAGGAACAAACATCAGCCCAGTCCTAAGCTTCCTCAGCAGCTTCTTCATTACTGGAAAAGCTCTGGGAAAGCCCTGGAGCTGCCCTGGCAGGGATGCTGGGGGGCAGTGGGTTCTTCACTTTGCATCTCCCAGTTTCTCCCAGTCCTGGCCCTGCTCTTTTGTCAGGAACAGAGACTCTTCCCACACCTCCTGGTGCTGGACACTCATCTTTTCCTTGCCAGAACCATCTCAGGGGCTTGGGGAACTCTGTCCTGTGTTCAAATCCCAGCAGGGAGGGGGATGGATGGCTCTGGGAGGCACTTTCCCACTTTCCCTTCCAGTCCTCCCCTCTTCCCAGCTGATGAAAACCCATTCATCACCAGCTCTTTCCCCAAAGCCCTAAATCCCTGCTCAGCAGTGAGAACCCCCCTGGAGATGGCAGAGCTCCAGTTCCCCCAGGAATTCCCCCCCAGCACTCAAACACATCCCTTCCAGGAGCTTCCCAACCCTCAGCCCTTCCCTTTGCTGCTTTTTTTTTTCCTTCAGAGGGGGAAGTTGTGGTGTGACCCAGCCCGTGCTATGGGGCAGAGCTGCAGTTTTCTGCTTTTCTGTCTCCCAGTTTCCTGGGGAGGAGAAGTCACTGGTTCCAGGTACCTTGAGAGGCTTCGTTCCTTTACCAGATGAAGCTCTGAATTATTCATAAAAAACCCAGACAGAACATTGATAAAGGGAACAGGAGGGGGGGAAATGGTTCACATGTGAGATCAGGATGAACAGCTAAAATCCAACTAAAACCTTGCAATCTTCCCCCACTTTGCCCAAGAGGGATGAGCAGCAGCTTGCTCTGAACCCAAACCTGGGACAGGATCCTTCTGCCCAGCTCAGCAAGAGGAAATGGAGCTTTACTAGTCCAGAACATGCCAAAAATAGAGCCTTAAAAAAAAAAAAACCCACAAAAAAAAAGGGGATGTGTTTCATGCAAGCTCCATCTGAGAGATGCCAATCCAGGGCTGCAAAACGAGGCCAGACCCAAAGCTCACCTGGGAACCCCAACACCCCTGGTTCTGCTTTGCTCTGCAAACTCCTTGCACCTCCCCAGGCTTTGATTTTTCCTCCCCAAAACAGAAACTTGCCCTCCCTGAAGGGCTGCTGGACTTCCAGTTTTTAACCATCTCTGAGGTGCCTGGAGAGGCAAGAGGAGAAAAAGCAACCCCAGGGCCCTCAGGACAATTCCCTGAGTTTAAAGAAGAGGTAAAAACCTTTTTTCTGCCCCAAAAGCCACTGCAGGGCCCCCAGGTGATGTGTGCTGTGCTGTGAGGATGCCTCACATCTGTTATTTAACAGATTCTTTGGGGTTTTTCTGGCAGAACACAGAGAAGCAAAGAGCCACTTTGTTTTCTGTCTCCAAAGGCTCCAACCTGGGGGGGGGGGAATTTGTAATTAAATAACAACATTAATGAAAAAAAAAGGGTGACCTGAGCCTTTTGAGCTCCTGCTTCTGGGCTCAGCTGCTTCCTTCTTTAGAGAATGGGTTGGATTTAGTGCAAAAATCATCAGTTTGCACTTGAGAGCTCAGACAGACTCTGGAACATCCTCAGCCCATGCAGACACTGGGAGAAAATTCCCCTAAAGCAATTAAATGTCTTGTGGAAAATGTCCATGAACCTGTAATAAACCCCCCCCCCAAACCCAGTGAGCTTTTCCCAGACCCTTTTCCCTTGTTTTAATAATTTAATAATTAATAATAATTATTATCCTTGGTAGGTGGTGGTGTTGACACCAGTTCCTGCTCCAAGGGGACAGAGCAGCAGCTCCAGCACTCAGCAGGACCTTGGTCCTGCCCCTTCCCAAAAAAAAACCAAACCAGGAGATGGAACAGTGCTGGGAAGGAGACACTTGGGATGAGAGCAGCTCCAGGTAACCCAAAGGAGCAGCACTCACACTCCAGCCACCTCCTCTGTCCCCTTGTCACCTCCTCTGTCCCCTTGTCACCTCCTCTGTCCCCAGGGTCTGCAGGGAAAGGCTCTGAGGCTGCAGCTCTCCCAGGGAAATCCATCCCTGGAGTCCTTCCCTGGGATTTGGCACAGGGATTGTCACTGCTTCCTCAGGTCCCCTCTTCACCTGCAGATGGAGGTGGCAGCTCCTGCTGGTGTCACCACAACTGTCCCCTTGTCCCCCACCTCCTTGCTGGGGGGGTTTTCTCAGACTCTTTTCTCAGCCTCTTCCTCCCAAACTTCTGGGAAACACCTTTGGGATGCTTGTTCCTCTGCAAGAGGGGAAAATGCTCCAGGAAAGATTCCCTGAGGAAATCCCAGGGCTGATCCTGAGTCCCTGGGGTGGCTTTGGTGCCTTCTCCATCCCAGGGCTCTCTTCCCAGCTCCTGGAAGTTTTCTTCTTGATTTTGTTTCCCTGAGAACCCATCCCAAAGAGCCACTTTTTGGCACATGCCTTGGGATCCAGCAGCATCCTGGCTGGGCAGAAATGGGGGGGGGAAGAAGTGGGAGGTGGAGGAGCAGGTTCCTCCTGAGCCCCTCAGAGGAGGATGAAGAGGATGAGGAAGATGAGGAGGATGAGGATGAGGAAGATGAGGAGGATGAGGAAGATGAGGAGGAGGAGGATGAGAAGGATGAGGAAGATGAGGATGAGGAGGAAGAAGAGGATGAGGAAGATGAGGATGAGTAGGATGAGGATGAGGAGAATGAGGATGAGGAAGATGAGGTGAGGAGGATGAGAAGGATGAGGAGGAAGAGAAGGAAGAGGAAGATGAGAATGAGGAAGATGAGGATGACGAGGAAGAGGAGGAAGAAGAGGATGAGGAAGATGAGGAGGATGAGGATGAGGAGGATGAGGAAGATGAGGAGGATGAGGAAGATGAGGATAGGTGGGGCTGACCCAGGGACAGGACCATCCCCTCCTGCACCCCCCATGTGTTCAGCACCCCCAGCACTGAGAGCTGAATTCAGAGGAGTTTCCATGGCAACCCAGCCAGGGACCCCCCCCCCCCAAACTGGGGAGCTGTGGGATAGGGGGGAGCAGAACCTGTGGGAGCAACCTGGGATGTGAGGAGAAGGAAATCCCTGTCCCAGGGCATCCCAGAGTTTTATGGGAATGCTCAGACCCCCCCAGCTGGAGCATCCTCCTCGGGGAGGGGGGTGTTGGGGCTGTGCTGGCAGCATCTGCACCAATGTCACCCAGGGTCCCTTCACCCTGGGCAGGATGTGTTCCCAGTTCCCCAGCTGGGAATTGGAGGCTTTTTCCCTACATCCCAAGCTTTTCCTCCTCAGCCACTTCCAGTGATGAGCTGAATGAAGAGGATGAAGTCAGCACTGCAGCTACTCTCATTTCCGACACGTGTCACCCCCCCCCCCGCCAGAGGAGGCTGCTCAGGGCTTGGATAAAAGGGAATTATCAATAAATCTTCCAGACAAAAGCCTTGATCCAACCCCACGTGTCCCAGATGGAGAAACCCCCCCAGACTGGAGCAGAGACCTCAGACAGGGGGTTAAAATCTGGCTGCCAGGAAGGGGGGGGACACAAATGGGACCCCCAGCCCCCTGCTCAGGAGCTGCCAGGATGGAGTTTTGGTCCTGCAGGGAGCTGGGGGAGCATTTAGAATATTCAGAAAGCACCAGGCTGGGGCAAAGCTCTGGGCTGCAGCTGCCAGGGCTGCCAGGAGCTGGGCCACAAGGCAGCTGGGGAGGGCTTTTCCTTTCCCTTTCTTTTCCCTTGCCTTCCCTTTCCTTCCCTTCCTTTCCTCTTTCCTTTCCCTTCCCTTCCTTTTCCTTTCTCCTTTCCTTTCCTCTCTCCTTTTCCTTTCTTTCCCCTTTCCTTTACCTTTCTTTCTCCTTCCCTTTCCTTTCTCCCTTTCCTTTCCTTTCTCCTTTCCTTTCCTCTCTCCTTTTTCCTTTTCTTTCCCCTTTCCTTTACCTTTCCTTTCCTTTCCTTTCCTTTCCTTTCTCCCTTTCCTTTCCTTTCCTTTCCTTTCCTTTCCTTTCCTTTCCTTTCCTTTCCTTTCCTCTCCTTTCCTTTCCTTTCCTTTCCTTTCCTTTCCTTTCCTTTCCTTTCCTTTCCTTTCCTTTCCTTTCCTTTCCTTTCCTTTCCTTTCCTTTCCTTTCCTTTCCTTTCCTTTCCTTTCCTTTCCTTTCTCCTTTCCTTTCCCTTCCTTCTTCTCCTTCCCAAGAGGACAAGGAACACGCTGAGGCAGCTCCTCAACCCCAGACAGTCCCACACTCCCCATGAAACAAAACCCAATTTTCTCTCCAAGCCCTTTGCTCCCCACACCTCCACGATTCCACAACTCCCCCCTGTGTTGAAGGAGGTCAAAGACCCAGTCACTCATTGCAATAAATATTTATTCCTGACCAGAAAAAAAACCAAACTATTTTTTGTAAGGCAGAAGTAACAGCTCTTCAGTCTCAATCATGGAAAACTCTGAGAAAGCACTAAAGGCCCTGAGGACCAAACCTGACACCAGAACAGAGCTGCTCAGGCTCTGGCCACAGCTGCTTTGGGGTTTTAAGCTCTGTAAGGGACCAAGAGGTTGGTGCTCAGCCCCCTCCAGCTTAACCAACCTCTTGTTCCACCCAAGGAACCTACAGAGCAGCCCCAAATCTAAATGTGGTGCAAGAAATGAGGCAATCCTGCTCCTGGGACAGAAAAAGTTTTGGGAAAAGAGACCCCACAGCCCATGGATCTCCAGTCCAGGAGTTTCAGTCCCTCTGGAGTCTGAGGCAAGGCAGAGGTGAAGGCAAGAGCATCACCAGTGTCTACAGAAGTATTCTGTGGTGACCCCAGGCACACAATGCAACCTCCCCCTCTCTGCTCCAGGGATTTTCCTCTCTTGGAAAACTCCAAGCTGTGGCACAGATTGGGGTTGTGCTCATTTTGTCACAGTATTTTTAGACTCTGGCTCAGGGGAGACTCTGTTGATAAAAATAAGTGTGAGTGGCAGCAGCCCTTGAAAGGGAAAGAGCAATGAGTGAATGGAGGGGGGAGAGAGGGGGAAGAAAGGGGGAAAGAGAGAGGGGAAAGAGAGAGGGGAAAGAGAGAGGGGAAAGAGAGAGGGGAAAGAGAGAGGGGAAAGAGAGAGGGAAAGAGAGAGGGGAAAGAGAGAGGGGAAAGAGAGAGGGGAAAGAGAGAGGGGAAAGAGAGAGGGGAAAGAGAGAGGGGAAAGAGAGAGGGGAAAGAGAGAGGGGAAAGAGAGGGGGAAAGAGAGGGGGAAAGAGAGAGGGGAAAGAGAGAGGGGAAAGAGAGAGGGGAAAGAGAGAGGGGAAAGAGAGAGGGGAAAGAGAGAGGGGAAAGAGAGAGGGGAAAGAGAGAGGGGAAAGAGAGAGGGGAAAGAGAGGGGAAAGAGAGGGGGAAAGAGAGGGGGAAAGAGAGGGGGAAAGAGAGAGGGGGAAAGAGAGAGGGGAAAAGACAGAGGAAAAGACAGAGGAAAAGACAGAGGAAAAGACAGAGGAAAAGACAGAGGAAAAGACAGAGAAAAAGACAGAGGAAAAGACAGAGGAAAAGACAGAGGAAAAGACAGAGGAAAAGACAGAGGAAAAGACAGAGGAAAAGACAGAGGAAAAGACAGAGGAAAAGACAGAGGAAAAGACAGAGGAAAAGACAGAGGAAAAGACAGAGGAAAAGACAGAGGAAAAGACAGAGGAAAAGACAGAGAAAAAGACAGAGGAAAAGACAGAGGAAAAGACAGAGGAAAGACAGAGGAAAAGACAGAGGAAAAGACAGAGGAAAAGACAGAGGAAAAGACAGAGGAAAAGACAGAGGAAAAGACAGAGGAAAAGACAGAGGAAAAGACAGAGGAAAAGACAGAGGAAAAGACAGAGGAAAAGACAGAGGAAAAGACAGAGGAAAAGAGAGGAGACCTTTATTTCCCTTCACATCACCAAGACTTCAGGTCAGGCTCTGCTGCAGGAAGGAAACATGCTCTTGAAAGACATTCTTCCAGGAGACTCCAGGCTCCAGCCTGCTGGGAACAGTACACACCAGGAAGGAAAAACACCAGGGCTGGTTCAGCAAAGTGTCCCCTGGCCCCTCACCCCATCCTCTCCAACGACCCTGACTTCATTCAGGGCAGAAGTGTCCCTGTGAGATCCCAGAGTTCCCAAAGCAGCAGCAATCTTGGGACAGCCCAAGCCAAGCCCAAAGGATGTCACTTCTCTTCCTTAGCAGCCACTTTCTTCCTCCTCTCCATTTTTTTCTGCAGCTTCCTCTTCAGCTGCAGTTGTTTTTTCCTCTGCAGGGTCTGTTGGACCTTCTCATGGAACTGCTTTTTTTTCTTCCTGATCTTGGCCAGCTCTGCTTTCCTTTTTGCCTCCAGCTCTGGATCCTACAAATGGCAAATGACACCAGTGACATCCCTAAGGACACTGCCAGCCCTTTTTATCTTTCCTAGATGCCCATGCTGCTTTCCAGCCCACGACTGAGCAGCCTGCACCAGTCAGCCACTACCCTGATGCACTTTTTAAGATCAGTCACCATTTAAAAGAAAACTTCACCAGAGGGGAGTGGGACAGACACAGCCCAGCACTGAGGAGCTGTCATTCCCTGCTCCACATCCCTGCCATTAAATCAGCTGCTGCTCAAAGTGGTTTACATGGCACCAACTCTCACCTTCCCTTCAAGGATCAGCTGTTTCCTCTTATTTATTTCTTTCTTCTCATCAAAATCCATTCCCTCCAGTTCCTGGCAAAGCAAACACAGGGCAGGGCTGTCAGTAACCCAGCAGAGAGTAAACCAGCCCCCCCAGAACCAGTCTCAACAACCAGCAGCACAAAAATGTTGCAAAAAAAACGTGGAGGAACAGAGCAAACCTGGGGAAGGGAACTCAAAGAGCCCTCCCCACACCCAGGGCTCTGTGCTTCCACTAGAAAAAGGAAGGAAAATTCTTCCTGAGGTGCTTGAGAGCAAAGCTGGGGATCCAGAGGCACAGGTTGGACCCCCAGGATCTCTGTCACACCCCCAGGACCTCTGCAGAAGGTTTGCACACTCACTATTTCACACTCCCTCCTGGTGACATTCACTTGGGTGACAATGTTGAGCACAGGCTGCTCCTCCACAGAGAATTCCTGCAGCTTCAGTTCTGCACCAGAGGGAGACATTAACAGACCAGGATTGGTTAAAAAAACACAGGGGCAGCATAAATCCCACTGATTATCAGGGAATTGTCACATCCTGTGATCACTCTTGGCTTCTCCAGCCTCCAAGACAGGATTCAAGTCCCCCCTCTCCCTGCCATTCCCCAAAATGCAATGGGAGGTCCCATTTATGAGTTCTACCTCCTAAAAAAACCACAAATAAATCCTCAGCATGCAAAACAAGCTGCTCTTTTTGTCCACCTCTGCCTCTGCAGTCAGGAAGAAGTTGGCTGCTTTAATAAAAAGCCTACAAAAGAATCCAACACACCAGGAAGAGGAGGGAGCCAAACCTTCACCTTCACACCTGGTGGCACACCTGAAATCACCAAGATGAAGGCTCAGGAGCTCCTGCTCTTTTCCAAGCCTTTCCAAACCCTCTTTTGCTGATGTTCTGGATCCCACATCCTGCACTGAGCAAGCACCACAAGCAGAACCAATCCCTCATTTTAGCAGCTGGGGGGCTCTACTCACTGATCTCCTCCTCTATGGCATGGACCAGGTGGATGTCATACTGTGTCACCAGGGTAATGGCAATTCCTTTCCGACCTGGATGAGGAAAACACAGTGAGGGATGAGTCCTGGCAGCACAGGGATCCCAGGAAATCCCTGGATTTTCCCAGCTCACCTGCCCGGGCCGTGCGGCCAACCCTGTGGATGTAAATTTTGGGCAGGCCAGGAGTGTTGTGATTGATGACAACTTGGACTGTGGGAATGTCCAAACCTCTGGAATGCAGGGAAAGAGCAGAAATTAACAAAGATTTGGGTTTGTTATCAGGTTCCTGTCCTCTGCTTCCTCCCAGAGCCCCAGGATCTCTTCACCTCAGGGCAAACTCCTCCTGCTCTTCCCTCACACTCAGCCTCACAGCACTCAAGACACAACCACCCCCTCCTGGAGCAAACCCAGCCAGGATCAGAGCCACATCCCACACAAGGCAGCTCCAAAACCCAGCTCAGAGATGTTCCACAACCATAGAATCATAGAATCATAGAATTAGCCGGGTTGGAAGGGACCTCAGAGATCATCTAGTCCAACCCTTGACCCACCAGAGCAGTTGCTAGACCATGGCACTGAGTGCCACATCCAGTCTTTTTTTAAATGTCTCCAGGGACGGAGAATCTACCACCTCACCGGGCAGTCCATTCCATAGCCTGATCACCCTCTCCGTGAAGAAATTCTTTCTAATATCTAACCTAAACCTCCCCTGGCACAACTTAAGACTGTGTCCTCTTGTCTTGTTGAAGGTCGTCTGTGAAAAGAGTCCAGTTCCCACCTCGCTACAGCCTCCTTTCAGGGAGTTGTAGACAGCAATGAGGTCTCCCCTGAGCCTCCTCTTCTTCAGGCTGAACAGCCCCAGCTCTCTCAGCCTCTCCTCATAGGGTCTGTGCTCGAGTCCCTTCACCAGCCTGGTTGCCCTCCTTTGGACCTGCTCCAGGACCTCTACATCCTTCTTAAACTGAGGGGCCCAGAACTGGACACAGGACTCGAGGTGTGGCCTCACCAGCGCTGAGTACAGGGGCAGAATCACCTCCCTGGACCTGCTGGCCACGCTGTTCCTGATCCAGGCCAGGATGCCATTGGCCTTCTTGGCTACCTGGGCACACTGCTGGCTCATGTTCAGCTTCCTGTCAATCCAGACTCCCAGGTCCCTTTCTGCCTGGCTGCTCTCCAACCACTCTGTGCCCAGCCTGTAGCGCTGCATGGGGTTGTTGTGTCCAACAACACAACAAACCTCTCCCACCCCAGCAGGGGGAATTTAAAGCTTTCTTCTTACCCAGCCCAAATCCCCACACTGGTTCTGAAAAATCAAAGAGCAAAACCTCTGCCAACAGAGATCAAATTTATCCTTTACCTGGCAGCAACATCAGTGGCAATGAGAATCTTAAAGATGCTGGACTTGAATTTTGCCAAAGCTGCAAAACGTTGTTTCTGCAAAAAGAGAGAATTTTGTGTGTGGGATGTGGGGACCCAGAGGAGCTGCAGGACTTGGGACATCCATCCAGCTCCCAGATCCCTCCATCCCTCACCTGTTTCATCATGGAATGCAGAGCTACTGAAGGGAATCTGTATTTCCTAAGCATCATGTTCAAGACCTGGCAGTCCCTTGGAGGGGAAAATAATAAAAAAAAACCCAAATAAAATCAGAATATGACAGAAAAATGAATCAGGTGCTTGAGGAGCCCTCACAGTGCAAGCACCACAAAGCAAAGTGCTCTGAGAGGAGTAGGGAACAGGACACCCATCCCTCACCCACTCATCCCTGGGATTTGGCAAAGGAAAAGCTGTTTCCCAACCCAGTTTCAGCACAGGGAACAAACACCACCCCAGCCAGCCAGAACCTGGCAGCTCAAGCTCCAAAGGGAGCTGAGAAGGAGGAACAACTCCACTCACTTGCAGGTTTTAGTGAAGATGATGATGGACCAGTCCTGGTGCTGGTCCTGGAAGGTCTGGATCAGGTGGACAAGGTAGGAATCCTTAAGGGCCTCAGGGACCAGGAGGTAACGTTGATCCAGCTCCTCCACTGTCCGTACCCTGGCAAAAGAAATGGGATTTGGGGGAGAGAAAAAGGGGCAGGAAGGATGCAGAAGAGTCAGGAGAGAAGAAAACAGGCAGAATCATCCAATCCTAGAATAATTTGGCTTGGAAAGGACCTCTGGAGAGCATCCAGTCCAACCTGCTGCAGACAACCCTCACTCAGAGGTTGCTCAGAGCATCCTCACCTTGGAGATCTCCAGGGATGAGGCCTCAGCCACTTCCCTGGGCAACCTGGGCCACTGTCCCACTGCCCTCCTGGGAAAGAGCTTTTCCCTCACAACCCAATCTAAATCTCCTCTAATTTAAACCCCTTTTCCATCATCCTATCACTCCAGGCCCTTGCACCCAGCCTTCCTGTCAGCCCTTTCAGACCCTGGAAGGTCACTATCAGATCTCCCCAGGCTGAACAACCCCAGCTCCCTCATTCTGTCTCCTTAGGAGAGCTGTTCCAACTCCCTGATCATCCTCCTGGACCCATTCCACATGGGATCCACATCCTTCCTGTGCTGAGGACCCCAGAGTTGGGCTCAGTGCTCCGGGTGAGGAGGGAAAAGGGGGATCCCCCTCCTCCCAGTGGATGAAGCCTTACTCAGCCTCAGCCTCCCAGAAGAAGGGTTTGTTGGCAGCCAGGCCCTTGAGCTGGCTGAGGGTGTCAGTCAGGGTGGCACTGAAGAGCAGTGTCTGCCTGTGAGCTGGCAGAGCCTCCAGGATCACCTCCAGATCAGCAGTGAAGTCAGCACAGCCCTGCTCCAGCAACCGGTCAGCTTCATCCAGAACCTGCCCACAGCCACAAGGAAAAGTCTCAGCAGCTTCCAGCAAAGACAAAAAAAAAAAAAAAAAAGGTTTTAAAGGAAAAGGATTTAAAAAATAAAAAAAGGAGATTTACCAAAAACTTGATCTTTTTGAGGCTGAAGGTGTTGGAGCTCCTCAGGTGATCTGCCAGCCGGCCGGGCGTCGCGATGACCACGTGGGGCTTCCTGGAGAGCTCCAGAGCCTGAGCCACCATGTCTGGAGAGAGAGCTCCAAAACTCAGGTAAAAAACCCCAAAAGCAGAGAGTGGTTGAGGCTGATGAGTCAGGAAGGAGCCAGCAGGAGCAAATCCAACTCCTCCTCCCCCTCTGGGTGACACCCGAGAGCCTCAGCCCAGCGCTCGGCGGCTTTGGGGCTGAGAGTGGGAGTTTGGGTGTTCTGCTCAGGGGGGAAAAAACTCCTAAAACCTCCACTAAAGCTCCCCCTAAACTTCCCCTAAAGCCTTTCCTAAACCTCCCCTAAAACCTCCACTAAAGCTTCTCCTAAAACTTCCCCTAAACCTCCCTTAAACGTTCCCTAAACCCCCATAAAACCTTCCCTAAACCTCCCCTAAAACCTCCCCTAAACCTCCCTTAAACCTCCCCTAAAAACTCCCCTAAACCACCCCAAAACTTCCTCTAACCTCCAATAAAACCTCCCTTTAACATTCCCTAAACCCCCCCTAAAACCTGCCCTAAGGCCCCCCTAAACCTCCCTTAAACATTCCCTTTACCCCCCTAAAACCTCCCCTAAAGATCCCCCAAACCCCCCTTAAGCCCCTCCCCTAAAACCCCCATTCTTACCCCAAATCCTCCCTTTGTTCCCAGGAGGGACACAAGGGTCCAACCCCCTCCTCCCCACCTGAACCCAGGAGCCTCATCTCCCCCATCCCATCCCATCCCATCCCACCCCACCCCACCCCACACCCCATCCCACCTCATCTCATCCCACCCCATCCCATCCCACCCCACACCCCACACCCCACCCCATCCCACCCCACACCCCACCCCACACCCCATCCCACCTCATCTCATCCCATCCCATCCCATTCCCCTTTTCTTCCCCTTTGGATCCTCCCCAACATTCCCAAACCCCAAACCCGGGTCCCAGCAGATCAGGGGGGGACAATCCCGGGGCAGCTTGGGGACACCTTGATCCCTCCTGTCCCTGCTCCATGTCCCCTCCCTCCTCCCCCCAGAGCAGCTCCAAGGAGGAACCGACCCCTCCCTCGGCCCCAACCGCCCGGAACCGGTTCCGAACCCCTCCCGGTCCGAACTCACCGAGCCCGCCCACCACCAGGCACTCCTTCAGCCCCAGGGGTTTCCCCAGGACACGGAACTGTTCGGCGATTTGGGCCGCCAACTCCCTGCGGGGGAATGGCAGAACCGGAGAGACGTTCAGGCGGGACAAATCGACCCGCTTGGCCCGGTCCAAACCCTCCCGGTGCCGCCTGGTACCTGGTGGGAGTCAGCACCAAGCAGAAGATCCCGTACGGGTCCTCCGAGAGCACCTGCAGCACCGGCAGCACGAACGCCGCCGTCTTCCCGCTGCCCGTCTTGGCGCAGCCCAAACAGTCCCGGCCTGGACGGGAGTGGTACCGGGGGTGGTACCGGGAGGTGATAAGGGGGGTGGTACCGGGAGTGGGACCGGGGGTGGTACCGGGAGGTGATAAGGGGGGTGGTACCGGGAGGTGATAAGGGGAGTGGTACCGGGAGTGGGATCGGGGGTGGTACCGGGAGGTGATAAGGGGGGTGGTACTGGGAGTGGGACCGGGGGGGGTACCGGGAATGGGACCGGGAGGTGATAACGGGAGTGGTACCGGGAGTGGGATCGGGGGTGGGAGGCGGTACCGGTAGTGGGACCGGGGGTGGTACCGGGGGTAGGATCGGGAGTGGGACCGGGGGTGGGAGGCGGTACCGGGAGTGGTAATGGGGGTGGGACCGGAGGTGGGAGCGGGGGGGGTACCGGGAGTGGTACCGGGAGGTGATAACGGGGGTGGTACCAGGGGTGGGATCGGGGGTGGGAGGGGGTACCTGGGGTGGTACCGGGAGGCGGTACCGGGGGTGGTAACGGAAGGTGATAACGAGAGGTGGTACCGGGGGTGGTACCCGGGGTGGTACCGGGAGGCGGGAATGGGGGTGGTAACGGGAATGGTACCCGAGGTGGGAGGGGGATGCGGTACCGGGATGCGGTACCGGAGGTGGTACCCGGGGTGGTACCGGGATGCGGTACCGGGCCCCGGGGTACTCACCCTGCAGCACAGGGGGGATGCAGGCGGCCTGCACGGGCGTGGGCCGGCTCAGCCCCATCTGCCGCGCCTGCTCTGCCAGCCAGGGCGCCAGGCCCAGCGCTCGGAACTCCGCCATGCCGGTCCCGCCGCTTCCGCCCTCGCCGCCGCTTCTCCTTCCGCCCACCGCTTCCTCTTCCGCTTCCGTCACAGTGCGCTCCCGCCCCTCATTGGCTGACTCCCGCCTCCGGCGCTTCCGTGACGTTTGAACACCCTGCGTGCCTATTGGCTGGCGTCGCGGGGTTGCCATGGAGACCGCCGGGGCTCCGCTACTTCCGGGGACGTGGCCGAGGGGGGCGGAATGGCGGCCGGGCCGGGCGGGGGCTCCGCGGGACAGGGCGGGGATGGCGATGAACTCTTCGATGTGAAGAACAACTTCTACATCGGCGCCTACCAGGCCGCCATCAACGAGGCGCAGCGAGTCAAGGTAGGGCCGGGCCGGGCCTCTCCGGGCCTCTGGGTCGGTGTCTCTCCCCGGGCCCTCTTGAGGTAACCCCGAAGGGGAATCAAGAGCGGGAGCTCCTTGCTCTGCAGTCTGGAGAAGAGCCCAGAGCCCCTTCCTTCCAGTGCCTGGAGGGGTCCAGGGAAGCTTGGGAGGGACCTTGGAGAAAGGGAGCCTGGAGGGATGGGATGGGATGGATGGGATGGGATGGGATGAGGGGGAATGGGATGGGGGGGGTGGGATGGGGGGGTGGGGGGGATGAGGGGGAAGGGTTTGGAGCTGAACATGGGAGTTGTGGAATCCCCATCCCTGGCAGTGTTGAAGGAGGGGGATGGGGTTTGGAGTAACCTGGGATGGGGGGCACTGGATCAGCTTTAAGGGGATTTCCAAGCCAAACCTTTCTGTGGGGATTCCGTGGGAATTCTGGGGGGATTCTGGGAAGCACAGAGCCCTGGGTGTGGGGAGGGCTCTTTGAGTTCCCTTCCCCAGGTTTGCTCTGTTTCTCCACGTGTTTTTTTTTTTTTGCAACATGTTTGTGCTGCTGGTTGTTGAGGCTGGTTCTGGGGGGGCTGGTTTACTCTCTGCTGGGTTACTGACAGCCCTGCTCTGTTTCTGGGCTGTTTCTGGGATATTTTGGGGATCTGCCTTCCCGTGGCTGCCCCAGTGGCTCAAGACAGGAGCCTGGGGCTCCCCAGGTGCCTTTCCTCCCTTCTCACCTCCCCTAGGCTGGTTCTGGGGCTCCCTCCTCTTGCAGGGGAAACTTGAGGGGGGCTCTTGTGGCTCCTGAGGTTGTTTTTTTGGGGGGAATCCTCCCAGGTGGGGCTGTTGTGAGGTTCTGGCTGTCCCTGAGTGAGTTTTCTGTCACCTCCTCAGCCCTCCAAGCCCGAGAAGGAGGTGGAGAGAGATGTGTTCCTGTTCCGAGCCTACATAGCCCAGGTGAGGCCCCAGGAGGAGCTGGGGGAGTGGGATCAGAGGGATCAGAGTCCTGGGGACACCGTGTCCCCCCCAGAGGGGGTGACAATTCCTCCTGTAGCTCTGGGACAGGACCTGTCCCCTCCTGCAGGGCTGGGCTGGGGAGGCCTCGCTCTGAGGCAGAGTTTGGGTTGTAAAAAATGGAAAATGGTCCTCTCAGGGGTTATAAAATCTGCCCCTGTCAGCTGTGGTGTGAGGCACAAAGGGGGAAACTTCAGGTCCTGTGTGTGGGGCTGGGAGGGTGAGGATTTTAAGGGCAAAAAAATCATTTTTTGGGTGCTGGAAGATTCACAGGTTTTGGGGTTTTTTTGGTGGGTTTTTTTTTGTTTTCTTGCCTCCCACAGAGAAAATATGGAGTTGTGCTGGATGAAATCAAAGGCAGTGCCAGTGCTGAGCTCCAGGCTGTCAGGATGTTTGCAGAATATCTTTCCAATGAGAGCCAGAGGTGGGTGAGGGCTTGGATCCAGCTCCCTCAGGGATCTCATCCCGAATGGAAAACTCGGGGGCAGCACCTTTGGGTGGGTTTTTTCTGTGCTTAGGAGCAAACCACTCCCTGCTTCTCACCTCTGCTCTTGACAGGGATGCAATTGTTGCTGATTTGGATAAAAAAATGGCAAAAAGTGTGGATGTAGCCAACACCCCCTTCCTGCTGATGGCTGCTTCCATCTATTTCCACGAGAGGAATCCCGACGCGGCGCTGCGTGCCCTGCACCAAGGGGAGAGCTTGGAGTGGTGAGAGGGGCTCTGGGAGGGGTCTGGTGGGCAGGGCTGAGCTCTGCCTTGTCTCTAAAACCCTTGAGAGCCTCCTCTGGGCTTTGCCTCCTGAATCTGAGGAGTTTTGGGGCTCCTGCTGTGGCATCAAGCCCCTTGCTCCCTGTCAATCCCAGTTTAGCAGCCCCTGGGTGTTCAGAGGGAATGTTGTGGGAATGCAGTGAGCAGCTGGGAGCAAGCTGCCCTATCCCAGCTCCTGCTCTGCAGCAGGGAAGGCTCCTGGGGCTCTGCAAATCCCTTTCTCTTGTTGCTCACAGCATGGCCATGATGATTCAGATCCTTCTGAAGCTGGACAGGCTGGACCTGGCTCGGTAAGTTTGGGGTCCTTGTGCTTCTCACCAGTTCCCCCTCTGGGCTGGGCTTTGGTCAGGAGGATTTTTCAGCTTGTTTCTTGTCCTTCTGGGTTGTGATTCCTGCTTTTCCTTCCTTCAGCAAAGAGCTGAAGAAGATGCAGGAACAAGATGAGGATGCAACTCTGACTCAGCTGGCAACTGCCTGGGTGAACCTGGCCATAGTGAGTGTTTTCCCCTCCAGAAACACCACTCCAGGCCTCCTTCCTGCTTCCTCTTTCACATCTTGCTTTCAGAAGAGCATGCAGGGCTTTTGTTGGTTTGGGGTTTGCTAATTTTATTTTTTTTTTTCCCCCCTCCCCCTTCCTTCAAGTACCCAGCAAATACTGGGAGCTCCCTTCCCACTAACTGGCTCTTTTCTCAGTCTTTCATCTGCTCCCCCAGGGAGGAGCTAAACCACTCTTAAATAATTCACAAAACATCAGAACAGAGAATGCCAAGAAGCATCCAAACCTTGCAGGTAAACTCCAAGGGAAGAAATTCTCTGCTTGGAGCAGCCTCTCTTTAAAAAGAATCTTTTTTTTTAAAAAAAAAAGAATGTGAATCAGAGAAAAACACTGAATTCTTGGCAGTCCAGAGAATCAGGTGACTGAAAGCAAGGAGAAAACTCAGTGAAATCCAAGGTCATGCAATAACCTGCTCTGCTAGTAAGACTTCTTTTTTTTTTTCTTAGTTTTCTCTTGGTTTTGCTATGAAATCTGTCATGCATGGCCCTCACCTTACACTAAAACTTGGCTGGATCTGCCTGGACACCTCAATTCCCACCAGGAATCTCCCCTCTGCTGCCTGTGGAGCCTTCCTGAAGCTGGAAGGTTTGGAAAAACCAGGCATCCAGGCTCCCATTTCATTCTAAACATCTCAATTAATAATCTTTTATTATGTCAAACACCCAAAGTGCTTCTTTTGAAGTGATTATTTGGTTGGTTGGGTTTTTTTTTCCTTTCTGAGTGGAAACCTGGATCTTTTTATCACTTAAGTGGTTCTTAATATTTAATATTTAATGCATTTCTTTCCTCTGCAGCCTGACAGGGATCTCTTGGGCTACAGGAGATCCCTTGCATGCCAACACCTCCTAACACATTCCCTACCTCTGCTTTTTAACCCCAGGAATTTATTTGCTGACCTTGTCCTTCAACCATGGCAAGAATGTCCAAGCTTTTCAGCAACCTGAGGTGAGACTCTGGCTCTTTCCTTGCTTTCCAGGGTGGGGAGAAGCTACAAGATGCCTTCTACATCTTCCAAGAGATGGCAGACAAGTGTTCCTCCACCCTCCTCCTGCTCAATGGCCAAGCTGCCTGCTACATGGCCCAGGGCAAGTGGGATGATGCAGAGGGAGTGCTCCAGGAGGCTCTGGAGAAGGTAATTTGTGGATTGGCTTCCAGGAGGATCTGGAGGAAACCAGGGAGGACTTTGAGGGCTCAGCTTGGTGAAGACACCCCAGAACTGATGTTCCTGAGTGGGGGTGGGCCCTGCTCAGAGCTTTTCCTCTCCTTGGTGGGGAAATGAAGCACAGGCTTGGCAGGACTTCTCCTTGCAGCCCATCCCAGCAGATGTGCAGAGAGAAATGAGGGGATTTCTCCTTCTTTTTCAGGACAGTGGCCATCCTGAGACCCTGATCAACTTGGTGGTGCTGTCCCAGCACTTGGGGAAACCCCCAGAGGTGAGGAGGAGCAACCTGCTGCTGCCTTCCTGCCCACAGGGCTGCTTTGCACTCCTGTTCTCATCAGGATTGGCACAAAAAGAAAGAAACAGAGTGTGGGGAGCTCCCAGCTCCCTCAGAAAGGTGTCTGTGGAAAGGTTTTGCCTCAGTTTCTCTCTCCCCACCAGGTTACAAACCGTTACTTGTCCCAGCTGAAGGATGCCCACAAAACCCACCCCTTCATAAAGGAATATCAGGCAAAGGTACTCAGAATCCCTGCCCTAAAATAGGAATTTTCATTCCTCAGCCCAGTGGCTGCTGGGGGGAAATGGATTCTTACCCCATCCACACCCCCCTGCAGTCCTGAGCAGGTTCCTCTCTCTGAAATTTGGGTTTTCAACCCAAATCAGAGGTTTGGGGGTGTCAGGGAGTGGGAACATCCCTCTGGGAGAGGGAATTTGGGGAGGGGGGGTAGAAGGATGAGGATAACTGATAACAGCAAAAGGAAAACAAATCAGGGGGAAGAGGAAAAAAAGTGAGACCTGATCCAAGTTCTCTTTATTCTTGGAATTCTTTTTTGTCCTTGGGAGCTGTGGCAGGGATGTTCTGTCCAGCTCATGCAGGGTTTGTGAACTCAAGAATGAAACTCAAAGTGAAATTCAGAATTTTGTTCATTTTTTCTTGTTTTGACTCACAGGAGAATGACTTTGACAGACTCTCCATGCAGTATGCTCCCAGTGCCTGAGGAGAGGGGAAAGAGGCTCTGGACCTGCTCTGGGGGACCTGAGAAACTGGGCTGGTGTTCAAAACTCTCTGCTCACACAGAAAAAAACCCCTCTGGGAGGCAGTCTGGCTTCAGCTCCCTGTGGCAGGGGCTTGTAACCCACTAAGCCAGTGCTGAACCTGGAGATAATTCACAGCCTCTTGAATTTGGTGGCTGAAAATCCCCCCTGCTGGCTCAGCAGAAAGGAGAGAATGCAACACTGTACTTCCAGCATTCCTAATAAAAACCTTTTCTGGATCTCTGTGCCCCTTGATTTCTGAAATTCAAGTTATTCCACTCTGGGATTGAAGCTTTGTCTTCTGGGTTCATTTTGAAGTTAATTTTCTGCAGTGGGTGTGTGGATCAATCCTCAGTTAGGGATCTTCTTCCAGGCTGCTTCAGACTCCTCCTCTGCCTTCCCATCCTCTGAAAGAACTGGAAGCAGCTGCAGGGGGGGAGAGGGAGCTTCTGAAAATAAAAATAATCCTCTTGTAATAGGCTCAGCTTTAATCTGAAGTTGGTAAAAGGCAGGAGCTCGTGTCCTGCAGCCAGGAAAGTCCTTCCTGCAGCATCTGGGGAGCTGCATTTGTCACCAGTTGCTTCTCCAAGTCTGGTGGGGGCTGAACCTGCCCTGGGGGGGGACAGAACATGACCCAAACCTTCCTGGTTCTGCTTTTTGGGGCTCCTGGGGAGCATCTCAGCCCCTTGGGTGGTGTCAGGTCAGAGAGGGAAGGAGCAGAGTGGAACCCTCAGCTGGGACCTGAACTTTTCACCCCTGGAATTCTCCTTTGGGTTCTGTCTGGGGTTTCTGCTCCTCTGGAAATGCCTCTCCCTGGTGTTGCCTTTGTGCTCCCCCCTGACCAGGGGGGGCTCTGAAAAGCCTCATTGTCTCCTTGCCTGGGCTTGTTTAATGAAGGGTTTTTCAGGGCCTGGGCTGGCATGAATGTTGTCTTTGTGGAGCTGGCTGAGGGAGAGAGTGAAAGGGGCTTGTGTGCTCGGGGCAGCCATTCCCCTGGATGGGGGGAGAGAAAATGGGCTTCAAAATGTAAACAAGAAAACCTGGGGGCAAGGCAGGAGCTTTGGGACCTCTGAGAGGGCCCCTCAGTTTAGGAAGGAGATTGAGGTGCTGGAGCAGGTCCAAAGGAGGCAACTGGGCTGGTGAAGGGATCCAGCACAGATCCTATGAGGAGAGGCTGAGGGAGCTGGGGGTGTTGAGGCTGGAGAAGAGGAGGCTCAGGGGAGACCTCATCACTCTCTCCAACTCCCTGAAAGGAGGTTGGAGCCAGGGGGGGGTTGGGCTCTTTTCCCAGGCAACTCTCAGCAAGACAAGAGGGCAGGGTCTCAAGTTGTGCCAGGGGAGGTTTAGGTTGGAGATTAGAAAGAATTTCTTTCTGGAGAGGGTGATCAGGCATTGGAATGGGCTGCCCAGGGAAGTAGTGGATTCTCCGTGTCTGGAGATCTTTCCAAAGAGCCTGGATGTGGCACTGAGTGCCATGGGCTGGGAACTGCAGCAGGAGTGGATCAAGGGTTGGACTTGATGATCTCTGAGGTCCCTTCCAACCCAGCCCATTCTATGATTCTGTGATGTTTTCTTCTCATTGCTGTCCCAAAGCCAGGAGAGAGCTTGCAGTGAACCTGGAGGCAGAGAAATGGCTTTAAATGACCTAAAACTCAGGTTTTGTCTCCCTTCCCTCTCAAGTTTCAGTCCCACAGGTGCCTGGGGTGGGGGTTATTCTCCATCCCTAGGGTTAAGGATCCCCCAGCTGCAATTTAGCCCAAAATTCTGGGGGATTAGGACACAGCTGAGCTGAATTTACTTCTCCAGGGCTGAAATTAAACTCTGCTGCCTCTGCTCTGGGATTCCTGGTGTGCTTCCACCCGAGCCAACTCAACATTGGCATTTTAGGAGATTTTTCACCTTAAACCCACACTTCTAAACCTCTGAGTGCTTTACAGGACAGTGGATGAACTGCTTTTCATTTTTAACACCTCCCCAATGAGGTTTTGGGGCTGGAGGAGGCTTTTCCCCAGGGGGGGCTTTTTGGCAAGGCTGTGTTTGCATTTTTCCAGGTTCAGCTCCTTGTTCCGGGGCTTCCTGAGCTGCTCCAGGTGCCCGAGTGGAAACACCTGATGGATTTTCCACTCCGAGGAAGGGAAAACCCTGCAGCTTTGTAAGGAAAGGAGGAATCTACTGCTGCTGGGAGGCTTTTTCTGAGAGGTATGGAAGAAAGATGGGGAGAAATAAGGGTTGTTTGGGTTTGTTTGTTTTTTAAAAGAGGGTTTAAAGATGAAAGGTGTTTTGGACATGGGGTTGTTGGGCAATATTTCCGAGGTGCTGTGGGGACCTCACAGCCACCTAGAGGTGCCCCTTGGCAGGTTCTGGGCTTTTTTTTCTCCTCAATTATCACCTCGGGACACCCAAAATATTTGTGTCTCCCCTGCTGCCTCCAGCCCCACCTCCCCTCTCAGCCTCATTGTTGGGTTTGGGGGGGGTTTAATATTAAAAAACTGCTGCAACTTCCCCCCTGCTGATTAACGGGAACCTAATGAGCCTCTAATTAACGGGCACCGAGTGACCCAACGTCCCCCCACCCCCACCCCGAAGGGGCCCAACGGGGGCTGGGGAAGGGAGGGAAGGGAGGGATGGGGGGCGGCTCTTAGAGCCCCGGTAACGGCGGGGAGGGGAGTCCCGGTGCCGGTCCCGCCCAGCGCGGAGCCTGCGCGGACCCGGCGGGCCATGGGCGGGCAGCGCTGAGCGCCATGCAGGCTCCCGAACCCATGCCCGGGTACGGGCAGCTGCTCCGGAGGGGCTACGGGAGCTTGGCCGGGGCCGTGCGGGGCTGCGGGGATTGCGGGTGGGAATTGGCCCGCAGGACCTGGACGGAAAACGCTCACCTGAGCTGGGGAGAGGTTCTGCTCTGCGGGTTCTGCGCCCTGGGTTGGACCTTGCTGCGCCGAGCAGCCGCCCGCAACCTCTTTCGGGTCAGTTCGGGGAACCCCAAAGGGACCGGGGGGCACCGGGATGCGGGGGGATAGGGGGGAGTGTGGGGGGGTTGGAGTGGGGGGCTTCTCTCTGCCATCGGGGGGCTGCATCCTAGAGGCTCCTTGCACAGGGAGGGGTCCTGTTCTGCATCCCTGGGGTCTCCATGCACGGGGGGGTCCTGTCCTCCATCCCTGGGGTTTCCTTGCATGAGGGGGGGTTCTGTTCTCCATCCCTGGGGTCTCCATGCACGGGGGGGGGTCCTGTTCTGCATTCCTGGAGTGTCTTTGCATGAGGGGGGTCTTGTTCTCTATCCCTGGGGTCTTCTTGTATGAGGAGTGTCCTGTTCTCCATCCCTGGGGTCTCCTTGCACGGGGTGAGGGGGGGGGGGGGGTCCTGTCCTCCATCCCTGGGGTGTCCTTGCACGGGAGGGGGTCCTGTTCTGCATCCCTGGGGTCTCCATGCACAGGGGGGGGGTCTTGTTCTCCATCCCGGGGGTTCCCTCAGCTCATCCTCTGCCACCCGGTGCTGCATCCCGGGGCCCCGTAACACCGGGGATGGGGAGGGGAGGGGGCAGGGGGATCCTCCATTCCTCCTTCCATCCTTTGCATCCAGGGAGGCTCCGTCCTCTCCTCCATCCCGGGGGGCCGTCGCATGGGAAAGCTCCTCCTGAGCCACATCCCGGCCCCTCGGGGGTCTCGTTGCGTGGGGGAATCACGTCCCCTTCCCCTAAGGGGGTGGGGGGGGATGCTGTATGAAAGACCCCCCCCAATCTCCTCCTCACTTTCCCCCGGGGCTGCATCCTGGAGGACCGAGCATCCCGCTGCCCCCCCCACCCCATCCCTCTCTTCCTTTAGCTGGGAATGTTGGGGGGGACGGGGACAGGACCCCATTTTTACGTCTCCTCCCTGGTTTTGCGTGGTTTTGCTGTCCCTCCCGGTGCGGGGAGGGGGGGGGGGAGATGGCTGCGGTGCTGCAGTGCTGGCCCGACCTTCCTTCTCCCAGCGCAGGGATGCGGGGATGCCCGCACCCGACCCGCGCAGCCTCCCAGCGCCTTCCCGGCCTTTGTCCCCTCCTCGGCTGGACTGTCCCCTGGAAGGGACGTGGGGAGAAAGGTGTCCCCGAGGGTGAAGCCGCTTTCTGTTTAATTTCTCCTGGTGCAAAACCCACGGAAGGAAACGGGAGCTTCCCCCCCCCCCCTCTTTCCGATGGCTCCGTCCCAGCTGGGGCCGTTCCTGCCGCGCTGCTTTCCTAGAGAGATGCTCAGCGCTTTCCTCTGCGGTTTCCCTGGGTTTGGAAGGCAGGAGCAGGAGAAATAAGCAGTGTTTTGTGGCAGGGGGGAAGCAGAGGTGTCAGCAGAGGTGTCAGCAGAGGGGGTACAGGAGTGTGTGTGGCTCTGGGTGGCTCCAGGGGACAGGCCCCGGGCCCTGGGTGAGCTGCTGCGCAGCTCGGAGGCAGCTCCCCGGCATCCCTCCCCTGGGTCATGATGCTCTCGGGAGGGATTGGTGTCCCTTGCCTTTAAAGTGACCCTTTCCTGCCTGTTGAGAGCTGGCTTTGCTTATCTGATAATGCCAGGCTGAGCTTGACCTTGTGCAAGGTTCCACTCCAAGTCATCCCCAAGGCAAGAGAACAGGCTGGGCTTTGGGCTTTGTTTTGTTTTAAATGCAGGGTTCAATTTTTCCTCCTTGCCTGCACCCCTTTCTTCCTGGGGAGACTCAGAGCTGGGCTGGTGGAGGGAACCCAGTGTAAGAAATCCAAGGAAATTCCCTTTGTGCTCCAGTTTCTCCCTGCCTGAGGCTTCACCTTGACAGAACCAGGAGTGATCAGAGCATGGAGAAAAAAACTAAACCCTCTTCATGCCATGGGAGCTGCTCAGGGCCTTTTTGGAGGGTTCTGCTTGGCATTTTGTGCCTGTGCTGAGTTATCCTTCCCTCTGAGAAATGGGTCAGGGTGTAATTGCAGAAGAGTGAGGGGGGGGCTGGTCCAAGCAGGTTCTCGTGGCTCCATCTGCATGTGTTAAAGTGATGAGATGCTGAGGGAAATTGGGATGGCATCAGTTTTCTGCTGGGGGGGATAAGTGGCAGGGTAGCAGTAGGCAGAGACAGCTCTCTCTCTCTCTCTCTCTCTCTCTATTTTTAAGGATTTTATATTTTTAAGGATCTCTTCCCTGCTTGCTATGGAAAAAACTGGAGGTTGTGGCTCCTCTCAAAAAGCTCTGCAAGGATTTAGGATATTGCTTTGGATCTCGTGGTGCTGCCCTGGCAGAGGTGGAGTGGGGCTCCTCAGGAGGGAAAACCAGGGAGAAAAAAGAAGAGAGCTCCTGTCTGACCCTGGGAGGAAACTTGGGTTCCCAGAGCATCCTTCCCAGTTCTGGAGGTCTTCATGTTCCAGTTATAAAAATGAATCCACCCAGAGTTCAGAGAATGCCTCCTTTGCTGCCTGCTATTTATAAATAATATTTCTTGCTGCTTGAATTGTGATTTTCTGCATCTGAAGAGGAAGTAACTCTTCACCACAAGGGCCTGGGGAGGGAAATGCACCTCACTTAGCTGTGGCCAGGAGTGCTCCTCAGAGCACTGAGTGCATTAAAGCCTCTTCCTGGCCTCTCTATGGCCTCGTTTTTAGCAGT
This sequence comes from Calypte anna, assembly GCF_003957555.1. Taxonomy (NCBI): domain Eukaryota; kingdom Metazoa; phylum Chordata; class Aves; order Apodiformes; family Trochilidae; genus Calypte; species Calypte anna. The sequence goes on from NC_044273.1 coordinate 3,483,879, forward strand.
GGGATGGAGAGCAGAGGCTCCTGACTCTCTGCCAGAACCACAGCACCATTTATCCTGCACTGCCCTTGTCACAAAAGGTCTCACAGTTGGGTTGAAGAAGTTGTGAAGGTTGTCCCTGGGATGGGAGGAGTTTGCTTGGGGTCTGGGAGGGTGGAATTCCCCCTGTTCCCATGGCCAGGTTGCTGCCTGTCAACCTGGGGTGAGCTTTCCCCATCACCCCATAGAGCAGGGATCATCTTGGGCCCATTGCCTCTTCCTCCCTGGATCCTTGCTTGGTGCAAATGTGGGAAGGAGTTGGTTGGGGTCTGGGAGGGTGGAATTCCCCCTGTTCCCATGGCCAGGTTGCTGCCTGTGGGTTGGATGTGCTTTCCCCATCACCCCCTAGAGCAGGGATCATCTTGGGCCCGTTGCCTCTTCCTCCCTGGATCCTTGCTTGGTGCAAATGTGGGAAGGAGTTGGTTGGGTGTAACTGAGAAAATGTGGATTACAGGGGACGGAAGGACCCCAAAGTATGGAGGTCATGGGTGTTTCTGCAGAGACCTGAGGGATGGATCCATCCTCTCTGGGAGCTTGAGGGCTCAGCTTCATCCCACTGACTCCTGAGTGCCCAAACTTGGATGCTACTTGGGCCACATCTGGTTTTATGACCTCCCTGGGGCTGCAGAGCCCCTCCAGGACTGAAAGCCAAGCCAATTGGAGTGTCACCAGCTCATGGAACCTCCTTGGGTCTTTGTGCTCCTCTCCTCCTCCTCCTGCTGCTGCAGTTTGTGGCTGAGCCCCAGCAGGCTCTGTCCTTGGTGTGTCCCCTGTGCAGGGAGCAGCTGCAGTCAGGCTCTGGGGAGTTTGATTAAAAACCAGCAACCTGAGCATCTCTGCATTAGTTACACGTCCTGGAGGGCAGCTGAGCCCAGCAGTGCCCATTGGAACAGGACCAAGCAGCTCCTGGAGCCCAGGGAGCTGGAAACTCCTTTGCTGAGCTGGTCCTGAGTCAATGGATCAACACTTGAATGGATCAAAGCAACCTGGAGAGATCCAAACTGAGGAGCACCCAGGGGAGATAATCCAGAGATTACACCTGGAGATAATCCAGAAGAGCCCTAAACCCCCCTGAGCCATCTTTGCTGCTGGGCAATGAAGTTCCCCAAAGCAGCAAAGTTTAAGTCCCTAAGGGAGCAGCACCCAAAGCTGCCCCTGGGTGATGGTGCCCAGGTGCCACCTCTCTCCTTTTCTCTGCAGGGGGTAAATATTTCCCCTTTTTGGCCCTTTTTGGCTCTCAGAATTTCCTTGCAGTGTCCTCTGCAAGGAAAAGTCTTGTGGAAATTGGGAAAATGTGTTCTGGGAAGCCAGGTTTCTAGGTGAGGGATACAGGATAGCCCCAGGGAGGATGTGACAAGCAAGGTTCCTCCTCTCCCTTTTTTTTTCTGGTGATTCATGCCATTTTTCTCTATGATAGTGCCAAGACTTTTTTTTTTTTCTTTCCCAAGCCCAGCACTCAACGTGTGACTGGAAGGGGGGGAATTCTCACAGCCCCAGCTTCCCCCCATGATCCCTGCAGAGAGCAGAGGACCCCGATGGAGCCTGGGATGGATGAAGGCTCTGCCATTCCCCTAATTCCTCCCAATCCCTGGAATCTGAGGGCTGGGGGGAAGCCACAACAATTGTGCCTTTTCTGCAAGTTGGAGGAGGAGGAGGAGGAGGCTGAGCTGTGCCTGGGAGCAGGGGCTGCTCCTCAGCACCCAGGCCCTGGGAGGTTTCTCAGCCCCCTCTGCCTCCTCTTCCAAGTCTCTTCTGTTGCTTTGCTCTCCCAGGAGTGAGCAAAGCTTTTTTTGCTGCTTGCAGAGAAATAATATGTTTGTTTGTCACTCTTGTTGTAGGACCTTTTTCTCTGTGTGTTTTTTTTTTTTAATCTGGAAAGTGTTGGCCAGAGCCTAACACAGCTTCCCAGTGTCCCAGCAGCTGTGTGGGCAGAGAAACTGAGGCACTGAGCATCCCACTGCCTGCTGGGGGGATGAACAAGGAGGGCTGGAGCTCTTCATTCCCTTTTCCTCACGGGGTGACAGCCCTTGCCTTTGGGTCCTCGGGCTCCTGGGGTCTCATTTCTTGGGGTTTAGCAAGGAGTGACCCTGCACTGGGTCTGTCCTTCTGCAGGGGGGTGGCAGCTGCTCCTGGGCTGGGTCCCTTGGGGTGAAAAAGCAGGACCAGAGCCCTCAGAGGATGCTCCCCAGGCAGCAGTGGCAGCTCCAGGGAAGGGGGAAGGAGCTGCTGGTTGTGCTCAGAGCTCTGCCCTCTCCTCATTGTCATCTGCAGGGAGTAAAAGCTGCTGGGTGCCAAGCTGCCAGCTCCCTGGGCTGAGCCTGCTCCGTGCCAGCCAGGGCTTTGTGTTCCTCTGGGAACTCCTTGTGCCCAGGAGGCAGCCACAGGGCTGAGCCCTCAGCTCCAGGCTGGGGAGGAGGGGGGGGTGGCAGAGGTGCTGGGGGTGCTGTGGGGGATACAATTGCTCTGGAACAACCCTCCATTCATCACCCATCCCCACCAGGCTGCTGGGAGCACCCGTGTCCTGCTGGCTTGGAGCTTTAAGGGCACCCAGCAGCTCCTCTGGCACTGGAGGCTGTGAAAAGGCAGAGAGAATGTGTCTGCTTTTTGCTAGGGGGATTTATTCTTTTTTTTTTCCTGACACTTCAGCTGTGGGCAGGGACAGTTTCCATTGGATTTCTCTTCCCAACTCCCCCGAGCTCAGGCATTTCCCTCCTCCCAGGGCTGGAACAGTCGGAGCCCTCAGCCCCTTCCACTTCCCAAGTGGGTCAGAAAGGTTCCTCTGAGGGTTTGTGGCAGGGGGAGGGGGGAGCCAGAGCCTCTCTGCCTTGAAGCAAAGCCCTGGGACATCACTTGCCAAGAGCCTTGGGCTCTTTCAGCCGGATCTGTTCCAGCCGCAGCACCCGTCACCCCTAGCAACAGGCATCTCTGCACCGTTGCCATGGGAACGGCAGCAGGGGAGCAGGAGGACATCCCCCACCTCGCCTGTCTCCCACCCTCAGGGAAAGGGCAGATTCCTGCGTGGGGTGGGCTCTGGGCATCTCCTTGGCTCTTGCTGGTGGCCTGGGTGGGGGTGTCTCCCCAGGGACATTGCCAAGGTGTCACTGGTTCCCCTCCAGTCCTGCCCTGGGTGTGCTCCAGAGCCAGTCCCCCTTTTTTTGGGGTGCTCAGGGGACAGCCCTGAGGCTGCTGGGGGGTGGGTGATGGGGACAGTTTGCTGCTCTGCTGCCACCTCTGCCCAGGCTGCAGAAAATATAAAATATCTGAGTGCCCCGTGGCCTTGTCACCAGGGCAGGGACCTTGGGGGGGGTCTGAGAAGCAGGAAAAGGACTTGGCTGCTGCTGCTGTAGGGGGTTGAGGCTGAGCTCAGCACCATTCAGCAGGGCAGGGGCTCTGCCACCTCCCTGTGTGACACTGTGATGAGCTGTCCCCACCTCTGAGCTGCTCCAGTCCCCAGAGACACAAATAATTCATGCTTTGTGGGCTTGGGACTTTCTGTCTCTGCATTATTTATTCACCCTTCAAGCTTCCTCCTCTTTTTTTGTCTTTTTTTTTTTTCCTGCTGTGGCTCCTTGGCAGCTGAGTGGGGCTGAGGAGGAGCAGGCAGAGCTGAGCCTTAGAGGATGCTCAGAGATCCTGGCAGAGCTCTGGGGGGGTTTGGTGCTCCCAGGTTAAAGCAGTGCTGGGAAACCCCCAGCTCAGCACCCAAACCCCTTTTAGGTTGGGACAATGCTTGGAGTGGAATCCTTTGAAAAAAAAAATCTGAGGCTGAGAGGGGCTAAAAGCCAGAACAGCCACTGAGCCACTGCCTGGGGACAGCTGGAACCTTAATTTAGCCTTGGGAGCATCCAGGGGCTGAGGGCAGGCTGCAGAAAGTGCTGACCTGGGGCAGGGTACAGTTACTGTGCAGGCATTTTGTTTTCATCCCTTGCTTATCAGCTCTCTCCCTGGGGGAGCTCTCAACCCAGGGTTGTGGTTTTTTGGGGTTTTTTGGGTGTTTTCTGTGGTTCAGGCAATGCTGATCCCCAGCTCCCTGGCCTTGGCTGCTCCTTTGCAGCTGGGGGTTGGGTTTTGTTGTGGTTTTTTTTCTCACTCTGGTGATGAGAAGCAGGAATGGTGCCTGGTGTGGCTCAGCTGCCAGGGAGGGGTAAAACCATCCTGGGCAAGCTGAGCAGGGAGCATCCCTCTGTCTGGCAGGGATTGGGATGAAGGGAAGTGTCAGCTGCTCCTCCTGGGGAGCTGAAATTGCTCCCTGCTGGGGTTTTGCTTTGAGCCTCATTCCCCCTTTCTCCCTCCCCAGTGCCTGGAGGAGGCAGGGGGGGAACCCAGGAGTCCTGGGGATGGGTTAGAAAGTTTCCCTCTGATTAACACCCAGCCACCTGCAGAGCTCCTGGGTCCCCTCCCTTCTCCTTGGCCAAAGTTGGGGGGGATTTGTCTCCCATTTCCCAGTCCTGACTGGGATGGGGGGGAGAAACCAGCAGCGTTTTAGTGCTGGTCAGCTGGAAAGGGAGGATGGGGAGGTGTGGGAAAGGAGGAGGACTCAGCCCCCCAGCCCTTTACTGACTCATTCCCTGGAAATTTGGTCCCTTCCAGTGCTGGTTGCTCATTCAGGGGAGGTTTGGGGCTGCAGGACTTTGGCTGAGTGGGAAGGGAGCTGGCAGGGTCTGTGTGTGCAGGGACAGCTTGGTTACATCTCCCTCTCCTGGCTTTCCATGTGCTGATAGGGCTTGAATTGAATTTTAGGAAGTTTTTGGCTCTGTTCTGCACAAGCCAGCAGCCCCTGGAGCCAGGGGGATGGAGCAGTGGGTGCATTGCCCTAAACTCTTATTTTTTCTCCCCAAGTTTCTGCTCTCGTGGCTGAGTGGAAGGATCTGCAGCCTTTTCGTGGCCTTTTCCCCTGCTTCAGCTTTTTGCCTCATTATTTGAGCTGTAAAAGCAGACAGGAAAACAGGGCCCTGGGTTTGCTCTGTCTGTGCAGGCTGGGTGCTGGAGTTTCTTGGAGATTTGATGCCTCTGCCCTGAGCTCCCCAAGTTTGGGGTTTTTTTCCCCCCTGTAATGATCCTTTTCTCTTTCTCTTTTCTTTCCCCTTTTCCCCTTTTCCCCTTTTCCCCTTTTCCCCTTTCCCCCTTTCCCCTTTTCCCCCTTTTCCCCTTTTCCCCTCTTCCCCTCTTCCCCTCTTCCCCTCTTCCCCTCTTCCCCTCTTCCCCTTTTCCCCTTTTTTTCCCCTTTCCCTCTTTTTTCCCCTTTCCCCCTTTTCCCCCCCTTTTTCCCCCCCTTTTCCCCCCCCTTTCCCCCCCTTTCCCCCCCTTTTCCCCCTTTTCCCCCCCTTTTCCCCCCCTTTTCCCCCCCTTTTCCCCCCTTTTTCCCCCTTTTTCCCCCCCTTTTTCCCTCCCTTTTTCCCCCCTTTTCCCCCCCTTTTTCCCCCCCTTTTTCCCCCCCTTTTTTCCCCCCCCTTTTCTCCCCCCTTTTCCCCCCCTTTTCCCCCCCTTTTCCCCCCCCTTTTCCCCCCCTTTCCCCCCCTTTTTCCCCCCCTTTCCCCCCCTTTGCCCGCCCCCTTTGCCCGCCCCCTTTGCCCCCCCCTTCCCCCCCCTTTCCCCCCCCCTTTTCCCCCCCCTTTTCCCCCCCCTTTTCCCCCCCCTTTCCCCCCCCTTTTCCCCCCCTTTTCCCCCCCTTTTTCCCCCCCTTTTTCCCCCCCTTTTCCCCCCCTTTTTCCCCCCTTTTTCCCCCTCCCCTTTTTCCCCCTTTCCCCCTTCTTCCCCCTTTTCTCCCCCCTTTTCCCCCTTCCCCCTTTTCCCCCCCCTTTCCATCTTTTCCCCCCCTTTTTCCCCCCTTTTCCCCCCTTTTTTCCCCCCTTTTTTCCCCCCCCTTTTTCCCCCCCTTTTTCCCCCCCCTTTTCCCCCCCCTTTTTCCCCCCCCTTTTCCCCCCCCTTTTTCCCCCCCTTTTTCCCCCCCCTTTTTCCCCCCCGTTTTCCCCCCCCTTTATTCCCCCTTCCCCCCCCTTTATCCCCCCTTTCCCCCCCTTTTCCCCCCTTATTTCCCCCCCCTTTTTCCCCCCCTTTTTCCCCCCCCTTTTTCCCCCCCTTTTCCCCCCCTTTTTGTCCCCCCCCTTTTCCCCCCTTTTCCCCCTTTTTTTTCCCCTTTTTTTTCCTCCCCCCCCTTTTCCCCCCTTTTTCTTCTCCCTTCTCCTCGCAGCCCTTTGGGGAATGGTGCAACTTGCAGCCCAAAGATGCTGCCAAGATGCCAGAGAGTGCCTGGAAGCTGCTTTTCTACACATTCTCCTGGTCTTATGGCCTCTACCTGCTCTTCTTCACCGATTACCCCTTCTTCTACGACCCCCCCTCTGTGTTTTATGGTAAGGAGGAACACGAGTGGGGGGGTGGGGGGTGTCCAGGTTCCTGTGTTGAACAAGGGAAGGGGAACTTGGTGAGCAAAAGGCTCAAACCCTTTAAATGCCTTTTCTGGGATGCTGTGGGTAGAGGGGGGGCAGCACAGGCTGGGTTTTTATTTCATTTCCTTACAGACAGAGTCACCTAGTGGCTGCTGGAGCTGGGAGGGGCTGGGAGGTGTCCATGGGGGGGGGGGGAATGGGTTGGAGTAGCTGGAGGATTGGGAATTCAAGCAGGAGAGAAGCAAACCAAGGTTTTTCCCTTCAACCCAAGGGATGCCACAGGCAGAGTTTGGGACCCAGGATGCCCAAATCCCCCTCCAACCTTTCATCTCTCTGAGGTTCTGGGCAGGACCTGGAGGAGCCCAGCACTGGAGCTCTTTGTGCTTTTGGTTCTGGCTTCACCTCTGGGTGGGTTTTTTGTGGTTTTTTTTTTTTTTTTTGGTCCCCCCCTCAGACTGGAAGAAGGGCATGGAGGTACCCACAGACATTGCCATTGCTTACCTGCTGCAGTGCAGCTTCTATGGCCACTCCATCTATGCCACTGCCTACATGGACACCTGGCGCAAGGACTCGGTGGTGATGCTGCTGCACCATGTGGTGACCCTGACCCTCATTGCCCTCTCCTACGCCTTCAGGTGAGCTCCTGGGGCTCTCCCTCTGCCCCCCTGAGCAGCTGCTGGGGGGTTGCTGGCAGGAGGAGGCTGCTCAGCCTCTCCCCGGGTTCCCCTCCCTGCTCCTGGCTCCTTGCTCTGCTTCCCGGGGTGATTCCCAAGGTCTGTGGGCTCCTGGGGTGATGGGTGCTGACATCCACCCTGCACCCTGCACATCTCTTTCCCTGCTTCCCTTTTTTCCTACAAGTATCACAGCGTGGGCATCCTTCTCCTCTTCCTTCAAAGTCAGGGACGTCCAGCTCTTCCCAGCTCCCTTTTTCCCTCCCTGGGCATCCTTCTCCTCTTCTTCCATAAAGTCAATGCTGTCCAGCTCTTCCCTGCTCCCCTTTTTCCCTCCAGCTACCCCAACATGGGCATCCTTGTCCTCTTCCTGCAAAGTCAGTGATATCCAGCTCTTCCCAGCTCCCTTTTTCCCTACCTGGGCATCCTTCTCTTCTTCCATAAAGTCAATGCTGCCCAGCTCTTCCCTGCTCCCTTTTTTCCTACATGGGCATCCTTATCCTCTTCCTGCAGTCAGTGATGTCCAGCTCTTCCCTACTCCTTTTTTCCATCCAGCTACCCCAACATGGGCATCCTTGTCCTTTTCTTCCACAAAGTCAGTGATATCCAGCTCTTCCCTGCTCCCTTTTTCCCTCCAGGTACCACAACGTGGGCATCCTTGTCCTCTTCCTACACGATGTCAATGATGTGCAGCTGGAATTCACCAAGCTCAATGTTTACTTCAAGCACCGGGGGGGAGTTTATCACCGCCTCAACGATGTCATCTCCAACATTGGCTGCCTCACCTTCAGCATCAGCTGGTGAGCTTCAGCCCCCTCTTCCTCCTCCTCCTTCCTCCTCCTCCCTCCTCCTTCCTCCTCCTCCTTCCTCCTCCTTCCTCCTCCTCCTTCCTCCTCTCCTTCCTCCTCCTCCTTCCTCCTCCTCCTTCCTCCTCCTCCTTCCTCCTCCTCCTTCCTCCTCCTCCTTCCTCCTCCTCCTTCCTCCTCCTCCTTCCTCCTCCTCCTTCCTCCTCCTCCTTCCTCCTCCTCCTTCCTCCTCCTCCTTCCTCCTCCTCCTTCCTCCTCCTTCCTCCTCCTCCTTCCTCCTCCTCCTTCCTCCTCCTTCCTCCTCCTTCCTCCTCCTTCCTCCTCCTTCCTCCTCCCTTCCTCCTCCCTTCCTCTTCCTCCCCAGCTTTTCCATTCCCCCTGGAGCCTCGGGGTTTTGTTCCTGGGAACTGAGTCCTTTCAGCAAGCTCTGGAGAAGAGCTTCCCGCAGAGCCTGACCCCATGCTGGGCTCGGAATCCTTCTGTAGTCCCTCGGTGTCTGTCACCCCTGAAGTGCCTGTGAAATGTGGCTCACAGAATGCCAAATGAGCCCAGGGGAGGAGGAGCTGCTGCCATTTAGAATCACAGGATGGGCTGGGTTGGAAGGGACCTCAGAGATCATCAAGTCCAACCCTTGATCCACTCCTGCTGCAGTTCCCAGCCCATGGCACTCAGTGCCACATCCAGGCTCTTTGGAAAGATCTCCAGACACGGAGAATCCACTCCTTCCCTGGGCAGCCCATTCCAATGCCTGATCACCCTCTCCAGAAAGAAATTCTTTCTCATCTCCAACCTAAACCTCCCCTGGCACAACTTGAGACCCTGCCCTCTTGTCTTGCTGAGAGTTGCCTGGGAAAAGAGCCCAACCCCCCCCTGGCTCCAACCTCCTTTCAGGGAGTTGGAGAGAGTGATGAGGTCTCCCCTGAGCCTCCTCTTCTCCAGCCTCAACACCCCCAGCTCCCTCAGCCCTTCCTCACAGCAATTCTGCTGGATCCCTTCACAGCCTCCTTGCTCTTCTCTGGACCTGCTCCAGCACCTCAAGCTCCTTCCTGAGCTGAGGGGCCCAGAACTGGACACAGGACTCAAGCTGTGGCCTCACCAGAGCTGAGCACAGGGGCAGAATCCCTTCCCCCACTCACTCAGAAGCACTTTTAGAAGAAAGCAAGCTCAGGGCTGTCCCAGATTTCCAGCCTTGTTATTCCTCCTGGGACAAGACAGGGAATAAAAAAATAAAAAAATGATGATGAGGAGTAGAGCTGGGTCAGTGTCAGGTTGTCACTCCTCATCTGTCCCTTTGTCCCCATCTCTGCAGCACAGAGCTCTTGCCCCTCTCCTCTCAGAGCCCTTTCTCTGCCCTGCAGGTTCTGGTTCCGTCTCTACTGGTTCCCCCTCAAGGTTCTCTACACCACTTGTCACTCCAGCCTCCAGTCGGTCCCCAACATCCCCTTCTACTTCTTCTTCAACGCTCTGCTCCTCATCCTCACCCTGATGAACATCTACTGGTTCCTGGTGAGGCTGGGGGGGGGCTCAGCATCCCCCACGGGAGGGGAGGAGGAGGAGGGAAAATCCAGGGAGTGCCCTGGGGGTTCCTCTCTGCTGGAATTCAGCCTGTCTGGCACCCTGGAGATCCCTGAGGAGGGAGTGGGAACAGCAGCTGAGGCCCTGGAATTCCTCTGGGGGGAAAGGTTGGGGCATCACCTGGAGCTCTGGGGAGGGAGGGGACTGGGAGGGCTCAAGCTGAGTTCATCAGCCCAGGGGGGGAGGAAGCAGGCAGGGCTGAGACTGATTTTTATTGATTTTTGTTTATTTTTGTTTATTTTTTGGTCCTGATTTTTTATTTATTTATTTATTTATTGGTCCTGATATTTATTTATTTTTTTGGTCCTGCTTTTTATTTATTTATTTATTGGTCCTGCTATTTATTTATTTATTGGTCCTGATATTTATTTATTTTTTGGTCCTAATTTTTATTTATTTATTGGTCTTGATATTTATTTATTTATTTATTGGTCCTGCTTTTTATTTATTTGTTGGTCCTGATATTTATTGATTGGTCCTGTTTTTTATTTATTGGTCCTGATATTTATTTACTGGTCCTGCTTTTTATTTATTTATTGGTCCTGATTTTTATTTATTTATTTATTTATTAGTCCTGATATCTATTTACTTATTGGTCCTGCTTTTTATTTATTTATTGGTCCTGCTTTTTATTTATTTATTGGTCCTGATATTTATTTATTTATTGGTCCTGCTTTTTATTTCTTATTTTGCTCCTGATTTTTACTTATCTTTTGATCCTGCTTTTAGGGTTTGTTTTTTTTTTTAACCTCATCCATCCCTGAGGGCTCTGCCTTGCCCTTTTTGGGGCTGAGGCCAGTGGGGAAAGGTGGTCCTGGTGTGGGTTGGTTGTTGTTGGGGTGGGGGGAAGAGCTGTAGGACTTGGGGTCTGGGTCTGACTGTATCTCCCCCCCCCCCCCCCCCAGTACATCATCCTCTTCGTGGGGAAGGTGCTGCTGGGGCAGGTGCAGGAGGTGAATGATGTGCGTGAGTACGACGTGGAGGAGAGCAGGAAACCCCCCCTGGGCAAGGAGAAAGAAGCTGAAGCCTTTCAAGTGCCCCCTGCTCTGAAAGAAGGGTGTGTGAGCAAGGGGGTGACAAAAAAAACCTCTGGGTTATGGGGAGGGGATGGCACAGAGCTCCCGTGGGAGGGTTCACCAGTGGGCTGAGGGACAGGAGAGCAGAGGGTGCCTTGGCACTGCTGGAGGGGACAGGAAGGGGGTTTGTGTCTTTTGGGGTTCATCCGTGGGCACTGGAATAGGATGGAAGTGTCTCAGGTCAGGGTGGATGGAGCTTGGAGCCCCCCTGGGCTGCTGGGAGGGGTCCCTGCCCATCCAGGGGTGGCACTGGGGGAGCATTTGGGGGTTTTTTCCAACCCAAAGCAGTCTGGGATTCTCTGATCTTTGTGTCCTGTGAATCCCCTGCTCACCCTGAGTGCACTGGATCACCCTGGATTATCATTTCCCAAGTCCCATTTTGCTTTCTCCCTGCCAGGGACCTCTCCCTGGGGCTCCCACGTGAGCCTGGAGTGGGCTCAATACAGAGCAAAGAAGGAAAACCCCACCATGAACCCCCCCTAATCTTGGAATGGATGTCCCTGGAATTAATCCTCTTGTCCCTGGCTGGGAGGACACAGGAATTGGGGGGGTTCTGGACCCACCAGAGGGACAGTCTTGGTCTGAGGGGTTGTAAAATCCCCAGGGGGCTGCTCTCACTTCTTGGGGTGTCCATGGAGCTTGGTGAGGGGTTCCTGGAACCCATGGGGCAGCTCTGGTTGTGACTGGGAGCAAACTGGGTGAGGCTGAGCTGGGTCTGATCTCAGGAGTCACTTATGACAATAAGGGAGGGAGCAGCAATGTGGAGAAACCAAGGCTCACAGTGTCCCTTTTTTTTTTCTTTGCCAGGCTGCACCTGAAGAATGGACTTGTCAAGGACAAGAGGTTGTGAGGACAGTGTGGCTGCAGCAGCCTGGGTGGCCTGGCTGGATCTGGGGACTGACCCAGGACCTGATGCTCAAACCCAGCAGATGAAAGGCACAAGGAGAGAACTTGATCCCTGAGAACCCCTTCATCCCCTGCCTGGAGCTGGGGAAGTGATGCCACTGACAGGATGGGGCCCTCCTGGGGGGTTTTCCTCTGCCCAGCCTGATGCTGAGGTGCTTTCTGTAGCCAGTCCATGCTGGTTCAGTTGGGAAGTTGGTGGTTTTGCTGGTCCAGGTAGGATTTGGAGCTGGCTTTAGGTCCCCTGGTGTTCCTCCTGTCCCTCCATCCCTTGGTGTTCTCTGTCCCTTTGTGATTTCCCATCTCTTGGACCCTCCCAGCAGCCCTGAAGGGGCTCTGACCCAGCATCAAACTGGGGAGGGGAGGGAAATGTCCTCTCCTGCACTGGCATCACTGGCCCAGGCAAGGGGAGCCCAATTCCAGCTCTTGTTGAGCTGAGCAGAGGCTCAGGAGGTGATGCTGTCCCCTCTGAGCCCCCTCCCCAGAGCTGCCCCCCTGTTCCTGGGAGCACAGCACAATTCCTGGGAACAGGGCAGCCTGGAAACCCAACCCTGGAGGATGATTCCAGCTCCCTGTCCTGCCAGGGGAGGGCCAGGAGATGTCATTTGTGTCCAAAAGCCAATGTAAATCTGATCATTGCTTAAAAAAAACAAAACAAAACAAAAACCAACAAACCAGGTCCAGTCCTGCAGGGTCCCTTCCTGAGGGGTCTTTGGCCTCTCCCCCAACAATCTTGCTCAAGGAAAGAACAAAGTTTCTGCTCCCTCTGTTGGTTTTCCAAGCAACCTCGAGCCTTGCAGGGTCCCTGGGCTGGGCTGGGGAATCCCTGGGGATTTTACACCCCCTCAGACCAAGATTGTCCCTCTGGTGGGTCCAGGACCCCCCCAATTCCTGTGTCCTCCCAGCCAGGGACAAGAGGATTAATTCCAGGGACATCCATTCCAAGATTAGGGGGGGTTCATGGTGGGGTTTTGCTTCTTTGCTCTGTATTGAGCCCACTCCAGGCTCACGTGGGAGCCCCAGGGAAAGGTCCCTGGCAGGGAGAAAGCAAAATGGGACTTGGGAAATGATGATCCATGGTGATCCAGTGCACTCAGCATCTCCAGAGGGTTTTAAAAGGGAGCAGCTCAATGTTTGACTTGGCTTTCAAACCACTTCCTTGGCTTTCAAACCACTTCCATGGCTTTCAAACCACTTCCATGGCTTTCAAGTGGGATTTGGAGGCAGGAGATGGAGGGAACCAGCATCCTGGGCCTCTTGCTTCTTGGTGACTGCAGAGTTGGGGTCAGGGTGGTACCCAGGCAGCACAGGTTGGGGGTAAACTGAATTTTATCCATCAGTTTGTCCAGGTTTCAACATTCAGGAGGGGAATCCTTGGCCAGCACAGGGTTTGCACCAACCTGGGCTTGTGGGAGGAAGGTTGGAACTTCCAGGTCACTTCCAACCCCATCAATCCATCAGTTTATGCCCATGAGTGTGGAACATTTGGGGTGGTGGCCATGGGGCTCCTTCTGCTTGGCTGGGGCAAGGGGTGGGTGCTGGGGGTGGGTGCTGATGGGGTTTTAGTGCTGCACCCCAGGGCTGTGGGTGTTTTGTGGGAATGAAGTGAGGGGTTGAAGCTGAGGTGTGCTGGAAGCTGATGGGAGAGGTGTTGGATGCTGTGATTGGAGAAAAAAACCCAAAAAACCAGAAAACCAACATCTGACTGGGGAGGGGGGAGCAAGAGGAGCCCCAGAGCTGTGTCCCCATGGATTTGGTGGGATGGGAGCAGGGGATGGGAGCAGGGCTTGACTTGCTGATGGTTTTGTGTGGGGAAGATGCACATGAGAACCCTTGGCTGCCACCAAGGACTTTGTTGCTGGCCCTGGATGGTGTGGAGATGTTGGAGAGCTGGCAGGAGCTCTGCAGGAGGGGGGAAGAGGCCTCCTGGCACCTCAAAGGGTTAACAGGTCCCAGGGAGCCTGGAGAGGCCACTCACACCCTCTGCCCAATCCTGGGAATCCCTCTGAGCTAATTGAGCAGGAACCAGATCAAAGGCTCCAATCAGGCAATCAACACCCCCTGGCCCCTCTTCAGGTCCTCAGCCCAGCTGCTCTTTGTCCTTTGGAAGGGTTGTGGAGCAATGTGGCTGCTCCCCAGCCTCAGAGCCAGCCTGGCCTGGGCTCTCCTCACCCTGGGCCTGGGTATGGAGTTAAATCTGCAGGAAAGTTTCCTGTTGAAAGCTTTGGGTTTGAGTGCCAAACCCAGCCCGAAAACCCCCATCCCTGTGCCCTCTGTGCTCTGGAGGATCTTCCAGAAGAGAAAGATGCTGCCTTCTGCAACCAGAGACCTGGTGGATGCCTGTAGGGTGGAGGAATTTAATGTCCCTGGGAACATCATCCGTGTCCTCGCTGACCAAGGTACAGAAATGTTGGGGGTTGGGTCCTGCCCTTTGGCAGCTCCTCTGCTCTCTGGGGTGAGGGATTTTATCCCACTCCTTCCCTTTTCTGTCTCCTGGGTGGAGGTGGGGGAAGTGCCCAGAATCCTTGTCCAGGAGAAATCACTGCTGTGGACCCTCTGGATGCTTTGGAGGATTCTTGACAGTCAGGAGAGAAGGCAGTGGGTGGGGAGCTGGCTAAGGCTCAGTCCTGGAGCCACCCAAAGCCACCAGAGGTGTTGTGTTTGACCCCAGGTGGCTGGACCTGAGCCCTTGGGCTCATGGGGGTGGAGGTGACCCCTCCAGTAACACCGTGGCAGTGGGTGAGCAGCACCCAGGGTTGGGCAGGGAGAGGATGCTGGAGCATTTGGCTGTGTCCCCCCCCCCTTCTCCTTCTTGTCCTCACACCTCCAGCTGACCCTGCAGCACTTCTGAGCCCTTCTGTTCCATGGGACCTCTCTGCTCGGTGCCCCCTGGGTCTTGAGGCACCATGGAGCTCACTTCTCTTGTGGTTCCAGCTTTCCAGTGGAAACCCAGGGCTGGCTTAAAGCAGGCAACTTTCCCAGCCCTTTGAGTTTGCTGCTATTTATTTCCCTTCCTTTCCCCTCCATCCCAAACATCTGGCACCCCCTGGGCTGGGGGGAGAGATTTACAGCTGGGATAAAACCCCAGGCCAGGATGTTTCAGGAGCATCTGGAGGAGATGCTGGGAGTGGCTGCAGCATCCTTGAGCCCCAGGCTGGGATTTCCACCCCCAGCCCTTGCTGAAGGTCACCCCCAGCCTGGTGTCACCTCAGCCCAAGAGCTGTGGGCTCTGCCAGCTCCATCTTCCCCTTGCTGGGCAGCCAAGAGCTTCGACTTGGAGCAGTGGGAGCTGATCCTGCTCAGCCTGATGAGGTCCAACCACCACCACCTCCTCCTCCTCTATTTTCTCCTTCTTTGTCAGGCCACTTCCTCCACAAGGAGCAGCCCCAGAGGCTGCTGTGTCTGCAGAAGTTTTTGTCCTTTAACCTCTCGGTGCTGGAGGAGGGCGAGCGTTTGACCATGGCTCAGCTGGAGATCCAATTCAGCCACAACTCCTACCAACCCTCCAGCCAGGGGCAGGTTTTTGAGCTGAGGCTCTACCAAAGCTCCCAGATGTCCCTGCAGGAGATGCCCCAGCCCAGAAGAAAGCTCCTGCTGGAGCAATCCTTTGCCCAGCTGCACAAATCTCTCCTCTTCAACCTGGGGAAGGACTGGAGGAGCCAGAGCAGGAACCTGGGGCTGATCCTGGAGATCTCCATCAGCACCAGAACCTCAAGCCCGGGCAGGGAGGAGCTGCAGAACCTCTGCACCAGCATCGATTCCTTCCTGGACACCTCCCTCTGGGTGGTGAGCCTCAGCCAGCAGCAGTGCAAAGCTTCCAGGAGGAGGAGGAAGAAGAGGAGGAGGAGGAGGAGCAGCCAGCACCTTCCCCTCACCCCCAGCAACCTCTGCAGACCCCGGCGCCTTTACATCAGCTTCAGGGAGGTGGGCTGGGAAAACTGGATCATTGCCCCCCAGGGCTACCTGGCCAACTACTGCCTGGGGGAATGCCCCTTCCCCCTGACTGCCGAGCTCAACAGCACCAACCACGCCATCCTCCAGACCATGGTGCATTCCCTGGACCCCCAGGGGACCCCCCAGCCCTGCTGTGTCCCCGTCAGGCTCTCCCCTATCTCCATCCTCTACTATGACAACAGTGACAACGTGGTGCTGAGGCACTACGAGGACATGGTGGTGGATGAGTGTGGCTGCAGGTGATGGATGGAATAAAACCCCAGTGTGTTCAATCCCCCCCTCTCTGCTGTCTTTAGGGAACCCCCCCCCCCCCCCCGGGGCTGCACCCTCTCCAGGGAATGGGGCACCCAGGGGGGGGAGTTGTGAAGGTCCCAGGTGGGTGATGAGGAAGCTGCTGCTGGGTGTCCCTGCTGCTCTCCATGAGGGATGGAGGTTGGGAATCCCAGCCCTGAGCTGCTGGGGGGGTCAGGAGGGTTTTTGGCAAAAAGCTGCAGCTTCATGAGTGTAGAAATTACTATTTTAAACAATTATTATTATTAATTAGTGTGTGTGAAATGCTGCTCAGGTGGGTGATGAGGAAGCTGCTACTGGGTGTCCCTGCTGCTCCAGGGGGGATGGAGGTTGGGAATTCCAGCCCCGAGGGGGCCAGGAGGCCTTTTGGCAAAAAGCTGCAGCTGCACTAGTGTAGAAATTACTATTTTTATTTAATTATTATTAATTAGTGTGTGTGTGTGAAACGCTCAGGTGGGTGATGAGGAAGCTGCTGCTGGGTGTCCCTGATGCTCCATGGGGGATGGAGATTGGGAATCCCAGCCCTGAGGGGGCCAGGAGGCCTTTTGGCAAAAAGCTGCAGCTGCACTAGTGTAGAAATTACTATTTTTATTTAATTATTATTAATTAGTGTGTGTGTGAAATACTGCTCAGGTGGGTGATGAGGAAGCTGCTGCTGGGTGTCCCTGCTGCTCTCCATGAGGGATGGAGGTTGGGAATCCCAGCCCTGAGCTGCTGGGGGGGGGGGGTCAGAAGGGTTTTTGGCAAAAAGCTGCAGCTGCACTAGTGTAGAAATTATTTTTTTTTAATTATTATTAATTAGTGTGTGTGAAATGCTCAGGTGGGTGATGAGGAAGCTGCTGCTGGGTGTCCCTGATGCTCTCCAGGGGGGATGGAGGTTGGGAATCCCAGCCCTGAACAGCCTGGGGGGGCCAGGAGGGTTTTTGGCAAAAAGCTGCAGCTGCACTAGTGTAGAAATTACTATTTTTTTTTTTAATTATTATTATTATTAATTAGTGTCTGTAATTTGCTGCAGTGTGGCCATGCTGGGAGGAGTTGACTCTGGTCCTGCTGCAGGTAGAGGAGTGACTGAGCTCTTTCCAGAGATCCTGGAGGAACCCAGGGCTCCCTTTTCCTGCAGGAACTCCAGGCCTGAGCTGTTTAGTTTGGGGTTTTTTAATTTATTTTTAATTTTTTTTAATTGCATGGTTGGTGCTGGGGTAGGGAAGGGGCTGGGTTTGGGTTTGGTTGTGCACAGAGCCAAATGGGGCCATGTGGTGGCCCAGGATGGAGGGGTCTGTGTGTGTGTGGAGTTGGTGGCATCTGGTGGCCTCCCAGGCAGCTCTGGCAGTGTTTAATTTACTTAATTAAGTGTGTTAATTAACACCTGAGCCCAGGGTAGGGGGGGTCCCATGTCCATTTCTCTCCAGGGTGGCTCCAGGACCCTCCAGGGTTGGGGCAGTTCTGTGCCATGGAGCACCAGGGGCAGTTTAGGCTTCATTTTGGGGGGGATTTTGGGGCTTTTTTGGGTTTTTTTAAAACTTTTTTAAGCTCTTTGCCACCTGTGGCCCCAGCCCTGTGTAACCCCAGTACCAGGAGGTGTCAGCACAGCAAGGACCCAGTTTGGCCCCAGCCCTGTGTAACCCCAGTACCAGGAGGTGTCAGCACAGCAAGGACCCAGTTTGGCCCCAGCCCTGTGTAACCCCAGTACCAGGAGGTGTCAGCACAGCAAGGACCCAGTTTGGCCCCAGCCCTGTGTAACCCCAGTACCAGGAGGTGTCAGCACAGCAAGGACCCAGTTTGGCCCCAGCCCTGTGTAACCCCAGTACCAGGAGGTGTCAGCACAGCAAGGACCCAGTTTGGCACCAGCTCCTCTGAGCATCCAGGAATTGGTGCTGCTTTTCTCCACCTTGCAGAGGTTCAAGATCTGGGCAGAGGGGGAGGACACAGCTCCATCCCCCCCATTCCTCACAGAACTTTGCTTTTTTGGGGGAGCAAAAGGGGGGGAAACAAAAGAAATCTGAGTTAGACTTGATTTTTTTTTTTTTTTTTTGGTCTCTTAAATGTGACCCTGACCCCATAATTATTTTTTGGGGTTTTTTTTGGGTTTTTTTGGTGCTGCTGTTGTCTCCAAGCTCTGCTGGGCCCTCTCCCTCCAGGGCAGCACTGAGGATTTACCCACTTGGGGGGGGTTTGCAGAGGAAAAATTCACCTGTGGCAGTGGCTTTGGGGACACCTCAGTGGGTGGCACTGAAAGCCAAGGCTGGTGGAGCTGGGTCAGGTTCTGATGGTTCCGTGGCCACCCTGCTCTGCTAAAAAAAAAAAAAAAATAAAACAAAACACTTCAAATATTGCTGAGGGCTTAGAGTAGGACTTAACCCCCCCAGGAGCTTTCATATTTAAGCTGGGCAAGCTTAAAACAACCTGAAGTATGAAGTTTTTTTGGTAGTTGTGGCAGACTAAGGGCCTCAAGAGCTCCTTTCCTGCTTCTCCCACCCCATGGAGGGTGATTGTCCCTTTGTCACAGGGGGGGTGACAGCAAGGACCACAGGGACATCCCCTAAGCAGCTCCCCCTCCCCATGGTGACCACCAGAGCTGCATTGTGGTAGCCAGCCCCCCCCCCCCAGGGGTCTCAAGAGCCAGGCCAAGCTTTGCTGAGCCTCCCCTTGCAGCAGGTAAAAGCCATTTTCATGTTTACTGCAGCCCAGGGGAAGCAGGGAGGGAAGAAAAAAAATCCAGGCTGGATTGGGCACCTCTGGAATCAGCCTTCAGGTTCCCCAGCCCCAGCACGGGGCTCAGAATCACTCCTGGAAGAGGGAAGGGGGTGGGCATTTAACCTGAGTTTTCAGAGTTTGCTTACCTGTGCACACACATCCCACTTTTGTACTAAGGCTGTGTTAAAAAAATAAAATAAAATTAAAAAAAAAAAAAAAAAAAAAAAAAGGAATAAACTTGGAAGTTTATACAATCAGACTAAGTTTTAATGAATGTTGCATGGTTTCAGCATTGAAACTTAGGGGCCACCTTGAATGCAAGAGCTGTTTATTAATATTTTATTGATGACAAACAGGTTTAAAACAAACTGAGACAAAATCAAAAAAAAAAAAAAAAAAAAAAAAAAAAAGAGTTAACACCGTGCTAGCACTGATGTCTGGATTTATAAAACTCAAGAGTTAACTGCTACAAAGGAAAAAACCAGCACAAAGCAGAGGCAAGCATTCCCATCAGTGAAATAAAGGGGTGGGGGGAGAGGAGGGGGTTACATTACTCAATGGATTTGCATTGCACAGAGGGTTACAGCTTCAACCTATCAGAAAAATCTAGGCAACTACACAGCCTACAGAAGGAAAAAAACTTAAAAGCCCTTCGGCAATGTTAATAAATAAAACAGTCCATCTCACAAGGAAGGAAGGTGGCCCGTGTCTCCATTCTTCCACATTTTAGAAGTCTAAACTCTGGAGGCTTTTATTTATTTTTCTGATGAGAAAAAAAGAACAGTTTGGTTTGGTTGTTATTTGTTTGTTTTCACTTCTGGAAATTCCAAAGTTTCTTTTGCACTTCCCCACCAGTGGTCGCTGTGGGACTGAAGGAAAAATGTCAACACCTGCTCCATGGTTACGTGCAAGTTACTCACAGGTTGTGGGGGTGCTACTCCAGGTCTGCACTGGGGGGAGAGACACTCTGGAAAAACTACAGCAAGTACAGGTCATGAAAGCAGGGCAAAAAATCTACAGAAAGGACAGGAATGAAAGAGCTTCCCCCCAGCTACAAAAAGTGGGTTTTATGTCTTTGAAAGTACATTCAGATGAGAGGTATTTGGAATTTTCCTCCCCCAAAAAAAAGACTAGAAACACTTGGAGCCCTTTTGAGTATAAAGCTAAACTTCAGTCCAACTTTAATAACACCCAGGTTAATGAATCACTCTACTGATTTTGGCCAATTAAGAGGTAGAGGTGAACCTAATTTCAGGGTCTGATAAAAATGGGGTTTGGAGGACTTGGAAATTCTCTGTGCTGTTCCTAAAAAGGTTTTGACAGAAATAAAATGCTCCCAGTGTTCCCATATGACTTATTTATAAGACATGGGTACAAACTCTGAAACTGGATGGCTTCTCTTGTAAGTGCTGCTGTTCTCAGGTTTTGGACTTCCAGCTATTTCTCCAGCCAGCATTGATGGCACAGCCAGGGCCAAGTACCTGAAAAATAACTCCAGGTTTGGTTTTCAACACCTGAAATCTTTCAGCTCTCTGCCTGAATCACCCAAGAAGCCCCACAAAAGCCTAACCCAGTATCTCTGCACTTCCACCCAGCTACCAGAGGCCACCTTCCAACACCTGCCTGCTTTGTCCTTTTTTTGCCAACCTGCTTCTTGTAGAGTCTTTACTTCAGAACCAATATAATCCCCAGTTGCCACTACTTCTTCCCCAGATCTGAGGGAGTGTCAAGCAGGCCTGTTAGCATCATCTTTTCCTCCAGGGCCGAAGGGCACAGGAACCCATCCCCTTTTTCAAGCACAAAGTTCATCTGCCAGAAAGGCTGTTTTGTTTTTTTTTCACAGAGTAGAGTCCAGACAGTAGCCAATTAAAGCATACAGAAAACACTTTGAAACCCTCCTCCTGCTCCAGCGCGCAGGCTCCTTTCACTCTGACTGCTATCCAAGGTAGGAAGAAGAGGCTGATTGCTGCAACTTTAAATCACACTGAAAGTTCTCCAGGTTGGTGCTCTAATTTAAGGTTGTTTTTGTTTCTTTTTGGTTGTTTTCAACTTTTTGTGAGCTTCTCCGAACAAGGATCTCCCAGGTCCACCACTAAGGATTCCGAGACAAAATTCTAAAAAGCCAGTGCTCCTTTGAAAGAATCTCTTTAAAAACCACCTTGTCACAAAAGACCCCTTCAGAATGTGGGCGATGACACTAGGATTTCAGAGCCAGTGTTGGACAACAAAACCTGCATCTCAGAGTTGAGCATCAGCTAACGTGCCACTGGATTTCTGCTTGGCTTGCTGTCACTTCCCTCAGGAACTCTCCCTCCTCTCCTTCTCTCTCTCAAAGATACTCTGCTGCTAAAATGTAAACAGTTACTGCTAAAATATAGTACCCCTTTAGAACGAGAACAACTCTGAGATGAGGGTTTTCCTCTCCCCATCTGCTCTGAAAAGCAATGCCCTGCTCGCTAAGAGAAGTATGGAATGAAGTGAAACCTGCTTAAGGCCCTTCTCTCGAGCGTGTTTGACTGGGGGAGCAGGGACTCAGCTGAGCACTCCTTTTTTTTTTGGGGGGGGGGAGTTTTGCCTTCCCCAAGAGGCTCCAGCCAGTCCTTCTGTGCTCTCTCTCCTCTCTGGTCAGTCTCCTTGTCTCAGTGAGCTAGCAGTGGGCTCTCTCGCGCGCGCTCCTTTCTCTCTTCTCTCTCTCTCTCTCCTCTCCTCTCCGTTGGTTGGTTTCTTTCTCCTGTTGCTCTCACACAGTGGTGCTTCAGTTTTAGCAGTGGAAAACAGGTATCCATTTTATTTTATTTTTTTTATTACCCAGAATAAAATGCTGATGAACTAAGCTCCACGCAAGCTTAGCTCTTCTTCCTCAACCTGGAAGGAAAACAAGTTGGCATTTTAGAGACTTTGGGCTTTTTCCAGACCAAAAATCTCTGGGTTTAGCAACTGAAATCAGGGAGGAGGAAGAAAGAGGGGTGACCCTGGGGTCCCTTACACTCTAATACTGTGACAGTCCCGTCACGCCGCCGTGTTGATACGCACGTTCACCCTGGTAAGTAGAGTCCTGTGACAGTGCCACGTCAATCTGAGACTTAAACTCATCACCAAGGTAACTGTCCTGGAAATAAAACATGTGTCAAAGCCTCCAACTCATCTCCAAGCTCAAGTGTTCCCTTCCAAAGCAGAATGCCTGCCTGCCTGCCACCCAGGGTTAAAGGGTGAGAGGTAATCTGCTCTTGTTGCTGCAGATTTTCCACACATACAAAGGTTTGGGGATTAGTTGGCTGTTAACAGTCAGGCAGTCAAAGCTAAGGCTCAAGTTGAAGTCTGTACTTGCAGCATTTCATTTTTATGCCTGAAGGGAGCAAGTCCAACAAGTGGAGGAGTAAGAAATGCTGTGGTTGAGTCATTAAAATGGCTTTAGTTCCTGTTTTCCTCAGTAGAAGGAACCAAAGATGTGCATGCACCCGGATCATCAACATGAAACCCAAGAGAAAGAGCAGCCCAGACCCCAAACAACTCTGCTTACCTGTGATAATTCTGGTTGGGAGAGCCCAGGCTGACTCATCTGTGATGGCTGACTCATGGAGATATAGCCCTGAGTCAGTGGACCCTGGGAGAAAGGCTGGGACACCACATCTTGGCTTGCTTGACTATTTGGAAGGTTTGACTGACTAGTTCCAGGAATCCCAAACCGATTTTTCTGACGCCCACCACGACCAGTCTTTCCTTTTGGTGCCCCACGTCCTGGAAAAGTGTTTATCCCAACCAAGAGTGAGAGAAGTCTTACACAATTCAAAGAGGTGAGAATTAACCATTGCTCAAAAAGCCTCTCCCCCCAGAGGCAACGTTTTAGAGGTGCTCAAAAAGGCAGAATCACCGTGGCAAAGGGACACTGCTGGTGGGTTTGTACTCCAGAAAATTCTCCCATCATTACCTGCTCTCACCAGCACTGCTGCAAGAGTGGCAAAACCCATTTTCTGATTTTAGCCCCAAAAATGTGGCTTTTGAACCCTTTTTCCCCTGTTCTGTACCTGCAGCTGGTCCATTGGCCTGGCCAAAGTAGCCTGGGGGTGGCATGGGTGGCATCACCAGGTTGAAGGGGATAGGAATGTTCATAGCAGTGACGTGGCTGGGGCCAGCACTGATCATCCCAATCTGGTCATGGGTTTGGAAGTACATGTTGGATGGACGCCCTGGGGGAGGGAGGAAAAGCCACAGTGATTTCAGGCATCCTGAATATTTAAAAACCAATTCCTATTTTTATTGATTAGTTCATATCTGATCCATATTATTATTTATTTTTATTAGGAGGACTCATAAGCAGGATTAATGAGAACCAGAAATTAAAAGGACAAGCCTACCACTGCCAAGAACCACCAAGAGTTCTAGCTCACCATTTATTCTACACTTTATTTCAACACTCATCTGGTTCTGTTCATCCCTTACACATTTACTCTTCCCCAAAACACACACTCTCCCCCCCCTCATTTTTCACTTCCTCTACAGACATCAACCAGGCAAAGCCAAAAACCATTTTCAGTCCTGAAATTCCCTATTTTTCTGTAGTGGCTCTTCAAATATGAAAAGTTTGAAGATACCATAACCCCAAGGACTAGTTGGGGAGTGAAAAATAAATCTAGGAAGAAGGTGTTGATCTTGAAAAGTGCCTTTACCTTGGCTGCTCCTGTCGTAGACTGAGCCTGGAATTATGGCTTCCCGAGCATCATACATGGCAGTGGTCATGAAACGAGCACCCTGGAAGCATTACAGGAGTTAAAGCCCCAGCAGAGGAAATTCTGCTCTCAAACAGAAGTTGTTTCAGGTAAAAATCCACCTAAACTCCATGGGTAATGCATACTTTACAAGTGCTGAGGAAACAAACCAGTTCTGATGGAAGACACCCAATTATTTCAGCTACGTCACAGCAACAACAAAACTCAGATCCTGCCCCAAACTGTGAAGGATTTGGTGAATTTTCAGTCCATTTTCAGGCTAGAATAGCTCTCCCTGGCTCTATTCCTGCCACTGTCCTTGTGTGCTGGCTGAGAAGCTTCCTCCTGCCCCTTAAAACATCTCCTTTTTAATATTAAAGAATTAAGGATAATCCTCAGGCTGCAAGGTGTGAAGTGCACTGTATTAACTCTGCATACCTGAGGAGCTCACCCCTTCTACACAAGTTACTTGCTATTTCATTCACCACAGATGTCACCTCCTCAAAAAGTTTTCAAGTAAATAAAGAACAATTTAAAAAATAAAGAACCAAAAAGGTTTTGAAGTGCTCAACTTGGAAGCAGCTGAAACAGCAACTTCCTTGGGTCACACAGTGCATGAAGCAGGCAACAAAAAGGGAGTATTAATGGGGTGGGGGGGTGACTGTTTAATCCATCCTTTTATAATTGATCAATCAAGCCCCAGCTGCTTCATGCCACAGCCATCTGAGGGACAAGAGAGGTCAACTCACTGGGTTGATGGTATTGACAAGCTTCCTGGGCTTGCTGAACTGCATCAGGCTTTCCCGGAGGTTGTTCAGAGGTCCCTCCACCAGAACCTTTTGCTCCTTGTAGTAATTCAGGAGGTGATTCCAAAGAGGTTGTTTAGACAGAGCTTTTGGGTTCCCAACAATGATTACTCCATACCTGGAACAACAACAGACAAACTCAGATTAGTTTTGACTAACATAAAGTGTTACATGTGAATGGCAGGACAGCCTCAAAGCCCATCTCTTTTGAAGGAAATCCACCCAAGAGCAGCCCCCAAAACAACTTTTTGTTTGTTTGTTTTATATTTTTTTTTACAGCAGATGATTTCTACACTATGACAAAACACTTGAAAAAAAGTTTCCTGCAGCCAGTGTCTCAATAATTGCAAGTTTCCTTTAGCAGGGTTGCCAAACACACTGGTGGCCTCAGCCCACCCCCTCTGGTTTAAAGCTTGCAGAAACCAAGGAGCCAAGCAGGGCCCTTTCTGAGACCCTGTTATCAAATCCATTTTAAGAGAAGCAAAAGGCTAAAATAAAATGGTTTCTGGAAAGAATAAAGAAGCAGATGAAGAGTTGTGTCCTGTAAACAAGGAGGAATAGCATGGCAGTTTCTACAAGCAGTGCCAAATGGTAACTGATGAGGTTGAGATTGCTCTTAGAAATTGCAGGGAATGTGAAAAACATTCAAAGCACCCCTAAACCAGGTGGGGAAGGGGCCTGACACTCCCAAAACACAGATGTTTTGTTAACTGGACTGGACTGATGCTTCAGCAGCCCCAGTTGTGTCTCTTAAAATAATAATTTGCCCAATTTGACTTCACCTTGCTCTTGTCAGAGCGACGTTAAGACGCCTGGGGTCATTCAGAAAGCCAATTCCTTGGTGTTCATTGGCCCTGACACAGGAAAGGATAATAAAGTCCTTCTCTCTCCCCTGGAAGGCATCCACACTTGCAATTTCCACTTCCTGAAAGAGATGAAAACATGCAATTCACGGAAGCAGAGGAGTTATGCTACCAACAGGCATTACAAAACCTGTTGGCTGTGCACAAGCAGTTCCCATCATTTGACAAAAATGTTATTTTTTTTTTTTAAATGATGAATGATTTGATAATTCCACTGGTCACTAAATAGTTTTCCTAAAGGAGAACAGACAGTCTCAGTTGAGGACAAATTACTTTTATGTTCACTGCTTTATGGTTCTCATATTTCCCCAAAACTGGCATTTGCACTATGGAAAGCATCCCTTTCCTAGGGTTGTTGCCAAAAAGACTTCTGACTATTCCAAAACCTCCTAATAAGCCTGCTCCAAATGAGCACTGCTGCTCCCTGCTCCCAAGAAACCTGAATCAGAGGGACAGATCATTCCTGGCAGAAATCAAAGCATTTCCACTAAGTTCTCCTTCAGTGAAAACACTGACCTGACTCCTCAATATTGCAAAACAGACTATATTAAACATACAACCCCCTTGTTTGTAACCACATATTTTACTGTTTGGTAGAGGAGTTCCACTGATGCCAGGACATAATCCCAAGCAAATAAATGGTATGACCATCAGAATTTATGGAGCTTGGCTTCCTCCATGTCCCTTGGCTTCATGCTTTTATCTCCTACACAAGCTGCCTGAAGCTTTTCCAAAGTTGAAGCACTAATGATCTCTCCCTTCTGTGCCTAAATGAGTCCTCAGAGGATGGACTCACTGAAGACTTCTTCTCAACAGAGACCTGAACAGGGCTTCTTTTATGTGGCCAGTGGCTCCCCTGACACTTTCTGGCATTTGCTATCTCCTACACTCTTCTCCCTGATCTATTTTAACCACAATCAACTAAAAAAAACCCTCAAAAATTACTAAAGAATAAACACAGACTGATGCCTAAGGAGCCAGGCTAAAAATGAAAACATTGTGAAGTTTCATAAGATCTGACTTTTCTACCTTCCTTGCATCCCAGTGTTCCTGTTTGTGCAATGACTCCTTACCTGGTAGAGCTTTGTGTGCAGGGAACCACTGAACTGCATGTACTGCACCAGGTAGGATCTCTGCCCTTCATAAGGGGTGATAATGCCAATCTGGTCAGGTTTGGCACCAGCTTTCAGCAGCTTTGTGGTTATCTTCTCCACATTGGCAGCTTCCGTCCTAGGGAGAGAGAGAGAGAGATGTTTAGCTAAGAGGAATCAAGGCCTTAGGTCTCACTTTTTGCAAATTAAGAGGTTTGGAAAACTTGAACCTGTTTTTCAGCAAGGCTACTTCAAAAAAGATCATTTTTACACTGCTTGAGTACTCCTTAATTCAGCTGGAGCTTTGCAGGAACACTCAGCAGGGTCACCTCCTGACTCAGACCACACACAAACATCTTCAGCCTGAGGAACACAGGCAAAAGCCAACAGCATCTCACTAAAAGGGCTCAAACTGAGACCAAAATCTCTCCTTTTATATATATATATATATATCACTCTCTTCCTAGAACTAAACTTCCAAGAACAGCAAAATTCAAGGTGGCCATGAAATGGAACTTGCACACCTACTTTTATGAGCAAGATGATTCCAGCCTGCTGTGCAAACAGATCCTTCAGTTGCTTTATCTTAAATATAGAATGTTTTTAATGTCATTCTCCCCATCAGCCAACTATTGTGCCATTTGTTTGTGCACAACCTGGCTTGCTGTGTTCAGCAGTCTTGCACATGCTTTGCAGAAAACTGACAGAGATGAAAAATAGCACAGCAGATTTCTTTTTCATCATTTGGTCTGGTTTCCTTTCCAGGAATATGAACAAATGCATGTGACCAAGAGAAGCAAAATGTTTCAAGCTCATTCTTGGAAAAACAAATTGGAATGTACAGAAAAAAAAAAAAAAAAAGGATAGAAAAGAATTCACTTTTTTGCACCTGCACCAAATTTAAGACTTAGGACTGTGCTGGAGGAGCTACTGGAATTCTGGCTTTCATGTGGGATTTGATTAGCATTTCCTGCTGCAATTGCAGTCAGTTTACTTGCTGGCAAAATGTCATCCCACATATTAGGCACTTAATTGACCTGTGCTCCTTATACAACTCATGAAGCCAAGCACACACCTCCACAGACCAGTTCAAAGCCACTTAAGAGATGAACTGCTCCCACTGGAGACACCTTTTTCTCTTCATTTACTCTGAAGGGAGCCTAAGGCAAACCAACCCTGAAAGGCAGCTCAGCCTGTGCTATCTTTGATGGCAGCTTTTATTAAAAAAGCAGGCAAGCAATTTCAATCCCAGCTGTTAACAGGAAACAGCATCTATTTAATTTAGGAGTACTGCAGAGTGTAAGAATCAGGAGCACTGAAGTCCAGTATCCCAGCACAGACAGATACCACCTTTCCAGAAAGAGAAAGTAACTCTTCTTTGAAAACCCAAGCTCTTACTGAGCTGTTCTGCCTTTATTCACCCAACAAGGCAGCACAAGCTATGGCAAATACAGAATACCATGAATTTTCTTGCAGAGATTCTGAAGGAGAGAAAAATGCATAGAGGTTTGCAGAGGGAGCTGCATACACAGCCTTCATTAGCTGTGATTGCCTCCAAGGGATGTCAGAGGTTTTTAATTAAGATTCATTTAACAACCTCTCTTACCTTTGAGATACAATTGGACAAAATATTTTTAAACAAGTTTATATCTCAGTGTTGAATTTTACCTGTTCAAGTACGAGGTGCCTGAGCTGGCAATTTCTTCCTGTCCTTGAGTAACATAGAAAAACATTGGCTTATCTGGTTGAGGCCACTGGAAATCAAACCCTTTCTTCACACGGTCAGCTGGAGAGCACAAAAACAGTGAGTAGAAAAAGTGAGCACTGCTTTCCTGACTCATTTTCACATCAAAGCACCTTAAAAGGACCCCAAACTAAACGCAGAGGCAATTCTCTTTTTAAGCGAACGCCTTAAAAACCTTCCTCGAGATGACAGAACCCTTCCTTTGATCCTTAATGAATGGGGAAAAAACCCCAAACAAGTTAATTTAGAGAAGTGGTGCTGTTGCCTACCTGCAGTCACCCCGTTCTGGAGTGAACCCTCATAGAAGATGTTGGAGGGGAAGGCGCTGAGGGCTGGGTGCATGCGGTACTGCACCTGCAGGCGGATCGGCCGGATCCCCAGCACCACCAACCTCTCGAAGAGGGACTGTGACAGCCCTGCCTTGGCAGCCTTCTTACACATGACAACAGGACCCAGCTGGCAGTGGTCACCCACAAGGATAAGCTGTGGAGAAGAGAGATTGCAGCTAGCCAAGTTTTTATTTTTATTTTCAGTAGCTTGCCTCCTAACTAGAAGCAAAAGCAATATGCTGCTCCGACTCGTCTGGATCTAATCTAAGGCTCAGAAAGCTGTGGTGTCAAGGAGCTTTTCAGCTGATCATTTCTGAATAAAACAAAATAAAAATCTTCCTTCTGTCTCCAGATTGTTCCAATAGGACCAACATGTTCTTGAAAAAGATTATGCCATAGGAATAGAAAACTAACAGGACTGACACAAAACGGAGCTCTTCAGCTCCACGTTACGCAAATGCCTTCCACAAAAGGAAAGGATTTTGTCTCCCTACATGCCTCCAGTGTGGATTTTACTCCTTGCTGCTCCTTCCTCTATTTAGAAACTCTGTTTCCTTTACTGAAACCCAACAGCTCTTACCTGTTTTGCCCCCAGGACAACTGGCACCATGCACTCTGGCTCAGTAGCCTGGGTGCTTTCATCAATCAGAATGGAACGGAACTGCATTTTTGCAAGTCTTGGATCCCCAGCTCCCACACAGGTGCAGCAGATGACATCTGCATTCTGAGACAGAAACACAACTGAAATCAGTCCAGTAGGGTATCAAACAGACAATATTTCTACACTGAAGAGCATGGATCCCCAGTTCCCACACGGCTGCAGCAGATCACATCTGCATTCTGAGACAAAAGCACAACTGAAATCAATCAAGCAGGATATCAAACAGACAGTATTTCTACACTGAAGAATATTCAGTACCATTCCAGGACTCCACACACACATCCTCCCCCCAACAAGAAAGTGAAATTATACTCTGACCTCCACCAGCAAACTGCAGTGGCAGAACAGAGACACTCAGACCCTCACCATCAGCAATTCCCTCTCTGCAGTCCGTTTCAGAGCACGGTAACGTTTCTCATCAGCAGAGGACAGCTCTCCAGTTTCATCTTTAAGCTGCTGCAGTTTCTGAAGCTCTGGCATGCTGCCAAACAAACCAAAAATAAAGGAATTTTGCTTTATTGCCTAATTAACCACTTGGGAGGATGAGAGCAGAACTCATCTGTAAAACTAATGAGTACAGACCCAAAAAAGTTACCCCATCAAGCAGACATGTTGTCATCACTCTAAAGTTAATCACTTGTGTCCAACTCAACACATCAACTGTTTGGGTTTAATTTTGTTCCCCTCAGCCCATTCTTACCTATCCATGTTTCTGATCTGGTTATGCAATGCCAAGAAAGAGACAGGAGAGTCAATTGCCTCACGACTCTTAGCACACAGACGAACCACTTTGAGTCCTGTCTGATGGATCTTCTCAGTCAGCTGATCCACAGCAATGTTACTTGGGGCACAGACTAACACAGGCCTTGGGAAAAAAAAAACAAAATTAAGCCAAAAGTAAAGCCTCAACAAGATGGAAACTTCTCCACTGTCGTGGTTTATAATGGATGCCCCTTAAAAACTTGCCAGGGAAGAATATTTCCTGAAATAAGCACAAGTCTTCCCTGAGAAACACACTTCCAGAAAGTTTTTTTAGTTCAGTGATACAAATTATTTTTGCTTTTAAAAAGCAAGTTGATTCTTGGCATCCTGGCCTGTATCCAGAACAGCGTGGCCAGCAGGTCCAAGGAAGTGATTCTGCCCCTGTGCTCAGCTCTGGTGAGGCCACACCTCGAGTCCTGTGTCCAGTTCTGGGCCCCTCAGCTCAGGAAGGAGATTGAGGTGCTGGAGCAGGTCCAGAGAAGAGCAAGGAGGCTGTGAAGGGATCCAGCAGAATTCCTGTGAGGAAGGGCTGAGGGAGCTGGGGGTGTTGAGGCTGGAGAAGAGGAGGCTCAGGGGAGACCTCATCACTTTCTACAACTCCCTGAAAGGAGGTTGGAGCCAGGGGGGAGTTGGGCTCTTTTCCCAGGCAACTCTCAGCAAGACAAGAGGGCAGGGTCTCAAGTTGTGCCAGGGGAGGTTTAGGTTGGAGATGAGAAAGAATTTCTTTCTGGAGAGGGTGATCAGGCATTGGAATGGGCTGCCCAGGGAAGGAGTGGATTCTCCGTGTCTGGAGATATTTCCAAAGAGCCTGGATGTGGCACTGAGTGCCATGGGCTGGGAACTGCAGCAGGAGTGGATCAAGGGTTGGACTTGATGATCTCTGAGGTCCCTTCCAACCCAGCCAATTCTATGATTCTTTGACCATGAATAAAGTAACCTCATACCTGAAAGGTTCAAGAGAGAACAGCTCTTACCCATTGCCCTGTCTGGCCAGATGATAAACTATTGTGGCTGATGTCACTGTTTTTCCAGTACCAGGGGGACCCTGAATAAGGCTCAGAGGACGCTGCAGGACAGTCTTCACAGCATAAACCTATAAAATACAGATTTTTTAATTGCTATTTAGCATGCAGTGCATAGGAAGCAACAAAATTGTTCAACCTCTATTCATAAATCCTCTCTCATCTTCTTGGGGTGTAGTAAAAAGGAGATGAGGTTACCTGAGAATGGTTGAGATCAGGAAGTCCTTGTGCTGTAAAACGCTTTGGCAACTGGCATTTAATGATTACATCTTCTACCTCATGACCTAACAGTTTGTGATAGATGTACCCAGACACTGAAGTCTCATCCACAGCAAAAGTTTTTAAAGCACTCTGCATTCTGAAAGGAGGGAGAGGCAGAAAAACCATCAGTATAAACTCTGAAACCATCCACAAGTATCCTACACAAAGGTTAATCAGAAATTTTTATTAAACTGCAGCCTGGGAAGAGAGGATGAGGAGACAAAAATCAGACTCCAAAACCACAAATCTTGGTATTCCCCACAGGAATACTACAAAGGGCTGGCACAAAACCCTGCAGAGAAGATATACCACTGAAGGTTAAGGAGAAACTACACACCAACTGCTCCCATCATCTGCCAGGGTTTGAAGTGCTGTCTCAGTACCTGTCAAAGGAAGTTGACTTCCATACAAAATCCACTTGGAAGTTGTGAGTGACTTCCACAGGAGCTCCCACGCTGCTCCTCAGCTCAATGGCTATCTCATCACCATAATCTGTAGAACCTCGTTAAGTAGTAATCTACAGCAAAAATTGAGTTTTATTTTCCCCAATTTTGGTTTGTTTGGGTTTTCCTTTTTTTTTTTTTAGCAGTCCCTCCACAACAAATTACATCAACATTACCTTTACACACACACACTGATTTCTCAGAGAGAGTTCAACCTTCAGCAGAGCCTTCCTAAAGGCTCACTAAGTAAAGGATACTATCAGGAACTTTGATAACATGACCAATTCCTTTCCATAAAGGGGCCAGGTCTCCTTTATACCTCAGGCAGATCTCATCTCCTTGCATAAGACGCATGTCTAAAAAGGAAGAAAAAAACCCTCAGAAAATTCCCCAAAACCAACCATCCCCCACAACACAAAAAACTTACAGCACTATTTTATATTCTGGGCCAGATCATCACAGTCTTTTAAACACTGATGTTACTCACCAAGCATTAAAAAAAAAAAGCAAACACACAATCAAGCTGTCATTACCTGAATCAGTCTTTGGCAAAGTGAAATAAGCAATTCTTTTCTTGTTCAAGCCCAGGTCCCATCTGACTGTGATGTTATCTTGGGTCTGATGGTAAAGAAAAGGCATCTGTTATGTTCTGAAAGAGCTGTTTGGCAGCTACCAGAGCCCTCACCATCCTGGACTTCAAAACAGTGAAGAAACACCAAACTTGCTGTTCCACTGTCACAGTACAAATATCTGTATTTATCCCTGTGCTCTGAGTTCACCCCATCTGCAGAAGGGAATTCTGTTAATAAGAGCCAAAGTCCTAATCACCACCTGTGGTAACTCTCTCCCCCTGCCTACCTTTAAAACATTGGCTAAGTGCTTGTGTGACCTCAGAGAATTCAAGTTGAACTGGAAACTCTGAGTGACAAAGCTAACTGCATGTTATGGAGTGAACAAAATAAAAGAAGGTGGCCAAGCTGCACAGATCTATGACAGAAAATGGTTCCTGGAAATAACTTAGAACACAAAGAGGGAGGTTCAAGTTTCAAGAGTGTTTCAAGCTCTTTAAATCTCTCAGTTTGAGGATTTTCTTTCCTGACATTTTCACCTGAGCCTCCCTTCTATGCTGTTAAAAGCAACCACGTGTTTGATACTAGAGAAGTGGTGAGAAGTCCCCTCTGTCAGATTTATTTCCAGAACATCACCTGAGACTCCTTGAGTTTCTTGTCATAGTCTGCCTCAAGTTTCACTAGAGGCCCAAATATATTTTGGTATTGATAAGCATCTTCATATCTAAGCAGGACATGCTGTGGTTCTTCATCAACACCAGGCTTTTCTAAGTCCTCAAGAGTTGCAGATGGATTTTCCTAGGATTTAAAGCACAAACATCAAGCATCAGTCCCTCAAAGGGCTGATAATATCACACTTTACTACTACAGCAAATTATATCAAGGTATGAGAAGCTATTAAAACTGCTTGAAAAGATTTTTTTCAGGTTGCCTGACAGTGCAGCTTGAACAGAGCTGAAGAACCTAAGGGTGAAACCTTCCTACTTTGAGAAATGATCCCCTGAATCCTTTGATCAATTCCCAGTTGCACTGCTTGTCAAATCTGCAAGATTTTAAAAAAATGTTCCCTGCCTTCCACAGTTGCTACAATAGTTTTGGTCCTTCCTTTCCTGAAAACACAAAACTTGGTAAAACATAACCAGAAAAGCAACACATACCTTCCAGAGCTCTTCCAGTTTGTTGATCTGTTGTGCTGTAATCTGACGTGCTCTCAGCTGTTCCTGTTCAGAAGGAATCTTGACCAGCCAGGAAAGGAAACAACGATCTTGGATAAGAGGCTGCCACTGTGAACTGTCCCAATTAATATCCTTTAAACTGCTCTGACTGGCACATGGCTGCCTGCACAACCAAAATATTGAAAAAAAATTATTAAATTAGATAAATTGAAGAAAAGGTCTACTGGGTGAAGTGTAAAAATAGCTTTTATCAGGCTGGTAAAACAACTCAAGTATGTCACTCAAAGGAAAAAACAAAACTCTCTAGGCTGCTGGCTGGGTAATAAAGAGTTGCTACTGCAGGGAGGCTCCTGAGGAGCTTCCTGAACAGATCTGTTATTCTTCCAAAGCTGAAAACTACAGTTTAACAAAGGGAAAAAACACCTTTCTTCCATTAAGGACTGCTTTGTTTGGGAAGAATGCTTTTTCACTGAACTAAGGCATCTGCCCCATGTTCCTGCACAAAGCCTACATGACCATCTAAAGGAAAAAACGGTGGTAAATTAGAGTTTTGGTACAAAATGAAAGCAAGTGCTGTCCTTTAGAAAGAAAGTTATGCAACAGACTTGCCACAAACACACCAACAAAGGCCTTCTCTCACCTGCACAGCAAAACAACCACTGAGTCTGCCTTAGCTGGAATAAAGCCAAGGAGGAACACATTACGACATCCACAGTTGTAACATTCCAAGACTGTCTCTCCTAGAGGTCCATCTTTATGGAGAGTCACCTCTTTGCACTTTGCTCTCACCAGGTGGTTAACAATGTGGCTGAAACCCAAGAGGACAGACATTTGTATGAATTAACAGCAAATCAGATTTACTCCTTAGAAGTTCAGCTATTAAAAGACCCCAAATATTTGCATCCCAGCAAGGACACTGCTAACACAATCTGAGTAACTCCTCAGAGCATGAATGCTTTAAGGTAAATGAGTGTGAAAAGATACAAAACATGCAAAAAAATGTATTTTTGTTACTCATAAGTTAAAGAACCTTCCTGCAGGTCAAGAGCATCTCTTCTGCTGTGCTTTGAAGGAACTTAAGGTGGAGATAAAGTAGCAAGCTCTCTTCACAGAAGTGATTCAAGCTTTGCTGAGCTTGAAGCCTGAACTGTAGCAGCAGAAAAGCTGAACAACAGGCTGGAAGTTCACCTTTAAGTCACTAGACTTCAATTGTCACCTAAATCTAAGTCACAGTCATCACATTTCACCACAAGTCCATGCCAGAACAAGCCTGTCAATGTTATTACCTGCCAGATGTATTTCCACGCCCGTTACAGAACCACTTTTTGCTGGTGTTACAGTAAACCACACAAGCAGGGTCATGGATCCCACAGTAACTGGAATTCAAAAGGAAAATGAGGAAGTGATTGGGTGATTCAAACAAGATTTGAACTTTTTAGTAGTGTAAAAAACTAGAAGTGAAAAATGGGGAACATGAGTGTTGCTGAAAGTATCAAACATGAAGTAGATTTCTGTTCTGAGCCTCAAGTATTTCACTATTTCCCCCCATTTCCAACCCTTGGCTGGCTCAGCCTTCTGCTCCTCAAGGGAGGTCAAAGCCCTCAGGGAAGAGGCAGCTCTAAGTCTAGACAGGAGCTCACCAGAAGGCACCACTCCCCTTCCAGTACCTGGATGTGTCAACAAGTTGCTCTCAAACCCCTAAAACTTGAAGCAAAGACCTTTCCCAAAGTGCTCCTGCATCCAAAGATTGGGTCTTACCTGCAAGCATGCACAGGGAGATCCTTTGTGTAATAGGTATCTTCTTCATCTTCTTCAAAATTCAGCTCTGCCAGTAGCTGGCTGGTTTTAGCCACACTGTCATCCACAGCTCCATTCTGCAGGATGCCATCAGGTCCATTAACCTGGAAGGCAAGGGCAGTGCTTAAGTTATACCATCAAAATAAAGTCTGAAACATAAAAGCCAATTGCTCCTCAAAGCAAAAAAAAAAAACAAAAACCAATAAAACTTGGGTTTTAATTTAGAAAAACTCAAAAGGAAAGAAAAATGCTTGTCAGAGCTGAAACAGGGACCAGTTATATAACTGATACTTGCTTCATTAGCTTCTATTTTATAGGATTATTTAAACTTCAGTTGGTAAGCAGAAAAAAAAAAAAAGTTAACAAAAGGAGATTGCTTTTCTGCAGATTACATTTTTCCCTGTAGTCTTCCACAACACACAAATGCATTTAAACAATTCCAGCAGTATCAAGCTTTGGTATTTCATCCTTCATTTTACTCCTGAAAACAGAATCTTTATGGCACAGGACTTCCCCCACCTATTTCTGCTGTTCTCCATCTACCAACTCAAGGTTTTATTCCCTTTCCAAAATGCTGGAAGCACAACTTCATGGCACTTGAACAACAGAGAAAATCAAGTCATCAAGGAGTCTGTTCTCACATAAAATAAAAAAATAAAATAAACTGGAATAGTGCAAGAAGTAACAGCAATGGGTTTTCAGGCAGTACTGCTTGTTCCAGATGTCCTGAGTCAAACAAACATACTTGCAAAATACCATCAGATGTTACAGTCACCACTCTGTTACTTTAAACTTGTTTTAGCTACAACATGATTAAAAAAAAAAAAAAAAAAAGTCTTTCCAAAAGTTGCCCCAAAACCCCACAGAAAGAAGTGCATCCAACCCAGGAATGCAGCCCAGGTTTTCAGAGCAACCCAGAGCACCCCCACACCTGGTGTGCTGCACCAAGTGCCAGAACCAGGAGGTTCTGCAACGTTTGGTGCTGTGTCAGCAACTTTCACCCACCAAGCTATGCTAAAAATAACTTTTTTTGGGCAATACTGAGTAGAGGGTGTTTACTGTCAGGTTTGCAAAGTGTGAATGTCAGAACCCAGCTCTTGGCATGATTAGCAGAGCTGCTGCTGCTGCCCCTTGGGCTTCCCAGGTGTTCTGCTTTAACTCCATCCCTGCAGACCTCAGCACCAAGCTCCAGACATCCCCCAAAACTCTGTTCACTCAATCACCTGAGTCTTTCACTCCTTCAATCAAAAGCTCCTAAAAAACCCCTCTGAGTTAAGCAAAACACCTTGACTTGGAGTGGGAAAAGGTGGGGAAGGGAACACAGTGACTGTAATGATCAGCACAAACTTAATTAGGGTGTGGGATCAGTGCTGGGAGTTGGAGCTTCCCCACCAGAGCAAAAACCCCCAGCTGGGGTAAACCCCAAATGTTCCTAAAGGATTGGATTAGAATATTTATCTTTTATATGTATCTTTTTATATATATAATATCTAATATATACATATATATGACATATATAATAATCTATAATAATCTATAATCTATATTAGATTAGATATATTATATACCTATATAATATATATTAGATATATTAGAGGAATATTAGAGGAATATTAGAGGAATATTAGAGGAATATTAGAG
Organism: Calypte anna; assembly: GCF_003957555.1. Classification (NCBI taxonomy): domain Eukaryota; kingdom Metazoa; phylum Chordata; class Aves; order Apodiformes; family Trochilidae; genus Calypte; species Calypte anna. Next base: position 3,520,141 of record NC_044273.1, read on the forward strand.
GAATATTAGAGGAATATTAGAGGAATATTAGAGGAATATTAGAGGAATATTAGAGGAATATCAGAGGAATATCAGAGGAATATCAGAGGAATGTCTATATTATATATAGATACATTATATATTATATATAATATATATAATATATATTAGAGATATTGGAGAGATATTGGAGAGATATTGGAGAGATATTGGAGAGATATTGGAGAGATATTGGAGAGATATTAGAGAGATATTAGAGAGATATTAGAGAGATATTAGAGAGATATTAGAGAGATATTAGAGAGATATTAGAGAGATATTAGAGAGATATTAGAGAGATATTAGAGAGATATTAGAGAGATATTAGAGAGATATTAGAGAGATTTTAGAGAGATTTTAGAGAGATTTTAGAGAGATTTTAGAGAGATTTTAGAGAGATTTTAGAGAGATTTTAGAGAGATTTTAGAGAGATTTTAGAGAGATTTTAGAGAGATTTTAGAGAGATTTTAGAGAGATTTTAGAGAGATATTAGAGATATTAGAGATATTAGAGATATTAGAGATATTAGAGATATTAGAGATATTAGAGAGATATTAGAGAGATATTAGAGAGATATTAGAGAGATATTAGAGAGATATTAGAGAGATATTAGAGAGATTTTAGAGAGATTTTAGAGAGATTTTAGAGAGATTTTAGAGAGATTTTAGAGAGATTTTAGAGAGATTTTAGAGAGATATTAGAGAGATATTAGAGAGATATTAGAGATATTAGAGATATTAGAGAGATATTAGAGAGATATTAGAGAGATATTAGAGAGATATTAGAGAGATATTAGAGAGATATTAGAGAGATATTAGAGAGATATTAGAGAGATATTAGAGAGATTTTAGAGAGATTTTAGAGAGATTTTAGAGAGATATTAGAGAGATTTTAGAGAGATTTTAGAGAGATATTAGATATTAGAGAGATATTAGAGAGATATTAGAGAGATATTAGAGAGATATTAGAGAGATATTAGAGAGATATTAGAGAGATATTAGAGAGATTTTAGAGAGATTTTAGAGAGATTTTAGAGAGATATTAGAGAGATATTAGAGAGATATTAGAGAGATATTAGAGAGATATTAGAGAGATTTTAGAGAGATTTTAGAGAGATTTTAGAGAGATTTTAGAGAGATTTTAGAGAGATTTTAGAGAGATATTAGAGAGATATTAGAGAGATATATATTAGATACATTATGTATGTTAGATATATTATGTATATTAGATATCATATCTCTAATATATATATATTAGATACATCTTTTATATCTATCAGAATATTTATATCTTGGATTAGAATCTTAATTTCTGAAAACTTCAGCTAATAAATGAGAGCATAAGAACCACTCAGGGGCCTGGCAGTGCAGTATTTTAATAACTCTCCTGCACTTAGATATTTAATGCAATTTCTCTCTAACTTAATTCTCTGACACCAGATGAGAAAGCGAACCAGAGAGGCTAAATCCTTGTTAAAAGAGACTTGATTAAAAGAGTTGCTGGAGCATTTTCAAGCTACAACAACTCAGAAGCAAAGCAAAACAAGCTATTTCTCTGAAAGTCTCATGGAGATTCCCCAGGTTCAGGATTGCACATTAAAACTGAACATTAATTGCAGGAGTTGAATTTAAAAATAAGAATAAACCACTTCACCTTTGCCTCCAGCAGTAAGGAACCTGCCCTGCTGACACCACCTTTGTTTCATTCTCTTCCAATGAAATGAGGCTGCACAACCCAAACTAAACCCAAACTGATGGTACCTGGCTGTTAATAGAAAGAATCAGCCAAGAGGAACCATCAGCATAGGGGAAAAAGGGAAAAAACCAAACAAAAACCCACCAACCCCAAAGGAACTGCAGCAGCATTAGTAGGATGACCCCAAATCCCAGCAGCTCAGTGGGTAAAACAACTCCACAGCTGGTAGAAGATAAATATCTGTTTTAAATAACAGGACCAGTTTACAAAAGGTGCTGGGAACTTCTGGGCTTCTCATGGAAGAGGTGGGATTCCAAAAGCTGAGTTTTGGATATAAAAGATATATAGAAAGATTATATATATTATCTTTATATATATTAAGATAAATATATATATAAAGAAAATATATATATAAAGAAAATATATATATAAAGAAAATATATATATAAAGATAATATATATATAAAGATAATATATATATAAAGATAATATATATATAAAGAAAATATATATATAAAGATAATATATATATAAAGATAATATATATATAAAGATAATATATATATAAAGATAATATATATATAAAGATAATATATATATAAAGATAATATATATATAAAGATAATATATATATATAAAGATAATATATATATATAAAGATAATATATATATATAAAGATAATATATATATAAAGATAATATAAAGATATAAAAGCTATATAAAGATACCAGGCATCCACTGGTGCATTTCTCTCAATCCCTTCCAAACAACTCTATTATTAAACACATCAGGTGATAATTTTAATTTTTTTTTTTTTTTGGGGTGTTCATAGGAAAAAAAATCAGATTTTTGAATGGTAACAGAACGTTGGTTTCTGGCTTAAAAAAAAAAGAGCTTTTAAGAGCTCCAAGTGCAGCAGGTGAGTGTGTCAGTGAGAGCCCAGGCAGCTCATCCCCTTTCAGAGGAGGGACACCAGGAGTGATGTCACCTGTTACCAGGAGAATCCAGCAGTGAGTTTTTGGCAGGCACACAACGAGGAAGTGACTCAACTATTGTTCTCCTGTGCTGTCAGCCTGTGTGCATGCTATAAAAAATCTGGCACAATCACCTGCTGTGGAAGGCTGGGGAGGGGGGGGCTCTTCCCTTCTCAAAGTGTTGACTGAAACTTCTGGCACAGCAAGTTTAGCAGCTACAGCCATGCTGAGGTGTTCTGAAACCATCACCAAGAAGGTACCTGTCCCTCCCTTTATTTTTTTTTTTTTTTTTTTTAGCTTCTAAAATACTGGTTGAGCAACAAGAGCAAAGAGCCAGGGAACTGGGTTAGAGAAAAGGGAACTGGATGAGGTCATGGATGTGGCTGGCTTCTCCTGAGCAGGGAAAAGCCCCCAAATCACTAACTGAATATTCCCATCCCAATTTCTCAGGGTGCTGGGGGTTACAAGCCCCCACCCACACCAGCAGCTGAGCCCCAGCTTGGGTGCTACAGCCACTGGCTGCACTTTTCCTTTAAAGTGGTACATTTCAAGCTGCAACAAGAATAATTAATTGCAATTAAGTATGTATTTTGCTAGAAGAGTCCTCCTGCTACAAGGCTTCAGTCCAATCCATGCTGGCAAAGCACTTCAATCCTGCTCAGTGTCTCCAGACAGACACCTGAGCAACCAGGAATAATTCTCATGTAGCCAGGACAAAACTTTTTAGGTAAAACTGGAAATTAAACCCAGCCCTCACTGTCTGGACCCAGAATCTACCAGCTGAGCCAGCCTCTTCAAAGAGCTCAGCTAAACCATTACCACTATGTGCCTGCTCCTTCCAAGCATCACAGCTAAGTCCTAGCCTGGAAAAGTAGAAAAAAGTAAAGGAAAAATCAGAATTTCTCTTGAAATGTTTAGAAAAATTTATTCCTAGGTTTTTTAATGATCTATAACCAGGGGAAATTGTTTTCTGAAGAAAAAAAATAGAAATAGAAGGCATTGCTTCTGCACTACTACCATCTTGCTACCTGTAGTCAGTTGGACACTGATCAATTGTAACAACACCTTTAAACTGTTAGTTAAATACACCCTGGGAAAGGAAGCTGCAGGCTGGCTAAATCAATCACATTTCCTTAAGAAATGAGGTGCTCTGCATTGCTCAGCTCATCTTTTTAAACATTAAGACACTAAAAAGATCCCAGAGTACAAAGCAGGGTGAAAGTAGAACTCTGGTGTTTATCAGCTCCAAATAGAAATTATTTATTCATGGAGTTTTAATTATCACCACAGAGACAACACTTAATGTGCACAATTTTAAGCCTAGAAGCTATTATTTAGTATGTTCCCTGCCAACTGACAGAAGTTTTTTTGTTGAAGACAGCACGATTTTCCCCAGAATCTTTAAAAAAAAAACAAAACAAACCAACCACAATTTCTGATCTTATCTCTGATGAGACCGTTGAAACCTGCAAGTCTGAACAGATCCAGGGATTTGGGGAGTTCAGCTTAGGAGGAGAGACTGCAGTTATTACATGTCTGAGAGTTCTGGTTGCAATAAGTCCATTCCCTTTTCCTCACCCTCCCCAAACCCCACATTTCTAGAGCCAAAACAAGGAGCAGGAGCAGGGGAAGAGTTTGCAGGAACATTACAAACACACTCTGGGAAAAAAACATTATTAAAAAATTGATTCCTTCTTGCCAGGACAGCTGCTTACAGACACTGCTACCTGAACACACAACATGCTCTCAAGAGGTTTTTTTTTCTTATTTTGCTTCAAAGGCTTTTCAAACATGTTTAGACAAAAAAAAACCAGATTAATCCTCTTGTCTTTTAGCTTATGAGGCTTATTAGGGGGTGGGTTTTCTTCTTCTGGCCACATATTCTGCAAGTTCTGGAAAGAGCACAACCTATTAAAGCTTTAAGATTTTATCAAAACTGCCTTTTTAATCAATTCATGCACAGCCTGACTCTCCACAGACTACTACACAACAACAATTCTGACATTTCAATGCTCAAACTGAAGTTCTTCCTCACCCAAAAGCTTCAAATAAACAGAAAATAAACACAGAGCCCACGGGGTCAGGTCTCTGCCTCTGTTTTACAAACACACCAACCCGGAGCCACACACCCCAGCTGCACACTGAGGACTTTCAAGCACATGAAAATGATTCCATTTGACCCGGGATAAACCCCAGAGAGCTGGGATGGGATAATCCCACCTGTGGAGTCTGCACACCCGGCCACACTCTCCCCTCTTCCAGCTCAACCATAATTTCCAGCCCTTCCCTCATCAGGTTTTGGGAGCAGAAAGGACAAACCAAGCCCACCAAAAGGAGGTTTGGTTCGAGATTGAAAACTCAGCTAAAGCAGTTCAACTCCTCTTTAAACAAATCCTTTAAAATGTACAAACACTGAGGTGTTGGTCAGGGCAGGACAGGAGTGTAACATTCAATGAACCTGAAACGGGGAAAAGGCTGACTTTCTAAAACACATTCAAGAGCTCTTCAGAGGTTTTGTTTGTTTTTTAACTTCGGTCAAGGTGTAACACAGAGATAGGCATTATCTTCACTTGCAACACTTCTTTTGAGCATTTAACTCCTGTTGCCCGTTTCCTTTCGTTTTTGTGAACTGCTAATTTAATTGTCCTTGATGTATCACCAACAGGCTAGTAAAAAAAATCCACAAAAATCTGTTATTAAGTTACGAGGAACCAGAGCTGTGAACTTAAATCTCAAACTGTACCGACTGGCACTCCCATACAAACCCAAAACAAACCAACCTAGCAACCACGCAGCAGAAAAAAAAAATAATATCATAAATTAAAGGCGAATGGGGCTTTCAATCCCGCGGGAAGAAAAGAATGAAAAGGAAGGATGGCGAATTTCCACAGCGCTCAACTTTCGACAACCAACCACCCCCTGTTTGTTTGGAGGAAGAGAAGCAACTAAAGTGACACCCAGCAACATTTCCAATCCTTCGCACCGAAAAAAAGCGCCACACAACCGCCACGACACAACCGCCGGCTAACCCAGCACCCAAACCGGCTTCAACTTTCCTCCTCCTCCCGCTCTCCCCGTCTTTTCCGGGGCAGAACCCAAGCGTTCGGTTGCCAGGCCCATCCCCGGCCGAGCAGCCACACGCGGCTCCCACTTCCCCGTCGGGGCAAAGCGCCCAACGCCTCAGCCCGCCCAGGGCTTCCCCTCCGCGGCCCCACCGCCCGGGCCCGCCCGCCCTCCCCTTCCGGACCCCCCTTCCCCCCCTTCTCCTCCCCGTGGCGGAGCCGCCCCGATTCCCCCCCCCCCCCCCCTCCCTCCACCCCCGCCCGCGGACTCACCTGTGCTTCGATCGGTCCTGGAGGTCCCTGCCCCGCTCCCGGCGGGCCTTGGCCTTGTCCCGGCCCCGCCTGCCCAGGCCCGGGCGGGGTTTGGGTCTGACTGGGGAGAGTGAAGTCGGTGAACTCGAACTCGGAGCCCTGAGTGTCGGCGCCGAGCAGTTCGGCCTCCTCGGTGTCCAGGAAGGTGAGGGTCTGCGAGCTGGGACCGTACGCCTCCACGCTCATGGCGGCGAGGAGAAGCGGCTCTTCCCCACCTCCTCCTCCTCTTCCTCTCACCCCCTCACCTCCTTTCACCCGAGCCGGCCGGGCCTCACCTCAGGCAGCCCGGGTACCGCCTTACGCGAGCGGCGGGATCCGCCGCGTTCACCAGGCCGCGCGCGCGAGCCGGCCGCCAAACAAGCCGCCGCCGAGACGCTCCGGGTGGCCACAAGGCGGCCGGAGTTAACGGCAGAAAAAGAGGCGGCGGTGACGGGCGGACAGGCGGGCGGGCGGGCACCGCCGGAGGAGCGGAGCGGAGCCCGAGGCGCTGCCAGCGGAACCGTCGCGGCCGCTGCTGCCGCCGCGCGCCAGGCCCGGAGCGGTGACGCGGAGCGCGCGGAGGACGGCGACGACGCCAGCACGCCCCGTGCGCGTGGGAGGGGGAGGGGGAAGCGGGGGGGGGGGGGGCTGTGACGTAGCACGCACACACCTGGGGAGGGAGGGGGAAAGGGGCGGGGCCACGTCAGGAAGGCGCGAAGCGGCTCGCGGCACCTCCCCCCCCCGCGCGGCGCGGCGCGAGGCACCTGGAGGGGAGGGGGAGGAGGAGGAGGAGGGAGGGGGCGAAACCCCAGCGGAGGGGAGGGGCGGGGATTGGGTGTGAGTGACGGGTCTGAGAACCAATCAGCGCTCGAGAAGGGGAAGGGCGGGCTCGGGGCGGTAGAGGCGGGAGGGGGCGCGGGGAGGCCCTGAGAGGGGTGAGGGGAGGAGGGGAGAGAGGCAGTGGGGAGTGTGGAGAGAGCGGGGTCTGTGGGAGCTGAGGGGTGGTGATCATCTCCTGTGGGTGCTCTGGTGGTCTCCTGTCCACCTGAGGTGGTCTCTGGGGTCTGTGGTGGTGATCATCTCCTGTGGGAGCTCTGGTGGTCTCCTGTGGGACCTGAGGTGGTGGTGGTGATCTCCTGTGGGAGCTGAGGTGGTCTCTGGGGTCTGTGGTGGTCATCATCTCCTGTGGGAGCTCTGCAGGTCTCCCGTGGGAGCTGAGGTGGTGGTGAGCTCCTGTGGGAGCTGTGGCCTCTGTGGTGGTGGTGGTGTTGGAGGTCCTGTGGTGGCCCCATCCCCTGAGGAGAAGTGTGGTGGCAGTTGCCCTTGTGGAGACAACATGGGGCCCTTTATCCCTTGTGCCCTCTGTGAACCTGGAGCTGCAGCCTCTGGTTCTGTGGCAGTCCCTGGTTCTGTGTCAGTCTCTGGTTCTGTGTCAGTCTCTGGTTCTGTGGCAGTGTCTGGTTCTGTGTCAGTCCTTGGTTCTGTGGCAGTCTCTGGTTCTGTGGCAGTCTGGTTCTGAGGCAGTCCCTGGTTTTGTGTCAGTCTGGTTCTGTGTCAGTCCCTGGTTCTGTGTCAGTCTCTGGTTCCATGGCCTGCCTGATGTTGCTGTTTCAAAGGAGGGTGTAGGGTCTGACACAGCCTGGGTAACTCCTTCATCCCTTGCTTCAACTATAAACTGCAAATACGTTCCTTCTTTTGTAAGTAAAATTCTTTTTACTGTTCCTGTTTGTGTAGGATAAAGCCTGGAACTGAAACAGCATGTACCAGATCTGCAGCTGTGGGACTGAAAAGATGAAGACTGAAAAGCAACTTTGTCCTAGGACACTGTGCACAGGAGAGGGGAGAAGGAGTAAAGAGAATACAGGAGTCATCACTTCTGCATACAGAATTAATCTTTAGCTTTAAGCCTCTAGGAAGAATAGACTGTACCACTGGTTTATAATAAATGTATCCTCATTCAGGATTCAGATTAAAGTAGGTTAATCCAACAAGCTCCTAAAATCAAAAGGCAGAATGGAAAATTAGTTGAATTAGGGTTGTCACATCAGCTCCAGTGTGACATGGTGACATCAAGAAAAGTTGTAAGTTCCTCAGGGTTACAAGACAATCTGAATGTTGAGACTCCTGATCCTTAGAGGTGAAAGATAACTGAAGCCAAACTCTCCACAAATTTGGTTGAAAAGCATCCATGGATGAACCAAAGTTTGGTTTTCCTAAACCAAACTGGAAATGAATCCTTTCACAGTTCAGGGAAAAGGAAAACTGAGAAACTCTGAAATCCTACTTGAGGCTGAGAGAGGCAATGAAGAAGAAGTTCATCAAACCAGGTAGGCTGCTTGGTGTGTTGCTTTATAAATAAACAAAATGCAACATTTGGCTGGTTTACAGAATCCTCAAAAGTTCTGGAAACCAATCAAAGCTTTGATGCCAGGCTGGATTTCTGTCTCTGTCCTCTACAGAATGCAGAAAAGCAAAATGCTTTTGAAGAGAAGTTGTTTGGAAAACCTGAATATTTGGAATTTTGGCTTCTGATCTTGGCACAAAGCAGTGGCCACACTGAGGGAGAAGATTTTTCTGCTGTCTCAGGTGCTGCAGGTGAAAGGTGCAAGGAGCTCCCCCTCAGATTTGCTGTGTGAGCCCAACTTTAGTGAATGTTTTCTCTTTTAAATCTGAGCCAATGAAGGGAAATGGCACTGTGACTCGTGGCTCTGGACTGCTCTGCACCCAAAATGAAATTTAAAAAGATAACACTTCAGGAAAGTGGAGCACTGTCTCTGAAGTTGTTGCTGCTTTACCATTTTTATGCAGGGGTAGGAGCCTGAATTTGCAGGATGTGTTCAGCCATAAGAAAGGGAAAAAAAAAAAAAAGAAGTGGGTGAATTTTTATTTATTTTCTATTTTTATTTTGTAAAAGATGCTTTCTGCTTCCTTCCACTAAAAAGTTTAAGGTGATTATCTTGAAGAGGTGACAAACAAGGTTCCTGCTCCTAGTAAAACTAAAAAAAACTGAAAAAAACCTGAAAAAAACTGAAAAAAAAATATAGATGTGGGCAGAAATAACCCAGTCTTGACTCAAAAATAATCAGTGTTGCCAGAGGAGTTTCCTTGAAACTCATTTCAGTTTCAAGACACAGGAGTGCTGGGATTTGAGCACATCCTCCACTCAGGACTGCAGGAGAGAGGCTGCTAGGAAAAGGAAGGAAGGGATTGGTCTCTGCAAGCTCCAAGCCATGGAGATAGTGGTAGGAAAAAAAAAAACCTGTTAATCCTGACGTGAGGGGCTCTGAGCCAATCAAGCTGAGTGTGAGGAGTCTCTGCAAAACTGCTACTGCAAGTGTCAGGGATTGAAAATGAAAAAAAAAAATAATTAAAAATAAATGTGTATTTTTATCTGAGGCTGAAACAATCCAGGTGAAGGGAAAATGAGGTCAGATGTTCTGGAGAAGGAGTGCTGAAGGGATGCTGCACACTGAGGGTGCTGGCTCTGCAAGAAGGACTCTGCTCAGCACTGCATGAACACACTGGAGAGCAGTAAATCCAATCAGTAAATTGGTTATTTAATCACTTCCCCTTCTTACCTGCTCTGTCACTTCACATCTGCATTTGAAAAGCTCTTTAATCCTTCCCTTTTGTGTTAATATTTTGTTGAATATTCCCATTTTGTCTGAATATAATTTAATATTTAATTTTTTGTTTTATTTTTTAAATTAATATTTAATATTAATATTAATAAAGCATCATTTTCTTAAAGCTCCTCACTTCTTACCTGCTCTGTCACTTCACATCTGCATTTGAAAAGCTCTTTAATCCTTCCCTTTTGTTTTAATATTTTGTTGAATATTCCTATTTTGTTTGAATATAATTTCATATTTAATTTTTTGTTTTAATTTTAAAATTAATATTTAATATTAATAAGGCATCATTTTCTTAAAGCTCTTCACTTCTTACCTCCTCTGTCACTTCACATCTGCATTTGAAAAGCTCTTTAATTCCTCCCTTTTGTTTTAATATTTTATTGAATATTCCTATTTTGTCTGAATATAATTTAATATTTAATTTTTGTTTTAATTTTTAAATTAATATTAATTAATATTAATAAAGCATCATTTTCTTAAAGCTCCTCACTTCTTACCTGCTCTGTCACTTCACATCTGCATTTGAAAAGCTCTTTAATTCTTCCTTTTTGTTTTAATATTTTGTTGAATATTCCTATTTTGTCTGAATATAATTTAATATTTAATTTTTGTTTTAATTTTTAAATTAATATTAATTAATATTAATAAAGCATCATTTTCTTAAAGCTCCTCACTTCTTACCTCCTCTGTCACTTCACATCTGCATTTGAAAAGCTCTTTAATTCCTCCCTTTTGTTTTAATATTTTATTGAATATTCCTATTTTGTTTGAATATAATCTTTAATTTTTTGTTTTAATTTTAAAATTAATATTTAATATTAATAAGGCATCATTTTCTTTAAGCTCTTCACTGACTGTCTCAGTTTTTCCTTTTGCTTCTCTCCTCCCTAAAACCTTCCAATGAAAATTCTGGACAATTTACCCTATTTTTATCTAGCCTAATACCTAATAAATGGAAGAGCAAAAAATACCTGTTGTTATGGTGGGTTTTTTTGGCTTTCTTTTAATTCTTATTCGTTTTGTTTTAAAAAGACAACCTGTTCCCCCGTCTCCTGACAAAACTGCAATGAAAAGATTTATTTTTGTTTGTTTGTTTGATTATAAACACGCAGCGATTTTCGGAGGCTCGGCATGAGCTGTTCCACTGCAGATCTCCCAATTCTGCTCGGTCGCCACCAGAGGGACACAGAAGGAAAGCGAAGGCAGCGCCGGGAAAACAAAACCAAGGAAAATCTTGACGCAGGTTGAGAGCAAGCTGCGTTTTCCTTTTGTTTAGGGAGGTCTTTTGGGATCACAACATCGCTGCCTCCATCCCCAGGAAGCTTTAAAAAGCTGGACAGACCTTAGAAAAATGGACTTTTTCCCAGAACTTCATCATCTTCCCTCAGCTTTTTCCTACTGGAATGTCTGCAGTGGTGTTGGGCTGGCTGCATTTTTGTTCCATCTCTAGGACCAAGATCTTTTTTAGCATTTAGCAGAGATGTGGAGGAGAAGGTTAAGGAGCTATTTTTGTTTATTTCTCTTTAATTTTCCGAATTTAAGGGCTGGTGATGCAAATGGTGGAAGATCAGAGCTCCCATAAAGGCTTCCCTGAAACAAGAGGACCATAAAATCCCTTCAAGTAAATACTGAGGGGTTTATTGGGCTCTTGTGGAATTAAAAAGCAGAGTTTTAATATGCACTGGATTGAAAGAAATGCAGTGTGTATGTTTAAGCTTATGCAGCCTATTCATCCCTGAAGTCTGTGGAGCTTTCCTTCCAACCCTGATGAGACAGAACCATCACCACTTGGCCAGGCTGCTCTGTGGGATCTGAGCAATAATCCTGGGAGAAAGGGAGCAGGATGGAAAAAAAACCCCAAACCTTGGCTTTATCACATTTTTTTACTTAAAATTAAACCAGGATGGGCTTCACTTTTAACCCTCCCATTTCTATAACTCGTGGTTTAGCATCACACTGAGAGTTCTCTGTCAAGTGGTCTTAGATTGAAGTCCTTTTTAAAAAGCACAAAATGTTTTCATCTCTAAAAGCAGATCAGAAAAACCTTGTTGTGGAAGTGTAAGGATTTCTCTCAAATCTTAACAGTGCCCAGCTTGGATTTCAAGAGCAGGAGTAAAATAAAATGTAGAGAAAAGGGTTATTACTCCTCATAACTCATGATCAGGGGAATCTCAACACTTTTATCCTCCAGCAAGTTGTGTAATGTTTCTTTTTCAACTGATTTACCTGCAGGTTCAACTGTGGCTATAAAATACTCCTGAAGCAAGCCCTGGCTAGGTAACTTCCAGGGAGGAAGAAAAAGGAGGAGAAGATCTTGACATTTCTTCAGTGATCTTGAATGAAAGAGGTACTTAGATATTAAAGTGCTGAGTGACATAAAAAGCTCCTAGCAGTATATAAAAGGCAGTAAATTAAACTCCCTTTAAACTACATGCTATAAACGAGGTTTTTTTCCACTCTCTGAGCTAAATGGATACTGAAAAGCCAGCAGCCTGGGAAAAGGCAACTTAAGAGTGGCTTCTGGATTGCTTCCTAGAGGCCTTTCTAGAGATTATTCTATATTAGAGTCTAGAGGTGCTTCTTGAGGCATTTCTAGAGCTGCCTTTAGAGATCTTATTAGAGTAGTTTCTAGGGGATCTTCTAGAGCTGCTTCTAGAATCCTTTTCTAGAGGAGGTAAATATCTTAGACCTTATTTCAGAACCTTTTCTGGAGCTGCTTCTAGAGTACTCCCCAGAGCTGCTTTTAGAGCTAATTCTAGAGCTGAGCCTCCAGTGACTTCTGGAGACACTTCTAGAGCTGATTCTAGAGCTGAGCCTCCAGTGACTTCTAGATACACTTCTAGAGCTGATTCTAGAGCTGCTTCCTGCTGTGGAAGAACTCTTAATTTGGCACTTCTCTATAAATGAAATCCTCTGAGCAATCCAGAAATTGGTGGTGTTCCCTTTTGGGCTTTTTTGGGGGGTATCCAAACACAGAAGGAATGTGTGCTCCTGGTTTCCATGAGGGGTTGACATTCCTGTGAAATAAAACCCATTTTATCTCCACCTGCCCAGAATAATCCTCTCAGTTGGTTTTTGTTGGTTTGTTGGTTGTTTGGATTTGTTTCTTTTTTTTTTTTTTTTAATGGGTATCTCAGTTCCTTCTGCTGTGAAATGCAGAATCCCTCAGCTAGGCCTTATCTCTTCATTGCAAATATTAACTGTTCAGAAAACAATGAGTGTAAGAACTTCCCTAGTGCAGTAGCAGCTGGAGGTTGGAGTAGTAAAATTAACAGATGCTTTTCCTTTTATTTCTTGCCTGAAAAAAAGAAAAAAGAAGGATCTAGAACTGAGGGGAACCAAACCTAATAGGTGTGACAGTTATTTTGCCATTCTGGAAGCACTGCATTTCTGATCTCTGGGGGTGAGTGCAGGGCAAGAAGAGGTTGGGTGCCTGAACCAGACTGGTTTCAGAATGGAGAGGCTTACTTGAAGTGGAAAGAATGTGTTCTTTGCCAGAATGCTGTGGATTTGAGGAGGAACCAAGCCAGTACTGAACACAGGTCATGAATGGTTGCAGTGTAGCTTTGTAATGCCTTCCCAGAAGTCATGAGTTCCTTGGAAATGTACCCAGGCCACTGGTGGAATTTCATCAAACAGCAGATGAAAAGATTGGAGAGAGGACAGTGGGGTCCCAGACTTTACCAGCACTCCTGTGAGTGAACCTTTCAGTTGGTTTTACCACCCACTTCCTCAACACAGTGGGCTTAAAACACAGTGGGTTTGTCCCTACTTTCTTGACACTATCAGATTGGAGTTAAGGAGTGTTTGGTGTAGTTCCACTGCTAAAAGTTACTGCTTTTCCCTTCCTCAGTACTGTCTGATAGTTTTCTCTTCTCTCCTTCTCTTCTCTTCTCTTCTCTTCTCTTCTCTTCTCTTCTCTTCTCTTCTCTTCTCTTCTCTTCTCTTCTCTTCTCTTCTCTTCTCTTCTCTTCTCTTCTCTCTTCTCTTCTCTTCTCTTCTCTTCTCTTCTCTTCTCTTCTCTTCTCTTCTCTTCTCTTCTCTTCTCTTCTCTTCTCTTCTCTTCTCTTCTCTCCTCTCCTCTCCTCTCCTCTCCTCTCCTCTCCTCTCCTCTCCTCTCCTCTCCTCTCCTCTCCTCTCCTCTCCTCCTCCTCCCTCTCCCTCTCCCTCTCCCTCTCCCTCTCCCTTCTCTTCTTTCTTTCTTTCTTTCTTTCTTTCTTTCTTTCTTTCTTTCTTTCTTTCTTTCTTTCTTTCTTTCTTTCTTTCTTTCTTTCTTTCTTTCTTTCTTTCTTTCTTTCTTTCTTTCTTTCTTTCTTTCTTTCTTTCTTTCTTTCTTTCTTTCTTTCTTTCTTTCTTTCTTTCTTTCTTTCTTTCTTTCTTTCTTTCTTTCTTTCTTTCTTTCGTGAGGAGGCAGAGTTCCCACTCTGGAAGGCAGCCAGTGGGACAGTGAGGAAAATAACTGGAAAGGTGCTGGAAGAGCTATGAAAAGATGGAGAGATGATAAGGAGCCCTTCCAGGCTGCTCCCTCTGGTCTCACCAAGTGGTGCCACAGGAGATTCACGTTGCAGATGCTGCTACAGGTGCTGTAATGCAAGCAGAGAGGCTGCTGGAATTCCTGGCCCCTGAGCAAGGCCCATGGTGGAGCCTGGAAACTGTGAACTGGGGCTGTTTTTACTAAAAAGGTAATTACTGGGCTTGATTTATCATCAAGCAGAAGTTTTCAAACTGCTTCTCAATCCTGGTCCAGAAATCCAGGAGCCTTATGTCATATGGAGGAAACCCAGAACACAGGGGGAAAAAAAAAAAAAGGATTTTTAGGTAGTTGTTAGCAAATGTTATTAAAAGAATGAAATGTTTTATTGGAACTACATCCCACATCCTCCACCTATAGGATGAGAAAAAGGCAAAGGTGGTAGGAGAAGCTTTCTGGCAAGTAAATAACATTCCAGTCTCAGACAAGATACTGACTTATTAGGCCACCTTCTTGGCAGCAGCTTAGTAGATGACTTTGCTGGAAGAGATGATTGCAAAAAGGATATGAAGGTCTGGAGAGCAATAATTCTAAATAGCACTTTAATAATGATGTCATTTAAACAAAAAAAGTAATGTTAAACATTGGGCAATGGACTCCTTTGGATCCAGAGCAACACAGGGGCAGAAGCCAAAATGTAGGAGAACTTCTACAGCAAGAGAAGTTGCACTGTGTAATAAAGAGCTTGTGGAAAGTCTAAAGCATGCAAGGTCATGATGGAAAAGCTGTATTAGAACAGTCCTGAGGAGTGGCAGGATAAATAACCCAATATTTTCTCTGATTGTGAGAGCTTATGAGGAAACAAAGGGGAGGAAGGTGTTTGGAGTCAAAAACTATCCTCATGATCACTCTTTGTGTCTCAAAGAGAGAAGCCAAATCTTGAGCTAGCTGGAGCACTGCAATGACTGCTGTGATCCCAGCCTGTGATCCCAGGCTGAGGGTGAACTCTTGGGGCTCAGAACAAATCCAGTGATAACCTGCATCTTCCTCCTTTCCTGAGGAAGCAGAAAGGCTGGCCACAACAATCCCATGGGGAGCTCCAGGCTGGGCACAGAGTGGTTGGAGAGCAGCCAGGCAGAAAGGGACCTTGGAGTTTGGATTGCCAGGAAGCTGAACAGGAGCCAGCAGTGTGCCCAGGTGGCCAAGAAGGCCAATGGCATCCTGGGCTGGCTCAGGAACAGCGTGGCCAGCAGGTCCAGGGAAGGGATTCTGCCCCTGTGCTCAGCCCTGGTGAGGCCACAGCTTGAGTCCTGTGTCCAGTTCTGGGCCCCTCAGCTCAGGAAGGAGATGGAGGTGCTGGAGCAGGTCCAGAGAAGAGCAAGGAGGCTGTGAAGGGATCCAGCAGAATTGCTGTGAGGAAGGGCTGAGGGAGCTGGGGGTGTTGAGGCTGGAGAAGAGGAGGCTCAGGGGAGACCTCATCACTCTCTCCAACTCCCTGAAAGGAGGTTGGAGCCAGGGGGGGGTTGGGCTCTTTTCCCAGGCAACTCTCAGCAAGACAAGAGGGCAGGGTCTCAAGTTGTGCCAGGGGAGGTTTAGGTTGGAGATGAGAAAGAATTTCTTTCTGGAGAGGGTGATCAGGCATTGGAATGGGCTGCCCAGGGAAGGAGTGGATTCTCCGTGTCTGGAGATCTTTCCAAAGAGCCTGGATGTGGCACTGAGTGCCATGGGCTGGGAACTGCAGCAGGAGTGGATCAAGGGTTGGACTTGATGATCTCTGAGGTCCCTTCCAACCCAGCCCATTCTATGATTCTGTGAAAAGAAGGGATATTATTCCTTGATGACTTGAACATGAGGAAACACCAAATCACAATGTAAAAGCTGGGTTGTTATAGTTTTTTTCTCTTTATAGGTGCTGCCAGGGGTCTGAATTGATGGGTCACTCATTAGCCCTTGACTAGTAAGTCCATGCAGTTTTAAACAAATTCCCACCAAACTCAGCTTTCTTGGGAGCTGCACATACCTTGCTCTTTTATTTTTTTGCCTTTTTTAGACCGTTTATCCCATATTCCACTAGAGGCCACCACAAACCTTATCTGGAAAAAAAAAAAAAAAAAAAAAAAAGAATGAAAAAAAGACAAACCCAACCCAAAGAACCAAAGTTCTGCACCTGCAGAACTCAATGGCAAAAGCTCCTGTTTTATAGGGAGATTTAGAAGTGGAATTTGGAGCTCCCTAGGAATAACTCTTCCCGTTGTGTTAGGAGTAACTCCCAGCTCTGCCTTGATGCCAGCAAATGATCTCAGGCTGTGAGATCAGATTTTGCTGAGTGTACAGGGTTAGACATGTTCATTACTCTCTCCAGAAGCTCTCCTGTCCAACCCATGCATTGATATTTGATTTCTTTGGGAAATATTGGCCTTCACAGAAGTCTTTGCTGCATTTCTCTACAGGGACTCCAAGTTTCAACACTTTGCCAACAAGAAAGTTGCTTTTGTCACTGCTGTTTATTCACCTGAGGCGTGGGGTTCCTGGAATTGTCTCCACTTTCCTGGAAAAAGTGCTGAAGGGTGTAATGGCTTGTGCAGAAATCATTCAGAGACTGAAAAGATGTCCAGGAGAGAGGAGGCAGCTGGAGTTTAGGGAGAGCTCTGGGATTCCTCTCTCATGACAGGTATTTCTCTGGCCATCAGAGTCTCAGGAACTCCATGGTGCTAACACCCAAAGTGGTTTTGGCTTGAATAAAATCTAAAGGAAGGAGTGGGCTGCTCTGCTAGCCAAAGGCAACTGGGGTTTATTGAAGCAAGCACTGCAAAAATACAGAGGGTCAAACTTCTTGTTTCTGTGTGGAATTAAACTGTGAGTGATTCTGTGGCCATCACAGTTTGGCTAAATAGGTGCCCATGCACTCTTTGGATAGGAAGAGCAGTTCAGACTTCCTCTGAATCTTTACACAGACACTGAAAAATATGGTGAAAAAGATTTTGTGTGTGGGGGGGGCTGTTTTTCAGCTTTGGGTGTGGTCAGGAGAATGAATTGCCAGAAATCTCTAGAGCTGGTTCATTCCTGTGAGATTTCTGCTCTGTTATTTTCTTGAAAACTCAAGAGCTTTGGATGAGTCTCCAGACTCCATCTTCCTGGAGAGCTTCCAACCACTTGTGAGCCTGTGTACAAACCATTTTTCCATTTCTCTAGGGGTGAAAAAAAAAACCAAAAACCCAAAACCCAACAACCCATAGTTGGGATGATGTTGAATTTTCCTCTGAGTTTATAAATGATGTACAAAGAAGGACAATTTTTGGAGAAAGCCAGTGCTCTGTCATGTCTCCAGGCTTATAAAAATAAAAGGGGCATGTGAAAGGAGATGGGTGATAAGATGAAGAGCTGAAGGTTTCAAACTCTCACCATCTTCATCTTGTAGGAGATCTCTCCTTTGAGAGAGACAAAATGCTCCTGAGGATGCTGCCTGTCCCTGCACCCCCAGACTGTGAACATCTCTGTCTCCTCATTCCTCTGACATCCCTAATTCTTTTTGACAGAAAGCCAATGGAATTCCAAGGGGCACAGCAGCCTGGAGGAGGTGCTGCCTGCTGGGAGCATGGGGCCTGTCTGCAAGGGACCAGGTTTGTCACTCTCTGCTCATCCTTGAGGAGCTGACATCCTTTTTGCAGCCAAGACTTTTAGGGAGCAATTAATGAAGGCATAATTCCCAGGAAGGAGATTCATTCATGTCTGCCTGAAATCCTAACCCCAGGTCTTAATCTGTTGAAGTGGAGTAGGAGCAAAAAAGATGGAGCTGATGTTCTGCTCTCCCACTGCCCTAAAAGGAAGAATGATTTTTGTGGAGGCTCTCCTGGAACAATGAACCCCATTTTCTTTTTTCCTAGACAATATTCTCATTTTAAATCTGGCTAGTGAGAGCACTTTGGAGAACAGCCTGGCCAGCCTGCTGCTGCTTCCTATAGCCCTTTATTCTTTGTGCTCTCCATCTGTCTCCCAGTCATCCTCATTCCACAGCAATCCAAGAAATCACCTCCACTTGCAGAATTGTCATCTCAGTTCATAAGGGCTTTTTTCCTCCTTTTTCCCTTGAGAAAGAAAAAGTCATATTTCTGCATGCCAGCCTGAAAACTACTCATATTAAAACTGAAGTGTGTGTAGCCTCTTCCTGAAGCAAGACAAGAGTCTTGCATTTAGTGATCAACTTCTTTCCCTCCCTTTCTCTGCCCCATCCACTATTTTTTGAAGAGTTTAGTCTGGAGAAGCAATGGCCAGGCCTCTGACTTCAGGCTTTCAGCATCCCCCTACCCAGTGGAGATGTGAGGATGAGTGCAGAGTGATCACTCCTCCCTTCCTCTTTGTACAACTCTCATTTTCAGCAGTGAAAGGTTTGGGTCTCCTGCAAACAGCTGACTGCAAATTCCATTTTTTTTTTACCTCAACAGTGGTCTTTTGCTCACTGGTGTCCTGAAAAGACCTGATTGCTTGCTGCTGGTTTTGCTTATTTCCAGCTGTTAAATCACACTGGGTATCTTCCTTCTGGTTTTTTGCTGTGGGTTGTTTGGGGTTGGTTTGGTTTTTTTTTTGGCTTTGGGTTTTTTTTCTTTTAATGTAAGCAGCAGAGCTGATTGCTATGGAGAGGTTACATGAAAAAGAGCAAATGGGAAGAAAAAAAGAAAAAATGGCCCCTGTTGCAGGCAGTAAGAGAGGAAATGTCAAGAGAACTATTGTTAATCTTGAATCAACACTTACTAAAAAGCTACAGCTTTTTTCTTTTTTTTTTTCTGCATTTATCCAAGAGACCTGAACAGGTCTGCTGAATAGAACTTCTGGCCTGGAAAATTTTCTTGATGTTCCCTTGAGATGTCCACAGAAAGGACAGCTTTGTGGTTTGTCTGCACACAGTTATTAGAACTCCTGGAAAGGTAACTTAACCACTTCATACTTCTGAGGCAGAATAAACTCTGAAGCTCCAATTTTCTCTGTGAAAGTAAAGTTTTCTCTGAGTCCCAAGCCAAAAATTTCCTCTTTCTTCTGCTGTTCTGTTCTGTACTTGGCTGTGCTCTCTGTCCCCAAGGTGTCAACGTTCTGGTGGTATGAGGTATGAAGAGATTGTCAAGTTCCTTGGGATCTTCTTTGCTGAAAGGCTTGATGGAAACTTGACCTTTTTATTTTTTTTTTTTTAAAGCTGCGTGGCAAGAGGCTGAGAGCCTGTGCCAACTTGTGGGAGGTAGGCAGTAACCTGAGGACAGCAAATACTCATCTGGGTAAAACTTGTAGAGATGAGACAGGAATTGGATTATTCCTACACAGGGTGTGCATTTCTCTGTTGCTACTGAAGTAATCATGTGCAGACAGCTCCAGCAACATATCAGAGGAGATTCCCAGGGTCCCAGAGGCTCAGGATCCAGCCCCTGAAAAGGGTTGATGCCAGATATGTCTTTTTGAGTTAAAAAGTCTTAGTCCATGATCAAAACCAAGGCACTGCTCCCTCAGAGAGCTGCCTCAGCTCTTAAAAAGTGTACGTGCTCTCTGCCCACCTACTCGTGTGAGCTCAGAGCACTGAGCACTTCCAGTCCCTCCTGCAAGGACATGATTCCTGTTTACACTCTTGCTGAAGACCCCTGGGTTGTGTAAGAAGGTTTGACCATTCAGATGAATTATATACATCATTTAGGGGAAAAAAAAACCCAACAAAAAGCAGTCTGCTTAGCAGAGCTTTTGTTTTTAAGGCTTGCCATCCCTAAGAGTTTTGGAAAGTGACTTTGTGTATACTGAGCAAGGAGTGAAAGCAATCAGTAAAGCTGTGTCATTGTCATTATGACTCTGGGAGGTGTCTTTTAGTACCAAAAAACCCAAAACCAGAGACCACAGCCAAAGCAGTTTTACTAACAAAAAAAAACCCAAACCCACCCTGCATACTCTAAGCATTAATGATGCTCCCAACAATAATTCCCAGCAAGACATGATGTCTTAACCATCACATCCCTTTGCATCTTTCTTGGTCAAAATAGTTTTTAGTCTTCTCCTTTTTTTCCAGTATAATTTCAGTTAATTATTCCCAGTTCCCTCACCAAGTCTGAGCTCCCACTGGCTCCTGGAGCAATAGTAGCTCATTGTTGCAAATGAACTTAAACCAGTGTTAGAAGTCTTTATTGTCCCTAACAGAAAATGGCATGAATAGTAAAGGAAAAAATGTGAGATGTTTCCTGTAAGGTTTTTACAACCCTCCAGGGTGTGTGATTACAACATCTTCTGGGGAATAGTTCTGAGCAGGGTGGCTGTGGGGAGAAGGAGCTCTGGCAGCAATGTCCCACCCCCATCTGTGAGCCTCATTACTTGGAGAGGAAGGGAAGGATGGGAGACAGCTGAACACCCACTGCTCCTCAGCCCCTTGGGCTTCTGATTTGTCAGAGTTCCTCCCCTGAGAGGCCAAGCTAAAGTCAGGGAGGACTGATGTGAAATCTGGGGACCCTTGGGTCAGCATCCTGCCCCCCTGGGGTGTAAAGCAAGCCCTGTAGCTCCAGGTGTCCCAGTTCTCTGCAGGCAGGCTCATGCTGACACCACGTCCCAGGCATTTTGGAAGGGGCAGAGTTATCAGTGTGGAACATTTGAGAGAGCTGTGACCTTTCTAGAGACAACAAATTAGATTTCCAAAACCCAGCACACCATGGGCAAGCTTTGGAGTGTTTTTTAAAGGAAGGGCAACATTCAGGGTGATCTTCTAGCCTTGTCTCTTGGACCTATAACGTGGCTTTGTCACCAGTCCTGTCACTGGCCTTGTTTCCTGCTATTTCTGAGCAGAATCCCTGGATGGAGCTTCCAGTGACCAAGTTATAGTAACCCAGACCACCTGAGCAGTCAAGGTTACCCTCAAAGTTTAGTTTCCCATCTGGGATGAAACACCAGTGATTTAACTGTGCACTTAGACACTTTTTTCTTGTTGCAGGGCTCGGGTTGTTTAGGATTTTCTTCCCTCACAGAAGGGATTTTCTTCCCTTGCAGAAGGAGAGCTTTTCTTGCTGATGCTCCTCAGAGTTTCTGTGTCATCAGGTGTCAGTCCCTCAGCCAGTGTGGGCAGGATGTGTCATTTCCAGGATGTGTCAGTCCCAGGGGTGGTTAAGGCTGCCCAGATAATATGGAGTATCACTTATTTTAGAGGAATGTGCCTGTGCTTTTTTGGTTTTTGTGTGTGAATGAAGATTCCCCTTCTTCAGAGCAGAAAGATGGTTTAGTTATTACAGTCCTGGCTGAGTTTTGGGCTTCCAGGTTGAATTTACTTGCATGGTGTGACCTAGCACAAGCTGCTCAGCTTCTGAGAGATTCCATTCCATGTCTGTAGAGCAGGATTCTTCTTTCCTCAAACAAGGAAGGTGGCAATAAAAAGGCCATTTAGCTCTCTCATGGTTGCCACAAATGGGTTGTCTTGTTGGGAGCCTCATGAGGGAGGTCAGGAACCAAAAAGCCTTGTGAGACAGGAGCTGCTTCTGAGTTTCACTGAGGGCTTCTTAGCTGTGTTCCCCTGAGTGTCAGCCTTTCAGATGCAGGAGGTAGAAAATTAATCCAATTTTTCACAGTGTTGGAGGAATTAAGCAGGACTTTGACCCTTCAGGAACTCCAGTCTCACTTCAAGGAAGGCCCCAGTTTGTCCCAGGAGATTGTCCCTGTCCCTGCCATGCAGTGGTTGTGGCCCAGCCCTGACTGCCACTCTCAGCTGTGTGACTCCTTTTTATTTCTTTAGCTCCACTGACATGAGTCAGATTTCATGACTGGGGTAGAAAAGAAGAAGAAGAATGAACAATGAAGTCAGCAGTGGAGCCAGGGCCATTTGTCATATTTTGCAGGCTTTAATTCAGTGTCATTGCAGTTTGCCATTGATGAAATGAAAAAAAAAAATGTTCAAAGTGCTTTATAAAAGATTTTCAGTGACCTTCAGTGCTTTGCTTTCCTGGGGAATTCACAGTGAGAGACATAAACAAGACTGCAGCAAGCTGTAACTCCTCAAACATCTACCAAACCACAGCCTAGGATGGATTCTTCCATCTTGAGGCAGATGGAGAGAGGATGGGGATGTTCCTACTGACTGATGGATTTTCTGGATCATATTTGCATCACTTCAGGTGCTTGTGTCAAATGAGGGCTCTGTCTTCCAGCAAGCATTCCTGCTCTTCCTGTTATTAATTAGCTAATACCTAAACTTTGTTACCTCAGGACTGCAAATAGTTGGGAGTGGAGATCATTTAGGAATCCTGTTTGTGGAGATTGTGTTTTAGCAACGGGTGAAAGAATTATTTGTACATAATCAAGCTGTGAAAATCATGTTTGGAAAACTTCTGAAAACAGGTTTTTGTTTTGTCTGGAAGCACACAGGAGAAAGGTAGGAGAAGGCTGGGTGGCAGCTCTACTCTCTTTGGAATTTGCCAGACAATAGCATGCAAAATAACTACAATTCTGATGGATTTGGTTTCTTCCTGGGCTGCTCAGGAGTGAAACAGAAATTGGGTCTTGCAGAAATGTGTCTGGTTGGTCCAACCTCAGTCGTGATCTTGTGGTTCACCATAGATAATGTGTCTTCTGAGTCACAAAGAGCTTATGTATTGTGACAACCAACAAAAATCATGCCTGTTTATGTAGTTTTCAAGATTTTTGTTTCTCTTGGAACCAACTCATTACTGTCAGTCTGCAATGCCTCCATTTTTCATCTCTATATTGATTGGATAAAACTTGGAAGCAGCCTCAAAATGCAAGATTTCAACCATCTAGCTAGTTCAAAGAAGGGACTCATCTACTTTTTGAGTCCTTTTTGAGTCCTTTTTTGAGAAAAGAAGCAATGGGCTAAAACAGCATCCTCAGAAACATTTTCTACCAGTGGGAATACAAATCCTGGGAAGGCTGCCTGGGGTGGTTGTGGTGTCTCCATTGCTGGAGGTGTTTAAGAACAGGGTAGGGAAGTCTTGGTGTAGCTACAACTGATCCTGCATTGGGAAGAGATGTTTTTTTGAAGTCCTTACTGATCATCTGTTCCATAATTTGGTTTCTTACAACCATCAATATATAAGAAACATTGTAAAACACTTAGCATGCCATTTGAGAGGGTGTAGGTGTTTTTCACTTATTTTTAGAACTTGACCTTACTAGAATGAAAAATAACTTTTTCCTTCTGACTTTTGTCCTTCACTTGGCAAAGATTAGTTAAAAACACAGGGATGGAAAATATTTAAACTTTAAACTTAGTGTGAGCTTTTTTTTTTTTTTTTTTTTTGTTGTTTGTTTGTGTGCTGGTTTCATTTGTGATGTCAACTCCAGTCAGGGAAAAAGGTGTAACTAACCTGGCACTGCACACAGGACAAAACCACCTTTACACTGAAGCCCAAATAAACACAAACTGCTGCTCACTTCCCCCCCCCCAGTGATTAAAAAATGATATTTACAAATCTGGAAGATGTTTCCCCCTCAGATAATAACAAGTTCAGATCTATCAGCTGCTTTTGAGTTTGTCCTTTTCAAACAGACCCAGGCAGACAGAAATAATCACCATGACCAAACACTTTCTGCTCTGCTACTGTGTGTGTTTCAGCTGTATTAGAGAGGTGATTTAGAGGGATTTCTAGCCCTCAGATCTGAATATAGAAAGATATAAAGTGAATCCAAGGAAAATAAAGGTAGGAATGACCTCACCCTGTGGAGACACCATGTCTTGCTCAGCTCAAGCAAGCTCTGTGGAAATGAACTACATTTAATTTGTACATTTGCTTTGCTATGGTCAAGGAGTAAAAATGATCCCAGCAGCTGTTGCAGTCTAAAGAGAAATGGCTTTGGGTTTCCAAAAGAATATAAAAACACATCAATTGCTGCCTTAATGTGCAGAGTACTTAGCTGTTCAGCTACTGGAAATTGAGGTAATGCAGATTTAACATGCTTTGGTGCCATTTAGAATCATAAGAAGCATTATTCTGTCATTGTGCTGTCCTGTGATGGCTGCAGAGGGAAATGAACTTCATTCCTCAGCACTGAGCATTCCTGGCTTTCCTGAGCTGCAGAACTTGCATCTTCTGAGCACACACTCACAGTTTTCCCCACCTGCTCTAACTGCAGAGTTACTTGGAAGCAAGATGTGCTCCATGTGAGCCAGTTCAGTGTACTCAGACATTCAGAGAATGGTTTGGGTTGAAAGGAACCTTAAAGATCATCCAGCCCACACCCCCAGGCATGCACAGGGACATCTCCCACCAGACCAGGTTGCTCAAAGCCCCACAGACTGATTACTCTCCAGCCTCCACTGATAAATTCATTATCAGGGACTCTTACAGGAGAGAACAGGGACAGTGATTTGCTTTTTTTCCCTTAAAACTCTCCCCTACCATACCAGGGACTAATGAGCTTCCTTATTGTCACCTCCTGCAGAGTCTGAGTGCTTCTCCCACCTCTTGACAACAGCATCTTCAAACATGAGCTGGATGGACACCAACTATCACTGCTTCAGGTGAAAGACACAGTCTCTGTGGGATAAGAGACAGGGTATTAATCATTCCCTCCTCCTTTGTTGCTATAAAATAAATACTGTAAATAATTATTCCCAGAACATCACTGGAAAAAAAAAACCCCAAAACCCACAACAGTGATTTTTATCTTGAATAATCAGTTGCCATGGTTTTGATTTGTCCACAAGGAGCCAGAAATGTGGAAACCTGGGAAAGTCAAGTGTTCTGTGTTCCAGCTAAACCACTTCAGCTTCCCACAAGTATCAAAGCCCCAAAGCTGATTTACCTGTGGGCTGACAGCAAAAAGTCACCTGGTTGGGTAACATGAGATGTCAGAGAAGCAGAATTACACAAATGCCACCCAGGTAACACATGCAAATTAACTTTATTTTCAGTATAAATTGGCTTGGTGCAAGAAAGTGTAAAAGCTGTCAGCAGCAGCATTCCTGTAATGCAAAACTAATAATATTTATTTGCTTACTTTAGTGAACATGAATTCTCACCAAACTGCACCCAGTTACCTCCAGAGCCACAGGGAGGGGAAGTTTTTCCCTGAACACAGGAGGCCTGAGGTCAAAATGAGAAAAAAAATCCTCAAGGATCCTGCTGCTCTCACACTTTAAAGACTGAGCTACTGTTTCCTGGGGCTTTCCTGCTCTGTGTCCCCCAGGGTGTTGGATGATCAACACACTGACAGATTTCACAGTGAGAAGGTGTGATCAGGAATTTCACTGCTCTTCAGACCAACCCTGGTTTTGTTTTTTTTTTTCACAGGTCACAGTGTAACTTACAACTTCCTTGATGCAGCAGCTTTAAGATGTTCTTGGGGCAGAATTTTCTTTGGCTGCTCTGGGTGGATTTCTCAATCCCCCTTCTGTGTCTTCTGATGGAAAGTGCTGGATTGGGACTGACTGATGGAAAATGCTGGAGTGAGGCTCCTTGCTTCACAGACAAGAAATGGCAAAGTCCACCTTCCTTTCATGTTGTCCCTTCTGCTCTGCATCCTTCCTTTGGACAAGCCTGGGGGTAACAAGAACATCAGCCCCTCAGGGCTTGTAACTTGCCTGATCCCTCTCCAAGTAGGATGTGATAGCTCCTCTTTGGGATTGGAAGATGATTCAATAATTGTGCCCCAAGGGTGAGTGGTGAAACTGTCTTTTGGGAGGTTAAAATGCCCTTTTTGAAACTCTAGTGCAGTCCAGATGTCTCATAGCTTTCCTGATCCTGTGAGCAGTTTTAGAAGGAAAAATCTGTGAGGGATAGGGCTATGAATCATCCCTCTAGCCTGTGTCCATGAAGAAGAAATAAAAAACCCAATCCAAAAAACAAAAAAAAATCCATTTCATCTGGAATTTTCTGACCTATTTTGGTGCGAGCTGGTCTAAAAAAGAGAAATAATAATAAAAAAAAATATTAAACTGCTCTCCTGATGAGTTTCTCATATTGTTTACTTTTGTAATGTTCTCTGTGGACTTGCAGCCAGCAATGACGTCCACCCCTCGTCCAGCATCAGAGAATAAGAACTTCAGAGGAAGGAATGCAACTTCATAAATAGCAAACCACAGACACTAATGGGGAGCAGAGGCAAACCTGCAGGTTAAAAATTCCTTGCAAGAGAAGCCCATCCACCCACACTGCCTGGAGACTCCAAGATGATTCCAGCTCTTGCCTTTGCTTTTCTCCTCTGCCTCTCTTGTCCTTTTTCCTCATGTCAGCAGAGAAGAGCAGGTAAGTCATTTTCCTTACCTCTGTTTTTAGGGCTTGTGTGTTTTCCAGCCTCCTTTTGCAAATTCTGGGGAAGGGAGTGGGGAAGAAGGGAACATTTCAGCTGCACCTCCCGAAGCCTGAATGCAGTGGTCAGGGATTTTGGAGTTTCAGATGAAACGTGGAGCTTGACTGTGTAAATGCTCAGTCTTAGATTTTTCCTCAGTTGCCCTCCTGAGTAGGGAAGTTGTTTTTTTTTTAAGGAAAACCATTTATTCCAGGGCAACTGGAAATCTTGTTGTGTAACAGCCTGCAAGAGCCATTTTACATTCGTCTGCATTTTCCGTGTGATTTAAGTTCAAAAACCAGATCATAGAGAATTTCCTGTAGCAGGATCCTTGGATATTCCCTCTGCCTGTACAAACAGAGCTGAGGGAAGCCCTGATTTCTAGGAATGTAGCCATGCAACGTTCACTACAGAAGCTCCACTCCTCTGGAGAGCCCATTAGGGGAATGCTCAACTCCAAGAGGATCCGTGAGATCCAGCAGACTCAGGTGTGTGCTCCTGGGGACAGCACAAGTCCAGAGAAAGGGATGCAGAGCAGTGGCAGTGCCTGCAAGGGGAGAGATTTCCTTTGGGAATCCTTTCCAAGGGGTTGTGAATTTGAATATGGATCATAAAAAGAAAACAACCAACTTTTCAATGACATCTTGCTACTGGGGATGGAAAATTCTTCACAGGAGTAACGGAAGCTGCCTGAAGCCTTCCTGCAGAGCTTATTGAAAACCCCTGTTTGAAGTTAGAAATGATATGCAAGCTCCTTGTTTCAATAAAATGCAAAAGGTCACTTTAATTCAGCCTTGGACTGACACAGCTGTGGTACTTTCAATTTAGTGCCCAAACCAAAAGCTACTGGAGGGGTTACAAATATTCACAGAGTTCTGGTTCCATGCAGGGAAGACCCATGAGGCTTTCAGGCTTCTCTGTCAGAGGACAATGCTAAAGTCCTTCCACAGGCTCAAATCCTGGCAAATTCTTCATTCATTTTCTCTGAATACACAGAACTTTTTGTAGGAAAAAAGTGCTATTTCTCCAGAAGTTTGCTTGCACAGTAGGCAAAGTGTGAGTTCTGTTAGAGGATCCATTGCTCTAGAAAAGAAAAACCACACTGGAGAAATGAGGTTGTGCTTTCTCCTGACAGACAGGAGAGTAGCAGAGCTGAACTTGGTGTCCAACTGTTTTTACATGGTTCAAGTTTTCTCAAAATTCCAGAAATCTAGAAACAATCAGTTGCTTCCATTCATTCTTCCTGAGCAAAGCTGGAGTCCAGACTAGATTTTTAGCAAGTCTCAAAGGACCAGGCAAGTCTAGACTCTAGCAGATGGGAAGGGAAAGTCATGCTGACCTTTGTAGGATGATTTCTCTCCTCTGCTCAGCACAACTAAAACAGGACTTTGCCACATCTCTTGGATGAGCAGATGGATCCTTGGTGCCTCAAAGTCACCAAGACAGCAAGTTGAAATTCCCACTGCCCAGAAAACAAAACAAAACTATTCCAATAAGGGGAAAAAAAACCCAAAAAAAAAAGTCTGTACCTTGCTGTGCTGGTTCTCCACGTTCAGTGCTTGGCAGCACGTTTGGGATAACCTCAGCAAAGAGCCTGATTTTGGTGGTGCCCTTCAGAGCAGCTTCCACAGTGCTGAATTATTAATTTGCTTCTTTTGGCAGCAAATTCTTCCTATGTGTGAACTGCAGAGCCCCTGCCAGAGGAGCAGCTCCCACAGCTGCCAGCCTGCCAGCCCACTCTGTTTGCAGAGGGGTAACTGCTCCCTACCTGACAGGCACTGCCTGCCCTGCCCAGAGCCAATTCCACCCTCTGTGGAAGTCTCTGTTCATTCCAGCAAGCTTCCAGTTAGGAACTGGCAAGAAACTGGGGTGGAGGAGTCTGTAGCTTTAATATGAGGCTGAAATATTTAATAATATCAATTGGTTTGGACAGCTAATGGTTCTTCTGTGCTTTTTCAAACCTCTTTTTTTTTTTTTTTTTCTTTAAGGAGTTGAAGTTGGGCCAGAGATGCTGGAAGAGATGAGAGAAACCAATCGTGTGCTGATGGAAGTGAGAGAATTGTTGAAACAGCAGGTAGGTGAGGAAAGGTTCCTCTGCACTGCACAAAGGAGACCTCTGAATCCTCTGAGTTCTGGATTCAGGGAAGCTCCTTCTTGCCTGAAGTGAAGCAGGATCCAGGGGTCTCACAAGCAGCTCTGTAATTCCATGATAAAGGGGATTCATCTGAATTCCCAGTGGTGCCTGATGAAAAGCAGTGTGAAGGGAGAATGAGCTCTTAAAAAAAGATGGAGATGCACACACAGTGGGTACATCTTTAACTGGAAAAACAAGTCACTTTTTCCTTGGTTTTGTGGCTCCTGAAATGAGGAGAGAGTCCAAATTTGGAAAGATGGAAGGGACCTTTTAGCCACCCATTAGGGCCCTGGAAAGGGAAGTCATATGGAGTCTAAACAAGCCCTGCATTCACTCTTTTCCCTCTTGTTGTTTTAATCCTAAACCTTTCTGGCTCCAGGAGTTTCTGAGGAGAATTTACAACTTCTTGGGTGCTTGGATCTTTCCCCACATTAACGAGGAGGTGGTGGTTTGTCTGGTCACCTCTCTTTTAAGAAGAGAAAAAGGTTCCATTCTCTCTGCAGCCACTCTGGGAGCTGGGGGCAGCAGCTTCTGCCTGCCAGATAACTGGAATGGCAGACAGGTCCCTGTGCCAGGGCAAACTGGGCGGCCTCTAATCTGCAAAAACATCTGTTGCATTGAGTTACTCTCACATTTCAGGCTGCTGCATAAATACCCAGTGTTTACTAGGAATCAGGTCAGACATGGCTCCTGGCAGCCTCAAGCAATGATTTCCAGTGTTCCCTTCCAGCTCAGAGCTGCTTCTCCATACAGGTTTTCTATTTGGTCTTTCTCTTGGCTTTTGCCACCTTTTTTCTCTTTTTCTCTCTCTTTTTTTTCTTTGTTAACCCATGGCCTTTTTCTCAACAAGAAAACTCTTCCTCAGAAGATAACCTTGCACAGCTCTTGGTAAACTAAAGTGGCTGTAGTGAAATGAGGCAACTAGGTGCCACTGATTGCCAGGTAGTGGGCATGAGCTTGTGTTAAGCCCACCTGTGCCTGGTTATTAGTGGCACCTGGTTGCCTCATTTCACTACAAGTGGCTGTTCAGAATGTCTTAATCTGTACAAAGATTTTCTATAACTTCCTTTTCCTTGGTTCAGCATGGTGGGATGCTGGCAATAAAGATGGCAAAAAGGCCAAACAAAAAAGGCCAGCTCTAGTTTCCTGAGGCTGAAGGATTCGTGGCACAAAGGAACCACTGATATTCATTTGCTAGTCCAGCATCTTCTGGAGTAGAAGACCCAGATAAAGCAGATTTCTCTTT
Source organism: Calypte anna (assembly GCF_003957555.1). NCBI lineage: Eukaryota > Metazoa > Chordata > Aves > Apodiformes > Trochilidae > Calypte > Calypte anna. Next base: position 3,549,917 of record NC_044273.1, read on the forward strand.
CTCTATGACACTTGGTTTTGTGTATTCAAGTCAAATGCTTCCTCCCTCTGGGGCAGGACAATTTTACCAAGTTAATCTGTAGAAACACTACAACAGGGAGAGACTTCCACCTCCAGAAAGTCCACAAGATTTTGGGTAAGAGTTGATTTGTTTGTCAGTAGCCATGCAGCCTCAGAAAGACACCCTGGATCCTGGCAGTGGGGCTGTTAGTTTTTGTGGGAGCAAACCTCAGCCTTTGGCTAAGTGGTGGTTCTTGTTTTCTTCCAGATTAAGGAGATAACATTCCTGAAGAACACAGTCATGGAGTGTGATGCCTGTGGTGAGTTACTGAGCTGAGCCCCACATTCAGCTGCCCTCTCCAAGTCCTCCATACCTTTGTGGCCAAACAAGCAGTAAAAAGCCACCTGTGGCCATCTCCCTGAGGGAAATAGCTTCTCTGACAATTATCCCAAGTGTCACAGGGTAATACTCAAGACTTGTGATGCTTTTTTTCTCCCCATGACATTCTCCACACGTGGACCAGTGTTCCATGCTGTGGTTTGATGGCAGCTGAAGCTCTCCCCCCCTCTCCTGAGCATGAGATGCAAGAAAGAGCTTTAAAAAGCTCACCTTTCCTTCCAGCAAAGTGCTCCTTCACTTCCACTACTCCTGCAGCAAGTTTTCTGAGTGGTTTTTGACACCCCACACTTGCCAGGGTAGCTGCACTCTGCTGCAGAAAGCTGCCCCACCACATCTCCCAGTAACCCACAGCTGATGTTAGAGCTGCCTGGGAACACACACAGGGTATCCTCTGGGATCTGGTTGGCTACTCCTGAGCTGCAAGTGGAAGAGAACATCACCCCCAAGAGGCATTGCTCTGCTATTCCTTCCATCCTTGTTCTGCCACCACCATCCAAGCAGAGAGGTTGTTTACAGAGGAGTCAGGAAACGGGGTCATCAGTTTTCCCATCTAAATCTTGCCCTCTGCTCCCCAGTAGTTGTTGTGCTGGTTGTTTGGTTGGGGTTTTTATTGTATTTTTTTTTTCCTAGACTGGAACTTCATTCCAGTGTATCTGGCTTTCAGAAAGCATGGTTCTTGGAGGTGCTGTATTATTTGCCAGTGCACTCCAAGGGTGGAGCAATAACAATTTCTGTCTTTGGAGAGATTCAGCTTCTACTGGAAAAGCCATTAGCCAGAGCTTCTGGGACCCACAGGACAGAAATACATCCATCCTCAACGATTGTTTTAATAATTTCCTCATAAAACTGTCTGAACTTTCTCTCTGGTACTTGATTTCTGCCTTCCCCACTTGCTGTTCTGCTTTATGTGTGTGTTCTCTTCTCCTGACTGCAGAATCTCAGCCTCTTGTAGTCAAGCACTGAGCAACGTGACCCCCAGCAGTCGTGTGCTCCTCTCATTATTTCTCAGAAAGAGCAGCATAAAGAGAGCAGACCTTGGTTTTTAGAGGTTTTGCTGCTGCTGATGGTAGGGTTAGTTTTTGGGTTGTTTTGTTTGAGATTTTTTCTTTTAATGTTGAGCTGTTCAGCTGGAGAAAGCAGGAGCAAACAAGTGGCCTTGACACGGGTGTGGGAGACTTGTGACAAATCTGATTTCTGGGAAAGTTTATTCACACTCTTGAATTGGCTTCAACAACCCAGACAGATTAATTCTGCACATTCTCTTGTGCTGCAGGGTCAGGGCATGAGGATAAGGACAAAATCCTGGGATTTAGCCTAAAATTTTAAGGGCAGCTGGTGTGCAGTGACACGGGGACAGGCATGATGTGTTCAGAGTGCTTCTGACCAGGACAGCACCAGACTTTTATCTGGGTTAGAGTGTCCTCCACATCACAGCCAGAACCTCATGCTGTATTCCAGCCTGGAAGTGATGCCTGTCTGAGTAACACTTTGATTTCTCACCTGCCAGGATGAAGGGAGCTTTCCCAGCCCTGTCACACATCACCTTATGCCACGAGAGCCTCCTGATTTCAGGGCATTCCTGCTACAACCCCTGCAACGTGGCTGCCTTCAGCAGCAGAGATTTTGGCCAACAGCCCTCCACGATTCCAGCTTCCCAGCTTTAAGCCCGTGCTGTGTGGGTGGTTCTGCTTCAGCTGGGTGTACCACCAGGGAGCTGCACTTGTAGAGGCACCAGAGAGAGAAGTGATGTCTGGGGAAACTCCAAAAGCAAGGGCATCCCAGCACCACAGAGGCAACACGAGGGGTTTGGGCTGGGAGCTTAGACTTCTGGGGCTTGGTATTTATTTTTTAGTCAGCTGTGACTCAGAAATCTCTCGAGCTGTCGTTGTTTTCTTTGCGTTTTCTCCTTTCACAAAACAGAGGTGCAGCTGCTGGTGCAAGGAAACGTTTCCACCCCTCCCGAGAGTTTCCGAGGTGCCAGGACCGCCTGCTGGTGACCTGCAGCAGTGCCAGCTCTGTTCCAAACCTTCCTCCTCTCCCCTAGGCATGCACACCGAGGCGACAGGCCCTGTCGTCACTGTCACACAGTTCAACAGATGCCTCCCCAACCCCTGCTTCCCCGGCGTGTCCTGCACCGAGACGGCCACCGGGTTCCGCTGCGGCCCCTGCCCCCCGGGCTACTCAGGCAACGGGTCCCACTGCACAGATATCAACGAGGTAAAAAACAAGCAGGACAGGCTGGGAGGCACAAAACTGCCTGGGAGTTTTTCTTGGAGCATCACAGGTTTGTCTTGTGGTTACAGAGGAAATGTCTCCCAGTTCCCCCAAGGAGCTGGATGGAGTTCAACAGAAAAAGGGTTTCACTGGAAGGAAGGTGGAGCCCACCCTCCCTTAAGCTCTGTTCTATGTTGGATTTCTAGCCAGGCTAGCTAGGCATTTCCTTCTGAAAGACACATAGGCTCAAACAAAATAAATCTTTTCCTTTCTACCACCCGGGAAGGTGAATTGGGAAGGCCAGAACAGTCCCTTTAGGTCTTAAAATCTTTTGAGCTAAGGGCTGATGAGTTGTTACAGATAAGATTTATTATGTGTGGAATGGAATCAAATGCTTCCCAAATAATCCCTTACACAATAAATCCTGCCACACTCCTTGTACTGCTTTACTTCTGCCTTTAAATCAAACCCTGCTAGGCAGATAACCCTTTAATTTATTTTTTTCTTAGAAAGTGTGGCATTCCATTGAGTTTACTCTGTGTTTATGCAAAGCTTTACTCACCATTCATTTTGTGTGGCTGTAAGACTCCTTAGTTCTGTGGTTCCCAAACCAGAATCCTGTGCTTGCAGATTCCAAGCAAAAGCCATCTCAACCTTTAGCAGGTTTGACTTTAAAAACCTGCTGAAGTTAAAAGGGTTGATGAGATTTTGAGATTAATGATGATTTGTCAGTCACCAAAATGCAGGACAGGTGGTATGAATGTAATCCATCTGCCAGGAGAAGAGTGCAAGAACTCAGTGAAAATGAAAATAAAGCACTGATAGCAACTCAGGAAAGACAATCAACTTTGTCACAGAGCAGTAACCAAACAACTGCTCTTTGTCTTTCAAAACCAGTGCAAGAAATCATCCTGTTCTCTGGATTCACAGTGCCAGGAAGGAAAGGGTGAAGGCTGTGATTCTGTGATTCTAAGTGAAGCCACAGCTCTCTGCCTGGCCAACTGATGTGATTTAAGAAGGATTAGTCCTGAAATTTCTTTTTACTTGTCTGCACACTTGGGAGAACTAAGGTGGGGAAGCTGCATTTTCCCCTTGCAAGGCAAGCCAGGACCTTCTCTGCCTTTGGGTTTTATTCTCTTAAGAATAAAAGCAGAGCAGCTGGATCTCCCCCAGCCAGGCTTGCTTTGAGAGCTGCCTTCCCAGCCGGCCTGGGGGGAGCCTCCCCCATCCCTCTGCACCTCAACCTCTCTCTTGTTCACAGTGCAACGCAGCTCCCTGCTTTCCGAAGGTCCAGTGCATTAACACCACTCCCGGCTTCCGCTGCGATCCCTGTCCCCCCGGCTTCACCGGGCAAGCGGTGGAAGGGGTTGGAGTAGCTTATGCCAGGGCCAACAAACAGGTGAGGCCCGGAAATGTTTCTGTCTCCTTCAGAAGCCGTTGAACTCCTCCCTTTCTGCAATCGGAATTCAAAGGAACGGGAGGAAAAGCTGCCTGCCTGCCTGCCTGCCTGCCTGCTGGCGGGGGGATGGCCGGTGCCTGCGGGGAGGGACTTGCCAAGGATGTCCCAGCACAGCAGCAAAGGAACCTCCGCTCCAAGACCTTCCCTGTGCTGGATTTATGCTGGGCAGAACATTATGTCCCTAACACCTTTGTGGTGCCTGGGGAATCCTTCAGAGCAGGACACAGAAGAGTTGATGCAGCTCCTGCCCCCTCCCCTGCTGCTTCCCTGGCAGCCAGAGACAGATTTAAACAAAACAAAAACCCAAATGCCACCTATTCTTGCTGTGCTTTATAAGAATACATTGCCCAAAGCAGGAATAGCATGTGCCTTGGGTTATTTAGAGAGCTGCTAACTGGTCACAGGACTCAGTCTTTGACCTTCTTGCTCCACTGACTCTCTTCTCTCCTGCAGTAAGGAGATACTCTGGCAGCTCAGCTCACAGCTAAGCTCTTCTGCCAGGGTGAAATCCCTGGTGACTCCAGAGGCTGCACAGTGTCCCTGGGGTCAGGAGTGGTGCTGGGATCTGGCTCAGCTTGTCTGAAAGAAACCTTTCCAGCTGTGCCTCCTCTCCGAGGACATTGGCTTCAGCATCTCCTGATGCCCCAGTTCTGGGGCTTAGGGGTGAAGTTAATGCCTGCTTTGTTCTTCCTGGGCAGGTCTGCACTGACATCAACGAATGTGAGACAGGTGCTGCCAAAAACTGTGTCCCAAACTCCATCTGCATCAACACCCGGGTAAATTGGACTGCAAAGCCTCCTCTGGAGCTCTGTCCCGCAGGCTCTGGGGGCTCCCTCAGGCTCTGGGGGCTCCCTCAGCTGCTGGGACTCCCGGGAGAGAATTCACATCCCGTGGCTTTTTCTTGCAGGGATCCTACAAGTGTGGGGCTTGTAAACCTGGCTTTGTTGGGGACCAAGTGAACGGCTGCAGGAACCAGGCAGTGAGACGCTGCCCCAACGGGGAAATCAGCCCCTGCCACGAGAAAGCAGAGTGCATCGTGGAGCGGGACGGGTCCCTGTCCTGCGCGGTGAGGCACAACCCCCTGCCTGGGCTCTGCTCCCTGCCCTGGGAGGGCACTCTGATGCCCTCACTCTGATGAGGGTCTTCTCCCTGCCCTGGGGGTCTTCTCCCTGCCATGGGGTCTTCTCCCTGCCTCGGGGTCTTCTCTCTGCCCCGGGGGTCTTCTCCCTGCCATGGGGTCTGCTCCCTCTGCTCTCCCTCTCACGGTTCTTCCTCTCCCGGGTCTGCCACTGCCCTCTCCTGGAGAGCTCGCCTTCCCGACTCGGATTTGTTCTCCAGTAGCACCTCGGCTCCAGCGGCATCATCTGGAGAAGTGGGATTGCCTGCCTGCTCCTGCCACCTCAGATCCACCGGGTTTTGCTTGGGTTTGCGTTTTGATTTGGGGTTTTTTTTTGCCCGAAGCTTTACAAAGTTGTCGATCCTGGAACATCACACGCTGCCGAGCAGGGAGAAGCAGACTTCAGCAACCTGCTGGAGCCAAGTTTTGCTGCTCCACGTTTTGTTTTGTTTTTCTTTAATCTCAGGAACAAGCAAAGAGATTGGATCTGAGCTATTTAAAACCCCATTTACAGCAGAACTATTTCATCCAGCCCTTATTTTTTTCCTGCAGAACATCATCTCCCGGGATTTCTGATGTTTTGTGCTGGTTCTCCTGTAAAACCTTCAATTTGGGAGGAGTATGGCCAGCAGGGGACTCACCTCATCTTTTTCATCTGTTCTCTTCCAGTGCCAGGTGGGGTGGGCAGGGAATGGCTACGTCTGTGGGAAGGACACAGACATTGATGGGGTCCCTGATGAGAAGCAACGCTGCTCTGACAAAAAATGCCGCAAGGTAAGTGAGAGGTGGTGGCTCTGGTCCAGCTTCTGAGGAATGCTGAACCAGAACTGGGCCATTCTGACCTGAGAGCAGGACTTGGGTGCTGGTGAGACCTTCCTAAACCTTCACAGCTCAGCCTAAAGGGCACCCACAGCTTCCCTGTGCTGCTTTCCTTCCAGGATAACTGCCTGACTGTCCCCAACTCTGGCCAGGAGGATGCAGACAGGGATGGGATTGGAGATGCGTGTGATGATGATGCTGATGGAGATGGGATACCAAATACTGAGGTTGGAATTCTGATTCTTACCCCTCACACACCTGAATGTACCCTGAGCTCCTCCTGCAAAGCACCTGTCTGCACCTGGAGTGGGAATGCAGAGAACCTGCAGGGCACAGCCTGCAGCTTCTCCTTTCCTGCTCCTTTTGGAGGAGATGATCTCCAGAGGTCCCTTCCACCTCTGATCATTCATCTGGATGGTTTGGAGACTGAGAACAAGCAGAGAGGAGGGGACATCCAGGCACTGAGGGGACAATTCCCAGTCCCCTGAGGAGTCTCTCCCTTGGCTGGGTGGCAGCTGGAGATATTTCCAGGCCTCCTGGTGGTCCCTGCCCAGGCCGTGGTGAGGCTGCAGAAAGCCATTGGGCTTCTTGGAGCAGTTGAGAACTTTTGTCTCTCTTTACCTGCTGAGTGCCCACCCTTCCCCCTCCCCACTCCTCTCCCCTGCAGGACAATTGTGTCTACACACGCAACGCGGATCAGCGCAACGCTGACAAGGACAACTTTGGAGATGCCTGTGACAACTGCAGGCAGGTGAAGAACAATGACCAGAAGGACATCGATGGTGATGGGAAGGGAGATGAGTGTGATGATGACATGGATGGAGATGGTAAGTGCAGCTGGAGAGCCTCCCCAGAGCTCCATCTGCTGAGCTAAGGACCAGGGTGCTGATCAGCAGGAGATCCTCAGGGCAGGTGCCTGAGCTGGAGTGGGACAGGACCAGAGCTGATTTCTGCTGGGCTGAAGCACAAGCTCAGGTCTTGAGCTGCCAAGATGAGGCAGCATCCTTCACAGGTCAGCTCTTGCAGGGTTTAAAGATCTGTCTTCATCTGCCAGTTTCTGTTAGCACCCTTACTGTGCAGTCACCTCCAACCTGTGCCAGACTCCAGAAAGAAAGATGCAGCAAGCAAACTCAGTTCAGGCCAGAAAAGGCCAATCCTTTGTGCTGCAATTTGAACTTAGGAAGCAGTGCAGGAATATCCAAGTTGTTCCCAGCTGCTGGCTTGAGGCAGTGTGTGTTAGGGTTCTCTTCTAAGGGATAAAAAAAAACTGGCTGGCTTTAGGAAGAGTCTGTGTGCTAACGAGGCTGTATTTGCACAAAGCTTGCTTTCAGAAGCCAGAAATCCCAACTGCTGCTGGCCTGGGCTGTGGGTATTTATTTACAGAGAATTTCCAGTGCATCTAGTGCTGTTTGGGTCTGGCTGCAGCCTGCCAAGTAGCTCCCAGCTGGCATGATTTGCTGGTGCAGCAGGTAAAGGCAGAGATGTGGGAAGTGAAGCTGACAATTAGATTGTTCTGTCCTGTCTCAGGCCTTGTCTCAATCTGCCATGTCAAATAACCAAGATTAATCTTATTTTATAATTATATACACATCTGCTCTAGAGGAAAGAGACTCTCATGGTTTAGGAACTGCAGTTTCACTTCATCCTCTTGGCCACTCACTCCTGCAGAGACAGGGAACTGTGGTGTTCAGTTCTTCAGCTGCCTTCAGGGTCTGCAGTTGGGGACATTTCCTCTCAGGTTCATGTGCTGCTGATCTCTTCCATCCTCTCTAGCTGCTAGGATGCACCTTAAATTAAAAGTGTGTAACATGTACATGAATAATCATAATTATTGCTTCACTCCATGGACTCAGCTTCCTTAGGTTTTTGCCATCTCTTACATCCAGAAGAGCTCTTGTTGCACAAACCTTCCCAGCCCTGTGATGGATCCACTTTGGGTGTTTTGCAGGGATCAGAAACTCCATGGACAACTGTAAAAAAGTTCCTAACCCTGACCAGAAAGATGCTGATGGGGATGGAGTAGGAGATTTGTGTGACAGCTGCCCAACAGCCAGCAACCCTGACCAGGTAAGTGCAGTCTGAGGAGTTCACTGCTCCCCCTCAAGGCTCTGCTCGTGCCCTCTGCCTCCCTGGCAGCTCCCACTGGTAAATCTGAGCTGCAGAACAGAAGCACAGCCCCTCCAGAGGAGACCTCCTGGGGTACAGGAGAGGGAGACAGAGAGGAAAGGTTGCACACCCTGGAATTCCCTCTTCCCACTCTGCCTAGAAATCCCACATCTGCAGAGGGAACCCTCCCTCTGGTGCCAGCTCTCTTTTCCATCAGCAATCATGGCCCTGAGGCTAACAAACACCTTTTTTTTATTGCCTAATCCTCCCGTTGACTGATGTGCACTTTAAATCATGATTGCTTTATTTTCCCAGAAAGACACTGATCACGACCTGGTGGGAGATGCCTGTGACACCAACCAGGACAGGTGAGAGCTTGCTGCCAAAATCAGGTGGCACAAAAACTTGGGGGATGGAAGGGAAAGAGGTGTTGGCAGCTCCCTGACAGCCTGGCTTGGCCTGATCTGGAAACAAGCTGGAGCTTCAGGGAGGTTTCCCAAGGAATTTTCATGGGACCTCAAAACAATCTTGCCCATGGAAGTGTGGCCCAAAGGTGCTGGTGACAGAGGTGGGTTGGTGTAAGCTACAACCCACAGACCCATTCCTAGACATTTCTGACCTGTTATTTGGGTAACCACGATGAAGATTTCCCAAAGCTCAACTCACCAGCTCCTGCTGTTCTCAGGGAGGGTTCCCAGCTCCTAGGAAGGTTCCTGCATGTTGATTGGAAAAGCACATCTGTCAGGGGGGAATCTTCACCTCTCCTTTTCTCCCCCAGTGATGGGGATGGCCACCAAGATTCCCGGGACAACTGCCCAACAGTGCCCAACAGCTCCCAGGTGGACACGGACAACGACGGGCTGGGAGATGAATGTGATGATGATGATGATGATGATGGAATTCCAGATGTGAAACCTCCAGGCCCTGACAACTGTCGCCTTGTCCCCAACCCTGGCCAAGAAGACTCAGATGGTGAGGGAAAGAGATTTCTTTCCAGTTTTATCTTTGCTGCTGACTTTAAGGAAAAGCACAGCAGTGCTCTCACCTCACTGACACGGCCACTTTAAACTGTGCTAGCCCAGAAGGCAGCTGAGTAAAACTCAAGTGGAAAGGGTAGGAGAAATTAATGGAATTAATTTCCTCTTTTTCTGTGCTCGTGCTCTCAGGGGATGGTGTGGGCAACCTGTGTGAAGATGACTTTGACAGAGACATGGTGATTGACAGAATCGATGTGTGCCCGGAGAACGCAGAGGTGACACTAACGGACTTCAGGGCTTTCCAGACGGTTGTGTTGGACCCTGAGGGTGATGCCCAGATTGACCCCAACTGGATTGTCCTCAACCAGGTAGGACACTGCTCCTGGATCTTCTCAGGAGTCAGGTGGGAACAAGCCTGCACCAACCTGGATGCAGTTCCCATGAAAAGCCTCTGCGGGATGGACGGTACCGTCCGGCAGTGTCCTCATCCTCTAGTGTCACCCTTGGGTGCCTCTCCCTGATCACTTAAGTGACATCAGCACCTTTGGAGCTGTACTAACAAGTCAATGTTCATCTTCCTCAGGGCATGGAAATTGTCCAGACCATGAACAGTGATCCTGGCCTGGCTGTAGGTGAGGCAAAGCTTTTCATCCTCTTGGAAAATCATGGCTCCTTAACCGCGTACTTCCCAGCACAGCTTTTCCAACTGCTCCTGACACTGCTTCATGGTTTCATCCGCCTCCTGGGAAAATATTTTTTTTTCTAGTGGGTGGAGTCTTCATCTTTGGCTTAGCAAAAGGCACCTCCCCCAACTGAATAGTAAATGGATTTTCATTTTGTCTTAGAAAGTATGTTAGAGGATTTGTTTTCCTACAAATTACAGGTTACACGGCGTTCAACGGAGTGGACTTTGAGGGCACGTTCCATGTCAACACTGCCACAGATGATGATTATGCTGGCTTCATATTTGGCTACCAGGACAGTTCCAGCTTTTATGTGATCATGTGGAAGCAGATGGAGCAGACGTACTGGCAGGCAAACCCCTTCAGAGCCGTGGCAGAACCCGGAATTCAGCTGAAGGTGAAGCCACCACTGAAAAAAAAAAATAAAACTCAGCGGTGGATTTTGGTCTTGTTCTTTCTGTGCTGCTGGGGTGCAAGAAGTGGGGCAAGAAGCTGTGGGCAGGCAGTCCTGGGGCAGAGATTTTACCAGTCTGTTCTTTGTGTTAGGCAGTGAAGTCCAAAACAGGCCCGGGTGAGTATCTCCGGAATTCCCTCTGGCACACTGGAGACACCACGGATCAGGTGAAACTCCTGTGGAAGGACCCTCGCAACTCTGGCTGGAAGGACAAAACCTCCTACAGGTGGTTCCTGCAGCACAGGCCTCAGGTTGGGTACATCAGGTGAGGGGCTCCATCCTCTGAGTGTCTTCAGCACCTTCCAGTTCCCTTTGCCCAGCTGAGGGGGTTTGGCCAACACAAACCCAACGCCTCCAGCACGGGAAAGAGGAGGGAGAGTTTCTGAGCTGAGGAGCAATTTCCATTCCTAGAGCTCGTTTCTACGAAGGCCCTGAAGTTGTAGCAGACACTGGAGTTGTCCTTGACACAACCATGAGAGGAGGGCGCCTGGGAGTCTTCTGCTTCTCCCAGGAGAACATCATCTGGTCAAACCTGCGGTACCGCTGCAACGGTGAGTTCAGGACCTCACCCACAGAGACATTTTGGCCACGTTGCTTCCAAGAAATTCCTTTCTTCTTGCTCAGCCTCCCCACAACTGCCCCAGGACATTGCCCAGTTCTGTTTTCCATTCCTCATTTGGCTTTTCTAATTTCTATTTCCTTTTCTCTTCTCCTCAGACACCATTCCAGAAGACTACGAAACATACAGAGTTCAGCAAGATTAACCTCCCATTTCAACATCTGCCCAGCAAAATCTGCTTTCACACTTGCTCAGCTGCCCCACTCCTGCTCTGATCTCCTGTATAAAGAACTGGAAGTAAGGAACCACCGCACCCCGCTGCGCACCACGCTGCTCCCCACACCTCTCCTACAACACCAACTTCCCTTAAATCCTACCCAAAAAACCCCCCAACCCAAACCTGCTGGAAGGGCAGAGGTGTAAGACAGCAAATGTGAGCAGCAGCCTGTGCTGCTGTCCACACCAGGTGGAGAAAGATGTGCTGGGAAGCAACCTGCAGTAGCTGGGATTGTTCCCAGGAAGTTTAGCACTGGGAGGAGTCCCAGGAATCTTTCTTTTCCCTACTCAAAGGCTCTCGAGTGTGAGTGTTTGCTCTCCTTTTTTAAGGAGAACTGGTCTGAAAAGGACACAGAGAGCAGCCTGTGTACAAGTTGTTCAGAAAACCTTTAAAAAAAAAAAAAAGGAGAGTGTCTTTTGTTCTGGAATGTTGGATAAAAAAATACTTGGAATGTTGGATAATAAATGAAAGCCTCCTCCTTGGTCACCTCCATCTTGCTCTTTTTCCACTTCTGAAATTGTTTTGATACAGATGGGGAAAAGGCACCCTCAGAGGCTGGGAGCAGTGAGCCAGAGCACAACACCACCCCCACCCCAAAATGGCCCCCAGGGCACCTCAGATAACTGCTCAGAAACTGATTCCCAAGTGACACATCCCCAGGGCAGGGCTGAGCACTGGACAGTTGTGTGCACTCCCTAAAATCAACTTCAGTGACACCTTACACTAAAGCTGCAACCAGGAGGTTGCTTCCTCCCAGCACAGAACCCCAAAAAAAGGTGAATTCTGTGGAAAGGAGCTCTGACAGAGCTGCCCCACTTGCTGCTCCTTCTGCCCCAGCAGCCTGAGGAGCAGAAAACACTTTCCATCCCTGGCTCTACTCACCTTGATGCTCAACCCACTGGGAGATTCCCCAGGCTGAAAGCTCCACCCAGCTGAACACACAGATCCTTGATCAACCAAGTCAACATTTACATCCTCATTTTTCTTTCAAAACTCCAACAACTCAGGCACAGACTCTCCCTGTACCCCAGAAAGCTCCAGCGTGATGCAGCAGCCCTGCAAGATGACCAAGAGAAAAGCAGAGAGAGTCACTGTGCTGTCACCCTGAGCAGCTCCAGAGCTCAGGGACAGCTCCAGGAGACAGTTTCAATCTCAAGGCTCACCAGAATATTTTACACTTTTTAGCTCCAGCTGTGGTTTTGACCCAAAGATCACTAAAGTTCACTTTTCACAGCTGCAAGGAGCCAGCTAAGCAAAAGCATCTGATTTTTCCAGCTTTTTTCCAAAGCCAGCACTGCAGACACCCAAAACCTCAACACTGAACCCCCTCACCAAGCAAACAAACAACAAACCAAACTAAGAAAAAGCTAAGCAGCCAGAGACAAAAACATTTGAACTTTTATTACATTTCATTTACAAATAATGCAAAGATACAAAGACAAAAGCCTTCACACCAAAAAAAAAAAGAAAAAAGAGGTCGAAAAGAATGTACATTTAGTTGAGCTGCTTTTTCACATCATTTCTCAGATTGCAAACACTTAAAGCCCACTTCAGTTTCCCACTTCACCTATAGAAAAACACAATAAATAAAACAGCTTTTCCAGAGTTCCTGTGCCACCAACGCTGTAGCTGAAGATAGGATTGCATATATCAGTGAAATAATCCACAAATCAGTTTTAATAGAAAAAAGTTTTGCTCTCGTACAGAACAGTATATTATACTGTCTCTGAAAATGCATAAATCTCAACAGTTTTCCCCAAGCTTCAATGAACTCCACAAAGTTGGTTGTAGCTGCCAGTCCGTGAGAGAAGCTGCCCAAAGCAGCTGGAGTGAAACGTGTAGTTATTAAACCCAAACTTTCCCTTCACAACTCCTAAAAGACACTGAACTTCCACTTCTTCTACAACAAGGAATCCTCCCACAGCTGGGGGCTCCGGGAAGGGCAGAAGAAAAAGGAGCTAAAAGTTCTAAATCCTCCCCAAAAAGCAAACCTACTGTCCTATTAATTAATTAATAGCTGACTGAAAGACAAGATTTTAATTACTGCCTAATGCTGACCAAAGACCAGTGGGGGGGTGGATGGAATGGTTCTACTCACAGTCCTCTTCTGACTGTGTCAGTGCTCACGCCAAGAATATTCAGGATCCAGGAAATAAAGAACTTTTTGGTTATAAAGCCCCATAGCTCCCTCCCCCCCCTGCATTTTACCCCATAAATATTATCATGTCACTTTTATATTTATCATCTACTCTGCAAGAACAGAAGCTTCACCTTTCTCTCCTCTATATTTAATAGGAATTCCAAAATTAAGCCAAGCTTTCCCTTTCAAACAGTGGTTTAAGCACCAAACATCAGCACAGATCTTGGGAAGTGGCTCCTGACAAAGAGCCAGAGCTGATTTTGTTAAATTCAGCAGCTGGGGGATAATTCAACCCCATTTCCAGGAGTAACTTTAAGCCCAAATTTCTGAGAAGTAAATCCTGACAACTCCAGTTGCAGAAACTGGTTCTTAATTTGGGTTCAGAACTGCAGCCCTTGCTACCCTTTTTTTCCTAAACCTCTGTATATATATATATATATATTAAAAAAAAAGAGAATCAGCCTGAATAATCCCCAGGCCAAACCAACTTATGTTTCCCCCTGCAGCCCCAGGGAGTTCTGATGTCCCCTGAGAGCTTTCCCAGGACATCCCCTGCTCCACTACCACGGATTTCAGGAAAATTCCTGACAAACACAAAGCCCTTCCCACCTCAGACTTCCCCTTCACTCAACCCCTAAGAGTGGACGAATCTGCACAGGTCTGGGAGAAATCTTGAGAAAGATTGAGCACAAGGATAAGAATTCCCAGAGCAGAGCAGACACTGCCCTGGAACTTGGTATTTTCCTAGTTCAAAGATCAACACCACGATGAAAACCCTCACAGAACAGGGCACCCTCCCACAGATTTTAAAGCTTTATCATCACCAGGCTGCAGCTATAATCAATACAGGAAATTTTTAATTAATCAGAGCTCAGAGGCCAACAAATTTCTATCCCGTGTCTGTGATGTCCCACGAGGGCTCAGGGACCAGTGGCCCTGATCAATCCCCTCATTTCCTGATCAACCCCCTCCTTTCCCCATTTCCTGATCTTTCCCCTCCTTTCCCCATTTCCTGATCAATCCCCTCCTTTCCTGCTCCCACAGGGCATGAGATAAAGACATTAAACAAGCAAATCCAGTGGATTGGGGCTGCTTTGTCCCTCTGCAAACAAGAACAAGGAGCTCTGAAGGGACCCAGGTCAGGAGAAGAATCTCAGGAGCCTTTACAGCTTCTGACTCCCAGAGCTAAAGTACCAGCTGGACCCCAAAGCAACCAACTAAACCCCAAAGCCATCAATCAGCTGAACCCCAAAGCAACCAGCTAAACCCCAAAGCAACCAATTGAAACCCAAAGCCATCAATCAGCTGAACCCTAAAGCCACCAGCTGAACCCCAAAGCCATCAGCTACCAACAGCCAAACCAACCCTGGGGATCTCTATGAACACCCACCAGGTCTGTGGGTCAAGACCCAAACCCAAGATGCCACATGGATCTTCCACCCCAAATGATGTTGCCTTGAAGCTGAACTGGTTACTAAATGAAAACACAACCAACAAAACAAGATCTCTACACACATGGGAAAGAAAGCACCAAGGTGACATTACTGACTCCCCAGCAAGCAGAGAAGATCCCAGAAGAGCACAGCAGAAGGTTCACCACCTGCCCTCTGCCTTCTTCTCCTGGAGCTACTTCACAGCTAAGTGTAAAGTAAAAGGAACCAAGAGAAACCAAAGCTGTTATTTGGGCACTACCCTGCCTACCATTCAGTTCCAAGATGAAACTTCCAACTGGGAAGAAGCCAGAGGTGAAACTGGGAATGAGGAGATGGCCATGAGCAGAGCACAAGGAGGGAGAAGCTGCTGCCCAGGTGCTGAAGGGATGGAGCAGCTCTCTGCCCACTGGTGGCAACCTGGGCACCCACAACCTCCCCCAGCCAAGAGACACGGAGACAGAAACAGATTGGATGGGACATAAAACCTGAGGAGGGGAGGATCTACACCTGCTCCTAACACCCAACTACCAGGGGCAACCAGAAGCACCATGTTGGGGACAATCCCCCCAGCACTACCTGCAACTTGACCTGAAAAAACAAGCTGCAGGCTCCTGCTCTTTTCTCTCTGCTCTGGTTTGACCTGGGACCTGCAGAAATCCCCAGAGCTTCTCATTTCCCAAACCTGCAGGAGATCAGGAGAAGTGGGAACCTCTCCCCAGCCACGTCAGGATGCACCAGAGCAAGGGTTGGCTTGAGAAGAGGTTGATAGGGTTGGTCCAAGCTGGTTTCTGGGAAACCAGGGCAGGTAGGGAAAGGGGCAGAGAGGGGAATTACCAGCATCACCTCGTCCTGCTACAGCCTCAACTCCCTTTGCTCTCCTTGCAGTTCCCAATCCCAGGGCTGCACAGGCTCCTCCATATGGCTCCTCCAGGCTCTGGCTTCACTTCTGACCACCCCCTGGCTGCCTCCTGAAGCAACTGACTGAAGAAAACAGCAAACGTGGTTTGGTTGGGTTTGTTTTGCTTTTTTTTTCCACCCCTTTTAGACCTTTATTTTGCTAAAATTGGTCAAGCCCACCTAAGGCAATATACACCACAGCTAAACCCACCCCCCACCCCTCCCCATCACCACCCTGCCCTCCCCTCCCCAAATAATAAAATAAATAACACAAAATGAAGAGAGTAGGTCATGTAGTGTTGTTTTCTGGTTTGTTTTGCAGTATAGAAATTCCACACAATGCTTCTGTTTAAAAAGGTAAAAATGATTTATAATACACAGTCAGAATGTCATCATGGTGCCCGCATAGAAAACTGACATGCAATCCATGCCTACACTGAGCAGTATAAATAAGATGCAACTAAAAATACAAAGGACAGGAACACTACAAATTGAGAATCGTTGGGTTTTTGGTTTTTGTTTTTTTTTTGTCTTTTTTTGTCTTTTTCTTGCTTTGCTTTCATTTGTTTTTTAAAAAGAACAGACACGTAACAAACGCTACCTGCGCTTCCACTTTGCCATCACAGTGACAGGGGCTCTGGTTGTCAGAGGAATAAGCACTTTTTTTTTTTCCTTTTTCTTGGTTTTTGATCTTTTTTTTTTTTTCTCCTGAAAGCACAAAGGACGTTGGAACCTAGGGAAGGGACAAAGAGGCTTCTCCTCCTGCTCCTACAGAAGGGGTTTCCAGGGTGAGGTCCACGCACGTGTTCAGGGAAGGATTTCAAGGAGAAATCCCAAGTTTTTAGAAACAAACACAGTCAGGATCTCTTTTTTTTTTTTTTGAGGGAAATTGAAAGGATTTTTTTAAGTTTACCAGGTGCTGTTTGGTTTTTTTTTTACCAGATGCTGCTTTTTCAGGCAAACTCTGCTTTTTTAGCTGCAGGTTCATCCAGACGTGTTCAGGCTTCGCACCAGGGTTTGGTTGGTTGGGTTTTGTTTTGTTTTGTTTTTTTTTTTCCTCAGGCACTCTTTTATTTAAGGAAAAAAAATAATAATCATCAATCCATTCAATTGCAAAGAAGGTTAAGAAAGTGTACAAAGAATTTCACCATCTCTGAAACGAATTTGCTGCCTCTTTCTGGAAACTTTTGCCCCTTCATAATAATCATCATCATCATAATTATAATAATAATCATCATTATCATCATCCTGATCTCCAAGTGAAGGGCAGGCTGTCTGTCCAGGGAAGGTTTTGCACAGTCAGGGGTGGCTGGAGGTGGTCACTGACATGCAGAAGCAGTAGTGAGCTGGCAGGGTGGGGGCTGCCCAGGGTCCCCCCCCCATGCAGCAGGGAGGGACCCAACTCGCCCTGTGCAGATTCATTCCAAAGAGGATGCAGAAAACTATGTACAGTGCAAGAGCCTCCTCCTCTCCCCCTTCCTCCCACCCCCCTTCCAACAAGATCTGCTCTGAAAAAAAAAAAAAAAAAAAAAAAAAAAAAAAAAAAAAAAAAAAAAAAAAATCAAAATAAAGTTTAAAACTCACAGTATTGTTGGACACTGCAGGTTTATTCCTAGCCTTTCCCCACTGTATTGGCAAATGCAACAGTCTAGCTTGGGAATTTGGGAATATAAATATATTTCTAGCTATAAAAACACGTGGGGGGGAAGGGGAGAAGGGTTCACTCCATGTGGAAGGGTCATCCACAGCAGGGATGTTTGGGCAGTGACCCTTGGAGACACCAGACAGTTTCAACAGCATTTAACTGATAAAGTTATATATAATTTCTTTTTTTTACTTTTTTTTTTTTAACTTTGTTTGCTAAGTGACTTTCTTCTCTTTCTGCTCTCCTCCTTCCCCAGCTGGGCAGGACCAGTCCTTCCCAACAGCTCCTGAAAGCCAGGAATTCAAATGAAAGCATATTAGCAATTAAAATCAGATTATTTGCTCCAGAAACGCTGGGGATCATCTGGCAACTTAATAAGAGGGGGTTGGCTTTCCAAAAAAATGCTAAAATGAAAAAAACTTGGGGTTTTAGGGGAAGAAAGGGAGAAAAATCCCTCTGGAAGTGCAGCTCCTGGGTGATGCTGTCAGGCAGGAAAATCCAAGAGCTGTTGAGCTCACTGCTCTGCTTCTCAAAGGATCAGTGCCCAAAAAGCAGCTTCTGGCTGCCCACCACTGGGGCTCAGGAGATGAAACACATCTGGTCACACACCATGACATCATCTGCTGCCCACCATGACGTCACATCCCTCCTTCCCACTCCCAAAGCTCCCTTCTCCCTCTGCCCTGCACCAGAGGAACAAAAACCTGGATTTCTCTCCTCTAGATGGTCCCTAATTTTGACAGTTGCATCCAGACATGTTATTTTTTTTTCTTTTTTTCCTTTTTTTTTTTTAATTAAGGCCATTTTCAATGTCTACTTACAAGTCTGGTAAACAAGATCTCTTATATACACGTGTTTAAAAAATAAAATAAAATAAAATAAAATGAGAGGGTAGCATTTAGCAACAGCTCCCTGCCAAAACCTCCAGTGAGGAATCTCCTCTCCTGCTTGGATGCTTCGTTCTGAAGTGACTCTGGGTTTTAAAAAAATAAATCACAAACAAGAATTTCCATGCACAGGAGTCACTTGAACAAGAGAGAGAGAGGTAAGGACAGAAATCCATCTAATTAGAAGAAGCTTGTTCAATTCACACTGTACCTGTGGCTGTCTGAAAGCAAAGACTTGGAGTCACCTGTGCCCAAATCCTTCCTGGTCTTTTGGGGTTTCCTCCTGTTTGTAGCTACCTTAATTTATTGAGGTGGTTTTGGTTTGGTTTTTGTTTTTTCCTCCTCCTTAAACTGAAAAAGCATTAGAAATCTGAAATAAGCAGACATTGGGAGTTAAGCACTGAGCTTCAATTCTGATAAATTTAAAAAAAAAACCCCACACTTTTAATAAAAACTTTTCCATCGTGTGGGAAGGGAGAAATAATAATATTTAAACAAAAAGAGAGAAATGATCTAAAGAAAAACCCAACATTTTTAGTGCAAATGGTCAACTAATGGCACAAACGTGAGCAAACAGATTAGAGAGATCCCAACAACAATCCTGCTCAGCAGTGTTTGCCTGAATCTCAGGACAGATTTCTGGAAGCACACAGAAACCTAAGATAACTGATAAAGAGTTCCTCTGCAGAACTTCCTTATCACCTGCTGAAAACAGCAAGGAACAACAACCCAAAAAAAGAAAATTAATTAATCTTTCTGGAGGGGAAGGGGCTGGGCAGAAACACTGACGGGTTTTGGGTTTTTTTTGCCTTCCTGACAGCTGAAGAAGAATGGACCCAGTTTTAAATAAAATAAAACAAACCAACCCAGGTGATGTGGAGTGAGAGGAGAGCCAGAAGAGGTGGGACTACCTCTAGGTTTTGGGTAGAAAGGCTCCAAAATAATGTTAATTCTCTCCTACTGAAGGGTTGGGTATTTCTGGACCCTGTGACTGTGCAGATCTCACACTGTAAGGAAGAAACTGTTCCAACAGAACCCCCCTGGCTGGCTGGGCTCTTCAGAAATCTTTAAATGCTTTTTTTTTTTTTTTTTTTTGCCAAATTTGCTAAGTGCAGAAATGGGGGAATCATCCCCAATTCAGCCCTGACATTTAAGTGAAACCACCAAGGTCAGAGGCCAAGGTTTGTGGTTTGGGTTTGTTGGGTTTTGATGCAGTGTCTCTCTCTGGTCCATTCCACCCCAGGCCAGAACCTTAACCAGGACCAAGAGAAATGATGATAAATCCAACAGAATCTCCACCTGGCTGAGGATACAGTACAGGGAGCAAGCCAGTTTTTCCCCAGGGTGAAAAGAAGGAATCCTGAAGTTCCTGCCACCCTATTTTGACTTTATGAAAGGAAAACATCAAGGCTTGCCTTCAGCTTCCTTCTGCTCCACGTCTGTTTAAAATTCCAGTTAGTTAAAAATACCTATATATATAATATATATAATATATTTCTGGAATAAAAACACAAGGAAAAAAACAAAAAAAAAGATGTCCTGTACAAGTATTATGTAGAGTGCTTCAATTGGCTGTATGTAGTTTAGCTACTTTCCTAATATCCAAATACTTAAATAAAAAAAAACCAACAACAAACAAAGGTCATAAATAACAGTAACAGAATAAGTAATGATAAGAATAAAAAATAAAAAATAAGTCATGATTTGAGCCAGGCATTGCTATAGGAATGCCCTTCCTGTTGCCCAGGAATCTCTCATAAAGTGAAATTAGAAATATGCTCTGCAAGTTAGTCTCCTCTACTCTTTTAGCTGCTCTAAAATGCTCTCATCCTTCCTCCATGCTAATCAAGTAATGAACTATAGTACTTTTTGTGTGCTCAGAAATCCTATATATATATATGTATACATATATAGAAATATATATATATTACATATATATTATAAACAAAAACAAAACAAAAAGAAGAAAAAAAAAAACGACTTTGAAAATAGTGTTTACAGTTGCCTTTTTTTTTTTTTTTGGACTACACAAAGCCCTGGGGCTGCTGTTCTGCCTTGCCAAGTTTGCTGAGGGCATGAGAAGAGGCAGTGGGTGCAGGACACCAGGCAGGGGAAGGAACCTGCGAGCAGACACAGGCAGCTGGACCACAGAAGAAGCATTTCACTCTACGAAGCAGCTGTCACAAAGCAGAGTCAAACCCACCTTGAAACCCACCCCCCAAGGAGGGTGGCAATGCTGAGATTTGCTTTTGGATCAGTGGAAGGAGATGGGCAGGGGGGGTTTAGTTGGTGCTTTCCCCTCCCTGTCCCAACCAGCAGCCACCAGGTTGGGGGGTGAGAAAATCTCTGCCCCTTCCTCGCCTGCCCAAACCCAACTCCTTTCTCTAGTGCAAAGGATAAACCCACAACAGAACGCTGGAGCTTTTTTGGTGGGGAGGGGAAAAAAGGGAGAGGGAGAAGGGGGAGAAGGGTGGGGGGTGGCTCTGGAGAGGAAAAGGCTGATGGGAATTCCTTACTCATTCATGGCAATGAGCAGATGAAGGGGTGAAATACGGCGCGACGGGGGAGTAGGGGGTCTGCAGCGCTTGCAAGCTTAGAACAACAAGCTTTACTCATTGTGTACAGGGTGTACAGGACAGAGCAACTGCTCTCAGCAGCTCCTGTTCTGCCACGACTGACCCATCGGGCTCTCCAGTTGGGCTGGGCTCCAGGAACAAGCATCATTCCCACGCTCCTGGTGTCCCTGCTTCACAGCCGATCCATCCTGAACGTGTCCTCTGTGGCGGGGTCGGTGAGGACCATGTCTGGGTCGTTCAGCATGTGCAGTCCATCCAAGGTTAAAGGGTCAATTTTGAGTTCATCCAGAGGGAATTGTGAATCCGTGTCAAAGCTGACGTCTCCCACTCCTGCCAAAGAGCTGGTCAGTTCTTTTGATAAGCTGGGAGGAGATTCTCCTGTCACTGTGGGGATGAAGAGGAGAAAGGTGTCAAGCAGGATGTAACAAAGATATGTTTGCCAGGCCAATGAGTCATAAAGCAGCTTGCAAAAAAATCTGGAAGAATTTATTGAACTAAGGTCTGAAGTTCAGACAAGAAATCATCTATCCTCATTTCCAGCTGGAGGAACTACAGATTTTGTCAGGGCATCTCAATCCCATCATCGTGACCTAACGCAAAGCAAGATTCACACACGTGTATTTGGGGAGGGCCACAAAGTGATGTCACTTGGGGTCTCTTTTCTCTCCCTTAGGTTTAGGAGGAACAAATTTAATTTTTGTTATTCCAATCAGCAAGAGTCCTTGGCTGAAACAGGGACTGGACTGCAGTTTTCTCAGTGGCCTGTGCAGAAATTGTTTCCAAACATCCAACCGTGAGCAGATTCCCTGCCATATGTGACACTAAAAAATCCCCTGGTGGCAAGAGCAGCAGAGGAAGGAGTCTGGAGCCAGTGAAATCAGAGGCAGGGAAGGTCTCTGAGCCCCTTTGTGCTGCCACTGCAGCTCTACCTGTTTGCTGGCATGTAACAAAAGCCATCAGGAGCAGCAACCCAACTGCTGTCACAAGGAGGAACAAACCCAACGCCCTTTTCCCACTCTGGGTTCAGAAGGAAGAGAAACAGGGAAGGGGTTTTCTGTGGGTTCCTTTTTTTCTTTTTTTCCTCACCTGTAAGAATGATGTTGGGGATGTTTCCATGGCTGGAGTAGTTCAGCTGCTGTGAGTCCTGCAAGCTGCCATGACTGCCAGTAAGTCCCATCATAGCTGCTTGGGAGTAGTTGAGGGTGGAGCAGGGGCTGTAGAGGCTGTTGGAACTAATGGCGTTTTCTATCATATTAAATTGTTCAAGCTGAAGACCAAGGCACAAAAGGAATTATTACTTGGAACCAATCAGGAAAGACAGGAAAAAACAGAAAAAAAAACAACCACCCAGCAACTTACAAAGCTCGAGGCCGAAGGGAAGTGATGTTGTAAGAAAACAGGCAAACAAATTCATCTTTAGGTTTTGTTGATCAAAATATTGGCACTTCACTTTCCAGAATAGTTTACTGCCAAATTCAGAGTGCAAGGGAATGAGGGGAGGGGTGGATGCAAAAATAAATTGGTTGCTTTTGATATTGTAAGAACAGAAGAAAAGGTGACTTAAAAACAAAGTTGTTTTTTTTTTTAAAAAAAAAACCAACATAATTCATGCTGCTAACTCAGGTTTCTGCCCATCAAGCACTGCCTCTCAGAAGCTCTCTCATTATTTCCTGCCACCAGAGGATACTTCACAGTTGTACAAAGCAATGCATGGGTTGGTCAAATTAACAAAGGTTTTGATACCATGCACAACTTGTTTGCCAAATTCAAGAGTAAATATTGTTATAAAATAATTATCAGATCATTCTTTCCCAAATACAACTATGGCCAGAAATGTGGTTTTGGTTTGTTTTTGTTTTTTTTATATAATTTATTTTCATTATTTTTAATCCAACACACTTGGCAGAACACCTTTGAAAACATCTGCTACAATGGCTGAGAGGGAGGAAGGGAAAAAGAAGAGTGGGGGGAAGAAAAAAAAATAATAATAATAATAATAAAAGAAAAACCCGGAGTATTGCAAACTAAAAATAACAGAAGTAAAACTATGCAGACAAAATGTGATCTCACATAATAGCACCAGAAGTTGTTCTATATTTATTTTAAGCTGAAAAGTGGCCGAAATAGAGCTGAAAATCTGAGATGAATTTGCTCACCTGATGGGATAGGGCATTAGCCTGCCTAGCTGTCATCTGCTGATCATAATAGGAGTCACCAAATACACTCCCCAGAATGGAAGAATGCTGAAAACAAAACAGAGTCTTTATGGTGCAAAAATCTCACAAACAGATGTACCCACGTCGTGCTGTGCCTCCAGCCTCCTGATTGCTGCTTCTCAGAGTTAGTTAGCAGTGCCCTGGGTTATTACCAACCACTAACCAGCAGCAAAGTCACCAACTAGTCAAGTATTTCCCTTCCACCCTGAGGCTGCAGTGTGGTGAGCACAAAAACACAGGCAAGTCAACCAGACAAAACTTCCTCATGGAGGACACACAAGACAGAAAACTTGGGATTTATGGGGACAGATGAGTGTGCCAGGTAGCAGGAGGAAGAAAATCCCTCCCCAGCTTCTGCTTTGCTGGGGAACTTTTGGGGTTTTGGGTTGTTTTGGTTTTTTTAAGTGAAAGGCAAATCCTCAAGAGGAGGGAACTGCAGGTTAGGACAAAATGCTGGCTCACTGCCTCCTCTCACAGGTCAGCCACTGACAAACCAACATGCCAAAGGAAAAAGGGATTTTTTTCTCCAGAATTAGCTCCAGATCAGAAAAGTTGATGAGAAAACCCAGGGTTTTAAAGGGTGAGATCAGCAGCTCAAAAGCAAGAACCTTGGGTGGAATTCTTCAGCCTTGCCCTTTTTACTGACCCCTCTAGCATGTTCAGCTCTTCTTCTCCATCATTTCTCAATCATCCTAAAGCTGACCCAAGAATTTGAGGGGGATGATTTAAAGCTGGTTAGTACTGTCCCAAAGAACCACCAGGCATCAGGGAAGGATCAGTCCTTACTTAAACCTATCAGGAATGCTGACACTCCAGCTGAAAAAAGAATTAATAAAATTATCTACTGACAGAGCATCTGTAAAAGGCAATTTGCATGGAGTTTGTATCTAGCTTGAAAAAAATATTCATTATACCTTGCATTTTCCAGCTCTGATCTGGAAATATCTGTTATCTACACATTAAAAGAAGCCAGCCCCAAATTTTCTCCTTAGAAACCTCCTCAGCATGTGAAATTCAGCAAAAGCCTAGGAAATCCCAGAAACTACAGCAGCCACCACAGCTAAAAGCCAAACATAGCCTAAGATTAAGATACTCAAAACCCTGGGATGAAGTCCACAAAAGTGAAGAGAAAAAAAAAGCAGCAAACATCACATTTTAACCATTCTCCCTCCTACACCTGTAGTGAAGCTCAGGGCTGCTTATTTGAAGGTTGGAAAGGAAAAGAATGGGAATCTTGTAGAAAAGCCTCTAAATTGCCCAAAACCTGCATGAGATCAGGATTGAAGCAATAATACATTCTTCAAGCAAACAAAGACCTCTCCACTTCCAGCCAGAATCCTCACACATTATATGGATGTTTTGGGATAAAGGTGGCACCAAGGGAGGAACTGACAGACAGAGTAACTTCTCTGTGAGAAATGGTTTAACTCAAGGAAGGCAGCTCATCCTCCAGGCTGATGAAATGGAGCCTGAGCCAAGAATAAGGTTTTATGGACAAAAACAAGGTTTGGATTCACTTCCCTGGGCTTTTATCATCTGCCACAGTAATGACCACAGAACAAGAATGACATCTTTGCAGCTTGCCACCCATCTCAGTGCCCTCTTTAAAAGCAGGTAAAGATGGAAAATGGTTGGAGCTGGAACTCCAGTTTATCATCTGGTTCCTCAAAGCTCCATTTGCTGCTCTATGTCCTCAAAACATCACAAGCCAGAGCCACATTATCCCTGACAAGAGAAAAAGCAAAGCACCACTTCAAGAAAAGAAACCCACATTTTTCTTTAAACCACTGACCTCTTACTTGTTGCTCAGTCACACTTTGCTCAACTCAAATTCCACATTA
Organism: Calypte anna; assembly: GCF_003957555.1. Lineage (NCBI taxonomy): Eukaryota > Metazoa > Chordata > Aves > Apodiformes > Trochilidae > Calypte > Calypte anna. Next base: position 3,574,616 of record NC_044273.1, read on the forward strand.
TTCAACCTGCTACATGTCCTGCTTTTAAAAAGAAGCATATATACAGTCAGAGCACAGAGCTAACCCAAGGAACTACAAATACAACTGCAGTTCCAAAGAGAATCAAGGGTTGTTTTTTTCCCCTTCAACTTCTGTCATTTCATTTTTTACAGGAGCTTTTCAGAAGTAGAGCAAACCCCCTAAAATCTCTGCATTCCACCAAGCACTGTTCCCATCCCAGTAAAGTTCAGGCCACGTGAAAAACAATAAACAGGGGACCAAAAATCTATTTGTGCAAGGCTCTGTTAGTAACTCCTAACAAAACACACAAGACCACATTTATTCCTCAGTTCTGAGCTATCCTGGTTATTACATCTGTAAGCACTGAAAGTCCCAAAGGAAATCAACTGGAAATGTCATTACTTCAACACTTCCAAGGCCTAGAATAATTTATCAACAGCTCTGTGAAAAACATCTTGCTCACACCATCTCCTCCAGAAACACTAGACGAGGTCTGTTTTGTCAACAGTACATCTTCTTGGGTTAATGATGTGGTGACTGCAAGGAAAAACAAAACAAAACAAAAAAAAAAAAACCCCAACAAAACACAACCCAAACCACAAAACCCCTGGCTTAAATTATTAATCTAAAAATACATACCATATTATCCAGTACACAGCCATTCTACTCAAAAAAAGCAGATTTCTAACTAATTGGAACAGTATGCCAGGTGTTAGAGGAGAAAAGGAGTAATAAATGAGGCATTGTCAATGAAAAGCCATGCAAACACACAGCTGAGGACTACAAGCAGAGCTTTTCAATTCGTGTTTGAACAGGAAGGGCCTTCAAACACACATCTAAAACACAAGAGCAAATAAGATCTGGAGGTGCAGAAAGATGGCAAAAAAATAAACAAAAAAGATCTCACTTCTGATGAATGAACCCTACGTGATAAAAATCAAACCCATGACTGCTGTTTTTAGAGAGCATCACTCATCGTATTGATCCAGACAGATTGAACCTAAAATTCATCAGAAAAATGGGAGCAAGTGGAGGACACCCACCCAGTCACACCCACTTCACTCCACTCTTGCCAGACTGTTCCACAACGGGCACGTTCTGCTCTTGGAATCAAGCTGCCTTTAGTCTTGGCAGATCACAGTTGAATGGATCCTCCTATTTGGGAGCTGCTCCCACCATCACCACCAACCCAAATTTTTCTTCCAAACTGGTTTTTCTTCCCCCGTGGCTTTTTCTCCACACTTAATGTTTGCAACCACCACCACAGAGAGCTGACTCTGCTACTGCTTCACAGTTTTCACTCAGGAAAAAATAATTGTGGGGAGATTTTTAAGAGGCCAATACTCAAGCAAGCAGTATTAACAAACCTTCTTCCTTTCACACAGTGTTATGGTGTCCCACTTGAAAACAGCAAAACTTAAGCAAGAATTTACAGGATAAAACAGGCCCAGCAGGGAAAAAAAACCAAATAAAAATAGCAGTTAAGTGCGTGCTGCACTTTGGACTGAGCAAGGGCAAGAAGGCTGTGGGTAAAACCAAGACAGAGTTATTGAGAGGTCAAAGGGGAAAGAAAATCAATTAAAAAATAAAAAAATAATAATAAAAAAAAAAAATCAGACGTGCTGTCAAGATCAGAACTGGACCTAAGAACTTGCAGCAAGACAGGCACTGGCGCTGCTCGACGTGACAGCCCAGAGGACTAATTCTGCTGGGGTTTTCTGAGCCACACACAGGACACAGCAGCACTGGCAGAAGCAGGCAGAAGAGAAAGAAGTTAAGAAGCAATTAAGCAAGGGTTAAAAGAAAATCCAGACAGTCCTGACACTCGGATCTCTTACTGAGCTTACCAGTGACCTGTCTCTGGCTAATGGCAAGGAGAGCCGGAGCTTCTGCTTTGGAACCATGAAGGGGCAGCACTTATTTAGATAGGATCCTCCTTACAGCCTTCAATGTTAAATGATGAAACAGAAAAGGTGTTTTCAGACTCTGTTGTGATGCTCTGGAATCCTGCATCTCATTTCTACAGGTGGGATGTAGGAAAAACACAGCCACGTGGGGCTGTTTTAGCAGCATCAGATTATTTCTGCCCTGAAAATGTGTTTGTTCCCTCACATTAGGGGCACCCTCATCCACTGTCTTGTTTTTAACTGTCCTGCTGCTGCCAAATAAAAGTTTCCCTTCGTGGGATTACACACACACCAAGCTAAGACTTGTGGATGTATGAGTATATACATACACAGGAAGAAAAACCAGCTAGCATGCAAGAAAACGTGTTCACTAACCCATTACTTGCAAGCTGCAAGATAAAACTGCTAATTAAAAGCATTTTCTCCAGTGTTTTCTTTCAAACTGTATATTCCTATACTTAAAAAAAAAAAAAAAAGTCCTGATGCAAATGCATTTGGCCACACAAGTGGTATTTATTGCCACAGGAGTTACCCTGCTGCAGGAGGCACTTAAGTTTCCCTCTTTCTCTTCCCTACCCTCCCAACCTTATCCCTCAGCTCCTTCATGACACTGCTAATGGAAAGGGATCTCCCTGCAGGTTCTGTCCACAGCACACCCCAAGGAGCTTTAATAGCATCCAAACAGTAGCTCTGATCAATCAAAAAAGGCAATTCCCCAGCTACTGAATAACTCTGGAACTGAATGAAACTGCAAACAAGATGAGACAGCAGTAATGCATGAGGCACAGACAATTACAGTGAGACAACTATGGGTCAGTAATGGAGAGACTCAACTAAAAACAAACACAAGAAGCAAGGCCTGTGGAAGCACAGAGTCCCTTACTTGAGGGGAGCTGCCAGGAGAGAAGCCTTGATTGGAGACAGGAGAGGTGGGAGACTGGTTGGCTGGGGATCCAGCATTACTGCGGTACTGCTGGAGTGAAGCCTACAGAACAACACAGAATTAAAGACCATGGGATTGATGGAAGGTTGGAAAATTATAAAACTTCTGGTGTAGAGAGGTCGAGGGAGCTGGGAGAAACCATCCTCTTCAGCAGGTCTTGGCTATGTATGAAGACATGGTCACTGGGAGAGTTAAGGTCTCAGCGTGGCATGGGCTGGGCTGACTGAAGGGCTGGGAGCAGGGAAGGGTTGTAGTACAAGCAAAACTCTTGGAATATTTTCTCCCTGTTCTCAGTAATCCTCAATTGAAAAAAAAAATAATAGATATACCTAGTAATCCAATGATTTAGGGAAAAGAAGCCTTGAAAGCTGGGAATAACTCAAAAATAATGTCATTTCTGCTTTCATTCAACTGCCATAGCCACACGTTCTCACTCTGTCTTTCCACTGCTCTGGAAATCCTTCTCCTATTACTCTCCCTAGTTTCAAATCACTTGGGGGTGTTGTCAAGATGGAAATGCAGAACCACACAGACTGAAACCTTTCTCAAAGCTGCATTTTACCCCAGGACATGGAAGAGACTTTGTCTGAGAATTCACACTATGTTTTGCAGGTTTATGTTAAGTTACCCTTACATTGTTCTCAGGCATCTGGAGAACACATTTTCCAAGATTTCCCCTTTTTAAGTCATGAAGAAGCCTGGATTTGAACCAATTAATAATCTGAATGGCACTGGAATAGAACCTTGCACTAATTAACATAAACACTAAGTATAGCTTGTCTCATAATACTTCCTTTAGGAATTAACAGATGATTGAAGAAAAACTGCAATCTAGTTCTACAGAAAGGAGCAATTCCATCACACAAGTTGGCAGTGAGGGAGCACACACTGAATGCTTTCTAAGTTTCAGTTCTGTACATCAAGGAAATCTGTCTTCCCCCTTTTTGCTCTGCATTCTACTTCTGCACTTCTAGCAGCCACCTGAACTACAGCAAAATCAGGGTCAGTATCATGGGACAAAAACTGCAAAAAAAAAAAAATGGCAGTGAGACTGTAATGCAGCTCAAAAGGCATTCTGATAAATTGAATCTGTTTCTGTATGATTTTAGTTGCTTTAAAAGGGAAGGATAGGACCCTGAAGGTTAAGGCCATAAAGAAGTTTAGGATGAGGAAAGCAACACAGAAAGCAAAGAATGAAAATCAGAATCATCTGTACCAGTAGCTACATGAGTATTAGAATCATCTCAGCCACATTTTGGGTGGGTCACTGCTGGATTTATCCCTCCTCTTCCCCTTCCAATCCTCAAAGGGATGCAGCTTCTTTCAAGAAGCACTTATTAGAACCAACTGTTACAAATTCCATCCACAAAGGAAATCCACAATCAAGTGCTAGATCTACACTTTCTTCTCATTTTCTAAACCAATCACTGTCACTACAGCAGTGCCAGGAGGACACAATAGGTCAGACAACCAAGATCCTAAAAAAGGGAAGCAAAATGAGCAGAGGATGAGCTGTGACATTCTTCCCTAGCTGGCCTGTAACCCTGATCTTGCTCTGCATTTTGGATTTTCATGTGGAGAGACAAAATGTACCACAACAGACCTTGGTCAAACAAGCAAAGAAAAGTCTGTCCATAACTCACTGCTCTCTGTAACCATTCCACTATCTGAAGGCAGCAACAAATCCAAATTTTTAAAATAATAATGATCTAAGATTCCTTAAAATGAAAAGGTTCTAAATGCAGAAAGTTGAAAAAAAATACCTGGTTGTCTCCAACTTTTGTTAGCAGGTTTCTGTGTCAAAGCTCTGTTAACTCTTCCTGTCCCTAGCACACTATAACCAGCAGTGTGCTGGGATGGGAGGGTGACATTTAACAGCCTGAAAATACCCCAATGCAACAGCAGCAGCAAGGGCTGAAATAAATGTTAATATAACTCAAGCTGGTCCCATCACACACAGAGTTTGATGAACCTACAGCCACGCTCAGCATCCATCAAAACAACATTTTCCTCTCTCAACGTGGATTCAACCAAAACCATTCTAAGCTTACTCCAGACTCTCCCTAAAAGGCTGAACACTAAGCTAGAGATGCTCCCAGGTTTTCTGCAGGAAAGCTGTGCCCCAGCTTACCGAGTTGATGTCTATTCCCATGGATGGTTGGGTCTGGCTGCCTGGAGGTGACTGTGGGATGGTAGAAGGTACCGTGACGGAGAGTGGGGGGAGCTGTGTTCCTCGTTGTAAACCAGAGGTCTGCATTAAAGGAGTGTTCTGAGGCAGGGAACTTGCCACCTGGGTCTGCTGCTGTTGTTGTTGGGAAGTTGTCTGGGTAAAAAAGGGATATGGGGGAAGCTGCTGCTCCAGGGACAATGCATCCATAGCCACGGCCTTGAAAAGAAGAATCAAAATGGGGTAAATCCCTTTGGTTTTCAAGCACACCAAGTTGCACATCAAGAGTATTAAGTCAATCTCACCTTGCATTTAAAAAAAATGTTACCCAAAGGTTCAGAAACAGTCAAGAACACCTTCAAAAGACAATTATCACCTCATGTGCAGGAAACAAATAGTCTAAAGGCCCTGCTGAATGTTCAGGTCAGAAATTCATATCCCAGGCAACTGGGGAGTTGAAGTTAAGTGATCAAATTTTTAAATCTAACTGAGCTTCTCTCATGAATTAAAAAGATGTCTTTCAGATTTCAGAACTAACTTTGGGACAATACCATCACAGACAAGTGTCCTAATAGATGGTTTTTACTACAGGTCTAGCAAAGCAAAAGTAAAAACCTACCCCTTCTCCAAGCCTCTCCCTTTTTAAGGCTCTGAATTATTGAATACGTTTAAATTACAGACAGGAAGTTACAACCAGCTTCTCCTTGGGTGGGATAAACCAATTCACCTGCAACTAAAAAAATGAATTCATTCTCCAGATAAATAAGCTCCTACCTGAGTAATTGGTGACAAAGGGGAAAGTGTGGGAGACATTTGCTGTGTCTGTGGTCGCCTGGAGTCTGCGCTCAAGGAGAGGGGACTGACGGTGGGCGCGCGGTGCTGCTGGGAAGGGGCTGGTGTGGTTGTCATTCCTGCAGGAAGGAACAAACAAATAAATCAGCTGTCACCAAACAAACCAGCTGTCACCAGGACCAGAGCAAGGGGTTTTTGGTACTTGTGTGGAGGCAGTCACCTAAAGGATGAAAAATGAGCAGGGCAAATGGACAACTGCTTCGAGCCAAGCACTGCCCGTGCCTCGTGTGCTCAGGCTGCAACTTGCTCGTTTGCAATTAATTTTTGTCAAGCTGAAGAGCATCAGGATGAGGGGAGGATCCCTGTGGTTTCTCCTGGACCAAACTCAACCACGTTGTTCAGTTTCGAGTAGCTTCAGTGGGACAGTTGCCCCACACCTCCCCGGGCTGCATGCACCGAACCCAGGAGAAGCACATTCTGCTCTGTTTGCAGAGGGCTCAGACTTCAGGAAAAGGATCAGAGATCATGTAAGGAGATTAATCAGAGGGCATTTGTGATATTACAAAAGCAAACACCTATTTAATGGAAAATGCAGGAGAAAAACTGGTTTCACAGGAAGTACTCCATTTTTAATGGCATACCAGTGCACAGGAAGGCAGGAAATATCCTTCACACTCTAAAAGAGCCACGACCTAGCAGGGGGTAGGGATAAACAATTCAAATATTGTAATTTTATTCAAATTCTAGACCCCAAACCAAGAAAATCTTTACGTTTTGAAACCTCTCTTATTTTCTGCTTCACCCTAGAGGAACTGAGACACCCTGGAAAGGGATTTCAGGACAATCTAGTGAGCGAGCTGTTCTTCTAGAGCTGCCAGAAAGGAGGAATTCAGAGGAGCCTGAGTGCTCCTAGGCACTTGGCAAATGTTCAGAAACTTTCAGGCAGGCTGCCAGAGAGCCAGGAAGTCCAGGCTGCCAAGGAGCCAGCAGGCAAACTGGCTCAAACTGTGCAGATTCTGAAGCCTGGCTTGCCCTGCCATGCTTTCAAAATCAACAGCATCTCATGGAAGATGTCAGTGACCTGACAAACTCAAATGTCTATCCTTAAATTGCTGGTAGTTTTATCTGACCTGACAGGTGCTTGTTTCCCCACTTTTTTGGGGGGTTGCTGAGGACATACATGCCTGTGCAATGCCCAGAGCTCCTGCAGAAAGGTTGAAAAGCATTTGTGTTTCCTGCTCAAGAGCCTGAAGGAGAAACAAGCAGGGTTTGGAAAAAAACCAACAAAAAATGGTTAAAAAAAGCACCAAATGCTGACTATGCCAATGATTAAGCTGGGGGGCAGTCTCCAAAGGGAAGCAAGAAAATCATCCAGGAGTTATCTTTGTAATCTCTTATGTCTTTGACAGACCAGGATATGTTTTGAAAGCAGTTATGTAGCTACCATTTGGGTTTATACCACTGACTTTGCTAATTATGGGTACAGCAATAAAACTGAGTGACCTGATCTGGCCTCACTCCATGCAAAGGAGTTCATTTCTTTTTATAAACATCACAGCTGAACCTGCACAGACATCTGCTTTTGTCACAGCCCATCCCTACAAGCTTTTGAGACCAGAAAACTTGTGGAAAGATGCTGAAAAGTGCACCTGTACTCAAAGGGTTAAACTGTTTTCTTGCTTAGTTCCTAAATATTAACTGCTCAGTCATAACCCTACAGCAGCCTGGTCAGAATTATTTCCTTTTCCCAGTATACAAAAGGATTTTTAAGTGGGTAAAGGAATCCTGCCTGCCACAGGAAATGTACTTTATTTTTGGACACAGTGCCTAATTTCTATTTTAGGAATCTACTGACTGCAATTGTCAATAAAAATTGACAATAAAAAAATGCAACCCACTTCACAGGTATTTGAGTGTGACCCAGTGAAATCATTTTCAAAATAAAAATCACCACTTGAGTTATTACTACTATTAACAGAATTATTATTGCCTATAATATTTCAATTTCATCCTGAAATGATCAACTCATCAGCATATTATCAATTGCCAGCATGGAAAAAGAATGTTAGTTTGTGGTTTGTCTTGGGTTTGTGGTTGTTTTTTTTAAACCATCAGTATTTCCAAAGGCCAAAAAGCCTGACAAACCCAACCCAGACTCCTCATGTTAACAGCTCAAGCAGCACTCAAGAAAAATCTTCATTTCCCAAATGCTATTTCATCTGGCTTGAATATTCTGGATATTTTCAAAACTCAAGCACACCTTGCAAAGGTTCCACATTATTCCTGAGTGCACAGAAGAGAAAATTAGCTTCAGGTGGAACAAGCAATGTTCTCTCTCCAAAAGACTCCTCACACTGAAAAAAAACCCAAGCCACCATTTTAAAGGAATTAAAAGGCCTAATTGAGGTATTTCCTTAAGTGTGGAATAATCAGAAGAAGGGCACACTTGGGGTGCTAGTCTCTCCTGTTGTCTTCTCCACAAAAACACCCCCCTAAAAAAAGCAGATTTGGCCAACCAGAAGGTAAGAATGAAAGAGGATTTGGGAATCCTGTAACTAAATACAGCTTTCTCTCTTTAGAAATGGCTCCATAAAACTTGTTTACAAAGGAATGCCAATCAACAGGGCAGTGCAATTACCTCTCAGACAAAACAGTCAGATTCAGCAATTTCCAGAACTTAAACCATATTATGGACAATCTGGAAAAACATCTCAAGAGTATGAGCTTACCCTGACTGGCAGTGCTGATGCCCAAGTGAGTCAGATTGGCAGCAAGATTCCCAGTGCTGTTGGAGCTACTGAGGGCTGGGAATGTGGATTCCTCAGGATCTAATGGTGTTGGGAGAGGGGAAGGGAAATGGATGTTTGTCAGGTCTGGCAGGGAGCCACCAGTGTTGTGTGTGGCAGGAATCAGTGTTGTAGTGTTTTCCTGGTCAGCTGATGGGAAGATGCTAAAGAAAGGAGAGGAAAAAAAAAAAACAAACACAATTTAAATTTAATGCTAGAGACATCTTTATAAAAACCTGTTTTTTAAAAAAGGAAGGTGCCTTATGCAGAATTATATATTGTATTTTTGACAAACCAGAGATGTAATAGCCAAGGGGTCACTCATAGAGGTTCTGGCTTGTCTTGTATCTACTGCAGTCTAAGGGCTTTTCAGAAAACTCAAAAGCAAGAGGACATTCAATATGTAACATTCTTTCTTAAAGATAGCAATGCTCTTTGAACAGAATTGCTCAAAACTTACTTGATTCCTGGAACTTCACATGATTTAGGTCTTGATGACCCAGTCTAAAATAGAAGGAAGACATTTTTAAAGGCAAAGATACTGCTAGAAATGAATGTTTAGGATATATTTCAATCTCTTAAGTTTTATATAATGCATTTTTACAGAAGAGCTATTCTTCTACACAAGAGCTCTGTGAAGCTATTAGAAGAGATCTCTCATCTTTGCTGATTTATTGGCCCAACAAGGCTCAAATTTAAAGTTTCTCCTGATATATTCAAGCACATGCATGCACACATAAAGTGCCCTTGTGATCTAAAGTTTAGTGTTTGCTCAATATAGAATTTAATCTCTGCAAGCACTTTTGTTTTAAAATATTCAGGGCATTAGTTTATCTAAATATGTTTAGACAATAAAATCTCTACAGTTTGAAATGGGAGATTCTTACCTTTTTAGTGTCCCAGCCTTGCTTAGAGAGGGTTTTGTCTGCCTCAGAGGTGGTTTCCTCCATTCCAGGGACTGTCAGTAATAAAACTAAGAAATGAGAACAAAAGGAATCTCACTATAATATTCTCAGGAAGAAATGTTCAGACTGGAAGTTAAACCATTTGAAAACTCTTAAATAACCTCTTCTTAGTGAACACCAACCAGTGGCACCTGAGCACTGCATGTTCACCCATCACTGGGTGGCTGTTGAAGGATTAAACTTCTCTACACAGATTTAAGAGCTTTCCAGGTTATTTCTCGAAGTGACAGCAGGAACAAAGGCCAGCAGAGGGCACCAGAATTGTTAGTGCTGAAGGGCTGAGCTGCTCCAGCTTGGAACTAAAGATGCCAAAGTAGAGTTTGTAAGCATTGCCTCTCGGGGTTTACTCACCAGTGACTGCACTCCCAGAAATCCAGACCAGATGAAGCTTTGCTCCTTTACAATCTCCTATCCCTGACCATGAAATGCCTCTGAATTCTATACCTGGCTCAAAGTTACTACAGAGTGCAAATCTCTTGTACCACTGGGTCTAAACATTGGAGTTCCACAAGCCCTGGTGACATTTCCCCCCAGAACACAAAGAATTACAGGATAAGGTGCTCAGGAAAATGTTGTTATCTTAGCTCTGTATCATTTTGTCTGGATTTCTCTGCTTACCTCTTTTCTGCTGCATGTCCTGTGACCCTCCTGAAAAGGATTCTTGCTGAGCTGGAGTCATAGTACTCTGGTGTAAAGCAGAATCAGAATTTGTCCTGAAAGACCCCCCAAAAAAATAAAAATCTTTGTCAGTTTTTCTAAATAAAAGAGTGATTAATCCAGAGAAACAGAACCAACTCAGTAAAACCTGAATATTTAGCATTAAAAACCCCCAAATCTATATATGGCATATACCATATATGCCATATTGGCAGAACAAATTAGTTTCAAGTTTGAGAAGCAATTGTTTCAACCATGGGGCTGAGAGGAATGCAGGATAATTTGGTTGCCAGAGTTAAAAAATAATTTGACATGCTCTGTTAAGATTATGCATGATTAAATACTGCAGTTTTCTAGCTGAAAGCTGCTTACACATCCTCTGGTTACACTAATCTGGAAAGAAAGCAGCTCTGGTTGATAGGGAGGGGAGATGACTGGTTTAGGATATTGTGGAGTTGAGAAAACCTCAACACATCCTTCATGTCTTGCACTTGGGCACCATCAAGTTCAGGAGCAGGAGGGGTGGGAACAAGCTGGGTGCTCCTTTCCACCCCCATGCCTGCCAGGCCAGACTAACCCAGTTTTTGTGCAGTGAGAAATACCCAAGTTTTTACAACTCAGCAGTTTTGGGGCATGCCTTAGAATACCTGGCAAGATTTACCCTTAAAAAAAAAAAAACAACAAAAACCCACAAACCATTAACTGGCACAGCTAAAGTTTAAAAAAGTAATAGAAGAAATAAAAAATATACTGGTTTTTAAATTGAGGAAGACAGGGCAATCCTGATGACCAACTGCTGTGGGGAACACTAAAGGGCTCTGCTGCCCATGGAAGTGCTGAAGCATCAGAGAAAGCAAAAAATTGTGTTACTAACCTTCTCCAGCTTGTGTCTGATGGTGGTGACAGGTACACAGTGCCATAGGGACAGCTGTCCACGTGAGCCTGGAGGTTAAGGGCAAGAACACCACTCTCTCACTTAACCAGGAGGGGCTGTTTGAAACCTTCTCCTAAGGAAGAATGCAAGTTTGACCCTGTCAGAACAGCTAAGCTCACAGGAGAGGAACAAGCAGACCCCCTGCAGGGAACATCCTGACTTTGAAAGGACACTCAAGCAAAATATTATCTGCAATGTTAAAATGTTTGAGCAACAGGACTTGCATTTTCCTTTTCACTTTCTGAGCATCTTAACTCTTCCCTGAGAAGCTGTCATCTCTCTGCCCTCCCACTCACAAAAACCCCTTTTAGCCCCATCCAGCCAGCTGGACTGCAGCACATTTTAAGCCCCTCAGAAATACTGAGCTAATTCATTTTCACAAATGGCAAGAAGAAATAGGACTTGGCAAATGGGAAGCTGATGAATCAACCTGGAACAAAATGCACAATGAACTCCAACGAATAATTCTGGCTTTGACTGACTCAATTCTGGAGGGAAACTCAGTTTCACCAAGACTGCCTTGGCTTTTCCCTCGAGGATCTCAATCCCTCTCAGCTCCAGGTGTATCATTCTTCACCTCTGAGTGGGGATAAAGGGAGAAAGGTGAGTGCTTACTTCACAGAATTGGAGGTCTCTAGAGACCAGATCGCAGTTCAGGATAAGGAGATAAACTGCAGGCAGATGGGAAGCAACTCTGCTGAGAGGTGAGGAGGGGACCTGGATAAACTGCTCACTCTGATGTTGCTGACCAGGCAGGTGCTGACTGCCAGCTCACAAACCAAAGGATATTTGTCTCCCATGTTTATCCACAGAGAGAGGACGGCGGTGCGGGGAGCCCAGGCGGTTCCTGTCCCGATAGACTCTGTCCACCAGCCCGTGGTGCCGAGTTGTCCTGCTGGTGTCCAGCCCTGATGACTGAAAAGGAGTCTGAGAGAGACACAGGAAATTACAAGCAGACCAACACCCAGCCAGCAGTCTGCCCAGAACCTATCTGCATGGTGTGCAAGGTTGTGTTATGCTGAGGAACAAAACTCCGGCGGATTTGGAGAAGTTGGATCCAGGTGGATTTTGCCTCCAGCAGCATTTTCACTCCAGCCATGGGAAGCAATGACCAAGGCTCTGCCTTCCAGACAGAGACAAGTGGAGGCAGACCATGCCAGACCTGCCCTCTCATAAATCAGCACTGCCCTCCAACCTTTGGATCTCTAAAATCTCACAGGAGAGGGTGGCAGGGAGCTGCTGGCATTCCCTGGGGGTTGCATGCAGCATGCAGCCAGAGGAACGTGCTGCAAGGGCAGGGGATGCAGGAGGGAGATGCAGAGTGAGCTGAAACATTCACCAGAACACAAGGTGTTCTCTCCAAAAAATCCTTTCACCCCTCCTTTCAGCATAACTGTTTGAAGGGGACACTGGTAGAATTCCAAAAGAAAAGCAGTTTCCTTCCTCCTCTGTCTAGAAAAACATTTTGGGGGAGTGCTTTTTGTTTTGTTCAGGTGGCACAGCAAACCTGGGTGGGTTTGATTCCTCCTCAGATCAGGAGAACATTTACTTGGCAAGTGATTTGAGAGAGTGAGGATGGCAGAGAAAGGATAAGGAATTCCCAGGCTAAGCTGGAAAATTTCTCCCAGGTTTTCACAAGCCCTTCTCAGATCCTACCTGTGGGGAGAGAAGAGAAGAAGCACCAAAAAGTCAACCTCTGCTCCTACTTCAACAGCAATCTATGGGGCTCTGGGGAAAAAAAGCTGCAGAGTCTTCCACTCCTTGCCAATGTGAACAGCTTTGCTGAGTCCCTCAACACCATCTGTTTGGAAATCCAAAATTTCCTCCTCCATTCAGGTGCTGCACGTGGCAAATGCACTGTCCTGTCTGCCAAGCCATGAAACCATCTGGCTTCCACATTAAATAAAAAATAAAATGAAAAAAAAAAGGTTAAAGTGGCCAGCTTTGCCTGTTTAAATTGTTATTCCTAACAAGTTTTACGTTTCTTTTTAAGTCTTTTGTTTGTAATAGCTTTTTAAAGAGTCTTTCTACTCTTTTAAACTCTTTTCTATTATTTAGCAAATATTAGTCTCCTCTCCCTCAGTGCACACACAACCTGTGTCAGTACAAATGGATGCAAAGTGGCTGTGGTGTTTATTTTCTCATTTCTGGGCCAACACTTCAGATGCAGCAGAATATTGCTTGAGTCAACATGGGACTAGAAAGAGAGCACAGTGACTTTTTACCCTACACTCAGCCACTAAAATCACAGTTTTAACTTCAGTTCCTCAACAAGTGTGACTTCTGTATGAAGACAGAAAAATCTCAAGTTGTGGCACCTCAGTTTGAAGTCATTTAAATGCAAACGTGTTGGTTTAATCTCTGCTGCAAATACTAAACAACAATTTAATTTTACCTAAGGAGCTCCACACCAATCTGGGAACATTCATCATGCTAAACCAGCAACAAAACTCTCCTTTGTACTCTTGTTAGATCAATTCACCCCCAAAAGGCAGCAAAATCCAAAAAAAGTCTGGAAGGTCAACAGGAAAAGCAATTTCCTATGCCAGTGGTCTCAACCACAAGGTTACTAAAAAAAGGAGAAGCCAGTCTGAAGTACACAGAATGCAAACCTCACCTGGAATTGAAAAGGAAGCCAATGAGTACACAAACAAAAAGTTGAATGCAAATATAAGTTATTTCTGAAGTTATTTCCCTTTTTTTTTTTTTTTTTTTTGGCATAACTTCCATATATAAACACAACAAAAATGTAACCTGTGTACAACAGTGGCAGAAGGAAACACAGAGCATGTCCTGGGTCTCAGGGCTGCAATTTACACAGAGGAATTTGGGGGCAATGCTGTTCCCTGGCTTTCCAGGAAAACAAAGCTCCCAAGTGAATCCCAGGGAAAGCAGGAAAGAAGACAAATATCTGAGAAAACTGGTGTCACCTCCAACTGGTTTCTCTCAGCAACCATCCCACTGGAAACTTACTCTGGATCAAACACCAGGCAACACCTTCATTAAAATCTTCATCCCTGGTATTTAAACAACTCTAATTTTAAAGAAACAACAGACCTGAGCATCATGTTTGACAAATGGAGAATTGTTCTCTGCTTCCCTGAAGATTTTGCAAGGATTTGAGAGCAGAACCTGAATTCCAAAAATAATATTAAAAAATAAAAAGAAAAAAAAAAGAAAAAAGAAAAAAAAAAAGCAGCTAAATACAGACAGGAAGGAAAAAGCTCAGAGCTGAAAAGCAACAGTGTCCCTTTAAGATTTATCAAGACATTGACTTAAGAAATAAAAAGGAGCAAGGTGGATGAGGGGGAAAGAGAGAAAGAGAGGGGTGGTACCTACTGCCAGTTTACATTTGGGTGCCTGCTGGTGCCAAGCAGCATTTGGGTGCTGATTGTGCCTTCCCCACTGGAGCTCAACATGCAGGCTGAGTGCACATGCTCAGAGATTGCTTAAAAATCACAGACAGTGCCCAAGAAACCACCAAACAAATCCCCCCCCATCCATCAGACCACAGCAAGTCCAGGGAGTCTGTACAGGAATTATTATGCATGTTCCAAATTGGGATGCATGGCAAAACCTGTATTGATGTGAGAGAGCAGAACTCCTTTGGAGCTGGGAGGGTGAATCAAATAAATACTGTGCATAACCAGAAAAAAAAAAATTAAAATAAAGTGGAAGATGTGCTAAAATACGTATCTACCTGGGCAAACAGAACACCAGACCTAAATACGTATTTGCACAAACCTAAATACTTGTTTACCAAAGAGACAGGAACTGCTCCAAAGGCTTCTGCCAGAGCTCCGTTGTGCTGTAAATGCAAAGAACCAAAATTCTCAGACACCAAAGCTCTCACCAGACACAACCAGACAGCCTGCACCTCAGCAGCACATCCTACAAGAAGCTTGAGGCAATTTCATCCTATTTTAGCTTAAAAAAACAAACAAACAACCCACATAGAGGGTTTTCTTTTGTTGCTTGTCACTGGTTTTTAGCTGTGGTATCCAGCTTGGATTTTTGTGGAAAAAAATCTCTAAAAGCTTGGGATTTAAGGCCAGCTTGTTTCCATGTCCTCCTCTAGTCATTCATAAATTTTTGGATACTCACTTCCAAGCACTCTGGGTGCTTCAGGACCACAAGTCCATGAAATAATGGTCAGTAACAACCATGAAGCATAAAAATATTATTGCTTAAGAAGAACAATAACTATGAACCTCCCAAAAAAGAAACTGAAACCAAAATCTATGGGTCTTGAAAAGACCAGACACTTGTGGAATGCTCCTAAAGACTTCCTAACATTCCAGACCCCTACAACCAGATTAAAATATGACATTTGCTTCTCCTCTTGCACAAGATTCAAGCTTTTAACCTCCACAAATTCAGCTGCCTCCAGGTATTTCAAAATGCATAGAGGAATCATCAATGGTTTCTCTGTCTGTATTAAGGCAGCCTTCATCAGAAAACCACAAGCTACACATTTTTTTTTCTTACCACATCCTTGGGAGATAATGTTACTACTCAGAAGAGGAAAACTAAGGCAGAAATTTTAATTCTTTTGAGCACCCTAAATCAACTAACTATAGAAATGAGGAGTCCCAGAAATATTCATCACCTAATCCCATCCACTGCCCACCACCTTCTGTCCAAACATGCTTGCTAGGAGCAAGATATTCACCTACAACACTGATTTTCTTCATAATGCACTACCTCTGGACTCACAACAGCAAGGAAATAATCAAGAAATCCATCCCTACATTTACTTTTCAGCCAGAAGAAGAAAAGGGACCATTCTGAGACAGTTTCTGTCCCATCCTCCCCCCTCCTCTCCTAAAAGCCAAGCATTATGCCCACAGAGCATGCACATGGGGTCCCTTCTAAACCCCCCATTTGCTGGAGCTTTCCACATCTCCTCAGATGATTTGCTTCCACTTTTGCTTTGAGTCTCCAGCATCTTCACAAAAGATTTTTTTTTTTTTTTTTTGGCACCTGAATATTCACTGACAAAGAAACTGCATCACCTCTGTAAAGTCTTGACACTGAAGCATCACAGCTGGAGACAGGAGAACTGGTATCTAACACTACATATAGACAAGAGAAACAGATCCACACATCCTAAACACAACCATGTTCCATTCCAAAAGAGCAAAAACTGCTGGAAACAACATGATTTGTTGAGGCCACGGGTCTACATTCTGAACCAGCAGCTACCTCATGGTCTCCTGTGAGGAAAAAACAGCACACAGGCACAGCATTCATCATCAAAAAGAAAGAAACACTCTATTAAACTCACCTGGAAGGGCAGATCCATGGCACTGTTTCCAATCTGATTCACATTTGGCAGTGACCCACCATAGTACTGGCCACGACTCTGTCCCAGTTGCAAATATTGGGTTTTCTGCAGCTGTAGCTAAAAGAAAAGGAGGAGGAAAGTGTCAGGACAACTCATTTATTTTATTTTTTCTCAACTGACTCAACTTGACACCTGTTTTCATTGTCACCTTGAATGGACACCACCAAAAACCAGCCTGAATTCAACTTCTGCTGAGGGGATGTCACCCTTCTCCACAAAGTCCAACTGGCAAAGTGCCACCTTGGGGCTGGAGTGAGTGAGGGGAGTGATGGAAGAAAAAAAAAAAATCAACTCCAGAGGCAGCAAACGGATTCAATTTCCAACAAATAAGCACCACGTGGTTCTTATGTCACCTGCTATTCTGAAAAGTGGGATGTAAAAAAGAAATAACCCCATGGCAGTCCAACCATGACTCTAATATCAAAATGAGGCAGTTGTTCACATGTGTGATAGACCAATAAGCAAGTCATCTTCATTTAGGATATTGAGTATACTGCTTAAGCAAACATCCATCCTCTCAGCAAGCTTGGTAACAGAGAGAAGGGACCTTTCTACCAGTTAATAAATGTTCTTTCTTACACCAGGAAAAGCCCTGTAGGAAGGGCAGAGACAGAAAACCCAACCAACTAAGAAGAAGAAAAAAAAAAGCAGCAAAGAATTCCTTCCTGAACAGGTGTGTGTAAAAATAAATGTGAGAGTCTGCAAATTTTCAGGAAAATCAAAGCATCATCTTCAGTTGTGAATGAAATATCCCTTCTGAAATATCCTGGTTTGCTTTCCCACAGTTTCATTTCTGGCAGACAAAAAAGCATGCAAGAAAAGTTGTTCCTTCTCTACCCAAACATCAGTCTATTCTCATTGATGCTTCTTTGGGAAAACCATCCTTGCTCAACAGCTCGTTAATAAAAACTATAATTTTGATTAATCTCATTAGGGATATTTTTTTCTCTTTTTCCTCTCTTTTTTCTTTTTTCTTTTTTTTCCTCTCTTTTTCTTTTCTTCTCTCTTTTCTTCTCTCTTTTTTCCTCTCTTTTCTTTTCTTTCCTCTCTTTTTCTTTTCTTCTCTCTTTTTCCTCTCTTTTTCTTTTCTTCTCTCTTTTTTCTTCTCTTTTTCTTTTCTTTTCTCTTTTTCTTTTCTTCTTTTTTCTTCTCTTTTTCTTCTCTTTTTTCTTTTTCTTTTCTTCTCTCTTTTTTCCTTTTTCTTTTCTTTCTCTCTTTTTTCCTCTCTTTCCCCCTCTCTCTTTCCCCCTCTCTCTTTCCCCCTCTCTCTTTCCCCCTCTCTCTTTTTCCCCTCTCTCTTTCCCCCTCTCTCTTTTTCCCCTCTCTCTTTCCCCTCTCTCTTTCCCCCTCTCTTTTTCCCTCTCTCTTTTCCCCTCTCTCTTTTTTCTTTTTTTTTTTAAGTTTAGTGGTAGCAGTATTAAAACTATTTTCTCATTCAATTCTGTAGTGTTGACACAATACCATTTAGATTTAACACCACACTGGCACTGAAAACAAGCAGACCTTTACACTGAGAAAGCAGAATTTGCAGTCATCTGAACACAGCAATCCTGCATCTTCCAAGGATTCAAGAAAGCACAATTAAAGTAGCAAAGAAAGCAGCTTAGATAAACTTCCTCTCCTCCCACTGTGGAGATGTCCATGTCTCATACTCTCTTGTTCCTCACTAGAAGTGCTCTAGGTGGCCCTGCTCTGGCAGGGGGGGTTGGACTAGATGATCTTTTGAGGTCCCTTCCAACCCCAAGGATTCTATGATTCTATGAGATGTCATTTGGCTGCTTTTCTACTCTGAAATGCAAGAGCATTCCTAGATTGGTAGCAAAGAATTGTTTAAAGTTTAAATGTTCAGATCTTGGACTAGATGCAGGTTGGTTGCTAAGGTAATGTAGTGTGTACATCAACAAATCTGGTTGAGTTTTGTTCAGAGAGATCAAACAGATCACAATGCCAGGATTTTGAAGAGCAAAGTTTGGGAAAGTACTAGAAAACTCAGCATCCCCACAACTGGCTGTTGACATCTTTGTTGGTTTTCTTTACCTTTTCTTCAAGCAAATGAAATGGCAAAATGGAAAGGAATGGCCCTGTTTCTACAGCTTTACCACAAAAAGAAGAGCAAAGTTTGGGAAAGTACTAGAAAACCCAGCATCCCCACAACTGGCTGTTGACATCTTTGTTGGTTTTCTTTACCTTTTCTTCAAGCAAATGAAATGGCAAAATGGAAAGGAATGGCCCTGTTTCTACAGCTTTACCACAAAAACAAGAGCAAAGGTTTTTCCAGCAAAGGGAAAGAAGAGCTGGCACCTCCCAGGTGACAAGGTGATAGGCACAGAGTCCCTTGGTCACCCCAGCAGCAGGGATGCTGAGAGCAAAGACATCACACTGACAGCACCAGGAGAGCAAAGGGACTGCTCTGCTTGTCTCACACCAGCACTTAGGGATCTAAAACAGTCCCTGAATAGAGGAGAAGAAAATGACATTGCCCCCAAGAAAACATTCAGCATCCTTCAGACTTTGTCCCTAGGAAGCAACTCAAATACCCTTTATTCACAGAACCTCCCCCCTGGAAGCCACTGATTTCCAAGAACACAGCCAGCCAACATTTTTATGCTTTTTTATTTTATATTTTAGCTGAGGGACTGAATTGATCCAAAACTTATGAGGTGGCTCTTTGGGATGAAAGCTCTCCATGGAACAAGCACTCTCAAAAGCCTCAACTATTCCAGCAAGATACCAGTCACCAAGAGGCTGATGGGTTGGTTTTTTTTTCTTAACCAAAGGGCAGCTAAATCCCCTCAGCCCAAAGACTTAGAAAATATTGGTTCAACTCAGATCCCAGTTAAAAAGTAGGAAAGGGCCTCCCAGCTTTCCTTTAGGAGTCTTTTGACGCTCAGTTCCAACCCAGGGCTCTCAAAGCAAGATATGGAATTAAAGCCCTTCTCACTCTGAGCTGCAGAGCACTAAAAGCACAAGATCAGAACTAGCTGTGCTTTTTTTTTTTTTTTTGCCTGGCTCCTACATATGTTTTTGTTGATTAAATATAATAAAAAAAAGGGCTTGCTTGGGATTTGTGCCAAACATAGAAGTAACTACTTCAACAGGTGTTGGTTTCCTCTAAAGAAGCAACCATCAGGCGCCCAGGGAGGGAGGGGAAGGGATGTTTTATGGGTTTGGGTTTTTTTTTAAAAATGTTTTTGGCCTTCCCCAGTATATACCTGCCTCAAAGCACAATGGAACAGGGAGGTCAGGACCGTTTGTCTTGCCACTGGAGTTCAAGGTGGAAATGAGAGGAAACACAAGAGATGGGGAACTTGAGCGGGTCTCAAAAAAGAAAAACAAACCCCGAGGTTGTTAAAGGGCTTTGCAGCATCATTAATTTTAGTAACACTGCCTTTGATAAACACTTTTGGAGATCCCTGCCAAAAATCAGGAAACTGATTGCTTGTTATTGCTATCGTATGTCATTACACCAAGGAGCTGGGCTGTGTTTGTTCCTCTCTCTCCTGCCTTTTAGCAGGAGTGGCCCCCAGACTACGGGGTTTATAGGAGCCCATCAACAACTGCCACTTGCAATCTGGGAAGATCAAGAGAAAGCAGAGCAGGCCAGTTTGCTGAGCTCCTCACATCTCCAGCTGCTAAGGAAAGCATTTTTAAACACTGCCACACTCGACCTTACTGTCATTCCAACAGGAGATCTCATGCAAGATCAACTCAAGCCTTTCAATGCAGAGGATCAGCAAAAAAAATATATCTGCAAATGTCAGTGTCGTGCTTTGAGATAACTCAGCAGGCTCCAGTCCTCCAGGAGACCTGTGCAGAGAGAAAAGCAGCACTGAAAATGAAAACAGGCAGCAGTGGGGACCAAACAACACATCCTCCTTTTCTTGTGAAGCGAATTTAGTCTACAGCACAATCCAGGGTTTGGGGATTAGGGCTGAGGAGGGAGACTGTGGGGTTTTATTCTGAAAGAACAAAAAAAAAAGAAGAAAAAAAAAAAGGCCTTTTCTTAACTGAAAAATGACTCTTAAAAATGTTAACAAGTCTCCTGACAACTCTAGCTTTACCTCCTGGGGTTAGATTCAATTAGTGGCAACTCACTTTCTATATGAATTTAGATAGTGAAGTATGATAATGAATTACTTAGTGTTCACCAGATAGATTAATTTCTTGAGCCATGAGAACTTGGTGACTATACATTACAGCTTTTCCATTTCAGTGTTCTGTGGCTGAGATAATAGCTCCTTGACAGCTGAAAATATTGCTAAATATTCCAGTTCCTTCCTGAGAAAGCTTTTGGTAAGGAACGAGCTTTTGTTTTTTAAACCATTTTATTTCTTCTTGGCATTCTTGTTCAGAAGAAATGTTTCCCAAATGACAGATCCTAACTGAAGCTGTAATTTTCCCTCCACCACTATTTCTCTTATGCTACTTGAAGAAAAAAAAAAAATCAAGATTTTAAGTTAAAATCCAATGTAACTGTTAAAACCCAAACACTTCTGCAAGAAGAGTGAAAACATTCCCCAAACAAAAAGCTGACACACTGTTGGTTTGTCTGATTTGAAATCATGTTAAAACCAATAAATCTCTGCAAAGGTGCAGGAGTAACAATCTGTGAGGCAGCAGCAGGATCTCTACAAGAAAGAAATGATCAGCTTTCCATGTAGTAATTAGGAATTTGCAAGCAATTACTTCCTTAACTAACAGTTGAGTAGCACCACATGATCTTACTCTGGTTAATGGAGCTGGACACACAAAACCTTGGTAAGAAATCAAAAGTATCAGCTTGAACACAATTACTTACGTGCTAACAAAACATTCTTCCATCTCTTAGCTTTTATGTGAACCCACTTATGGGAACTGCCTCAGTTTTTCCATTTAAATTGGGTTAAAGTTTGCTGGATATACAGCTGTGTTTGTAGAGAGAGATTCAAGTGATACAATGCAAATAAAAAGGAGAGAAACACACCCCTAAAAACATACCCAGTTTTCCTACAGACTTTCTCAACATCCAAAATATCCAAATGGGAATCAAAGGAAGCATTTAGTCAAATTCAGCATTTCAACTTCTCTGAATTTGGGGCAAATGAGAAACTTAGGGACAGAACTCAAAATCCAAGAGCAAATCTGACACTGGGATGAAGTCAATCAAAATCCATTATAACCATTTCTTTCAAAATACCCTTTCTAATACATTAAGAGTTTAATTGCCATGAATGTAATAAAAGGGTGGAGTGTCCTTCTGATAAAAAAAAAGAAAGATATCTGATGACTACAGGAAATAAGATTTCACAGTAACTGCTCTTTTCTCAGTTTGCAGTTTCCATACCAACCTTTCTTATATATTTTAGCTTTCCACTTTAAAAAGCTTTCTCTTTAGCATGTTAAAGCTAATAAGCAGCAAAACAAGTGCAGCTTAAAATTAGAAATGTCTTATCAAAGCTTAATTGGAAATTAAATTCTCTTTAAAGGATTAACTGGAAGTTTTAGAGACTGCATTATAGGTAAATCCTGTTGTTCAAACCAGTTCAAAGTTTCTCAGCTGGATAGGTCTGAAATTTCTCAGGAAGGTTTTTTTCCTAGAGGAACCAGAGGCAGGGCCTGCCAGGGAAGAGAATATGCATTTGTCTGGGGTTTTTGAACAGGCTGGGGTTAGTTTGGCATCCTCAGAAAGATGCCACCACTATTTTTTTCTGGTCTAGGAATGACCACACAGCCCAACTCTTGGTAGAAAGCTCAGCCCCAATGAAAAAAAAACACTTTTTTTTACTACTTTTGGCCTCTCTGCAAAAGAGCCAAAGACAGGCAGTAGAGACCAAGTGCCTTTTTATGCTCAGAACTGGATTTCTGGAGTGACAAAGGAAGGGCAGGGAGAGAAACTTTCTAGGTCAAGCGTGCCCAATCTGCCTCTCCTGTGAACTGCAAGCCAAGAGTCTCCCAAATTCCTCATCTGGCTTCTTTCTCCTGCAGGAAATTAAACACAAAGTCAAACAAACCCTCAAGACAAATCAGTTACTCAGTGGAATCCCAGTGGAAGTATTTTCTCCCAAGGGAGATTTCTTCCCATTCACAATCCTCATGTTGATAAGAAAAGTAAATACAGGCTTAAAAAGAAAGAGAAGTTAAAATCAGTTTCATGAGACAGCTTTGAGACCCAGTGGCAACACAACCACTACCTGACATTCACCTTAAAACCCATCTAACTATTCAAGTTTTAAAATGTTCTTTACATTTGTGTCCAAGTTGTTGAAAACTATCCAACAGCTAACTAACAGCTCTGACCACCCAGAGAGTTTGGCTCCTCCTCTCCCCTCAAATCAATCTTTTTCTGTTTCTAAAGTTCACATCAGAATCTAAATTTTAGAAACTCTGCACTTGCTATCCCACCAATTTCTAAAATTAATATATAGTAAAGTCACTGCTCATTTACTAAAATCACCCTCCATGTAAGCTGGGTGGAATTTAGTTAATTAAATGAGGAAGGATTCACAAATCAATAAAAGAGAAGCCTGGTTAGCCAAAGAAAATGGAAATATTAGCCACAACTGCATTAATTAGAGCAGATATTCAGCTGCCAGTCCCTCTCTATATCAACAGCCAAGAACCTAAACTTAATATCAGTAATTAGCAGAGTTATTAGCAGAGAGAAAGTTTTGTGAGCAACAGAGGATGCAGTTGGATAAAAGTGAGATTACTGTGGAAAACTGTCCCTGTGCTCTGGCTGCCAGAGGAAAGGGGAAGATTTCTAACCTTGCCCATCTCCTAGCACCAAAACTTCTATGATCTGAAAGAAATCTGGTTAAAGAAGCTGAACCAACAGAAAAACTGTGTGGGTTAGCCTGGATTCTCTTCACTCACCCAATTTTTTCTAGCAGAAGTTAAACAGGAGCAAGCTGTGAGAGCCAAAAAAAAAAAAAAAAAGAGGATTTATTCAATATTCAGACCAACTCAGGTGCATTCAGGTTATGTTTCAGGGCTGCCTGCTGAAGCTGCTGGCTGAGCAAACCCCGTTTTCACTCCTGAAGAAGCTGGAAAGTATGAAAAGAATGAGACAAGGGAATGATGAGAGATGGGAGCCTCATGTTACAGCAACCCCGTGTTTCTGTCTTCCCCCTGCTACCAAAGCTCAGGAGCAATTAAAGCCTTTTTCAGAGGCAAATGTTAGTTTTCAGATTACTCAACACAAAATATCAGGACTCTAGTCAGAATTACTGAGGTCTAAAGGGCTCCTGGACCTGTGCTGGGGGTGTATAAAGTACATTAAAAAACTGCAGCCCTGCTGTTGGCTTTCTCCCTCCCTTAGTACCAAGGGTATCAAATTGGGCATTATTTTCTTTTTATTTTACTGCTTGCATCTTATTTACCCTCCTATAAAATGAGGATATAATCACCCCAGCAGAACACTCTAAAGATTAGGTTGTTTTCCAACTCAGATTCCTTACCAGCATGGAGCTGTTCCATGGGGGTTTCATTATCCCACCAGCAAACCCAAGTTTGACTCTGAGGCCCTGAGCAATCCTCTGAACAATGGGGATAAATCAAGAGATTTAACAGCCTCCCAGTAAGCCACCCTTATCTATTTTGGGGCTGCAAGAGGCCAGGGTCTCAATCTCACTGGGGGAGTGGGGAATATAGATGATAAATTAACCCCAGTCTTCCACCCAGCTCCCCCAGCAAGAGATGAATGAAGATTGGAGAGAGTTTTGGAATGATTTTTAAATCTAGATCATGCATTTGGAGTTTAACTGCTGAGTTAATACTGATTGGTTTTGTAGTGCTGGGGTTTTGGGTAATTCATTGTAATTAAAAATGTTGACTCCCAGTCTTTAGAGAGGGTTAGGAGCTGAAGAGGTGGCAGAGATGGATCCCTAGTGGTACTTTTAGCCCTTCACTTTTGTTTCCCAAACAATGAAAAATTAGCTGATGGATCCTAATGCCATCAGTGCTTCCCTTTCATCTGAGCATGCACCCACTTAAGGGTGTCTGTGACACAAGTTTATCTTCCATCCAAAGAATGGGCAGTGGAAATAAACCCTGTGATAGAAACCCCCTTTTAAGTCTTTCAGAGGAACTGATGCCACTCTGCCTAATCCAAAGAAAAAGGAGCAATATCAGGAAACTGTAGCTCAAGTTCCTTGATCAAAGACTGATTCTCTAGAAGGCTTGACCAGGGAGCTAGATAAAAAATATCTAGAATTACAGAGACACATGCAGCCTGCTATCAGCCCCTCCAAGCTCCTGCACACCACAGATATAAAAAGGGAATGCTGAAAGCTGTGTTCCTTTAAAAATCAGAACACATTTACATGTGCCTGCTGCAAAGCAAGTGACACTGTTCTTTTCTTTCTGAATAATCAGCCATTCATGGCAGCAACATAAAGCAAACACAGAGTAAAGCCAGAACAGAAAAAGCACAGCGAGCTCCTTCACAGCTCTCCCTGGCTAATGGAGAGAGACTCCACAGACTGATTTATCAGAGAAAAAGAAAAGAGAATCCCTTGAATTTCTCTCTCATTTGAGCTGTCACAATCAGGAAGAAATGCCATCAAGCTAGTAACTTATTTCCTGCAGTTTCAAGTACTGATCCAAGAGCAGCAGCAGATCCAAAGGCACAGCTGTTCCTCCAAGGAAGACAGGGAAAGGAAATGAAGTCTGAAGTTTAGAGGAAAGGTATAATCCACAGTGATAGCAGCTGCTCTGTCTGGGTCACTTGGGATTTAAAATATTCCATCATCAGCTTTGTAACAAAACATTTTGCAATGTTGGGTGGTTTGGTTTTGTTTGTTTTGGGGTTTTTGGTTTTTTTTCTGATTTTAATGTGGTTTTATTTTCATAAAAGGGAAGATTTTAACACTGGTTAAAAACAGACAAGTGTGGACAAGCAGAGGAAAAGTTTCCCTTATTGCCTCTACCAGTCATATTTGGCCTTTAATGCTGTTAGCATCCTAGCACAATAGATATTGCAGAGAGAAATCCTCCCAAGCCAAAACAGGAAGCCAAATGTCTACTACAAACTAAGTGAAAATTACCCCGAAAAAATCCAGACATATGGTATGAACTGAATTTGAACCCCTGGCTTTTAGAACTGCTACATCATTGTTTACTCTTCCATCACCATAACTGTCATTTAAGTCACTTTCAAGTATTTGTTCCATTATCACATCAACATGTCAGGACACAAACAGAAAAACTCTGCAGGCCAGCCAAAGGCAGTCAGTAAGAACAAAAACTCAAGAAAAGAACAAAAAATGTGGGGTTTTTTTGGTTTTTTTTTTTAAGGGGAGGAATCTCGTGTAATATACTGGAATTTAGCAGCCACAAAAAAGCAACAGCTTTCTCTCTGCCACACTGAAATGCTCCCCAACCAACTCTTTGCTCACAGCAGAGCTGCAAACACAAGGCCAGCACTTGATTTTGACCAGTGCACAGCCATAGTACCTTCCCAAATCCACTATTCAAGGGTTGAGGGGCTTCCTAAAACACCCAAATTTTCAACAAAACCTCAGAAATTAACAACAAAACAGAAGGGACCAGAACCAAAGGGATTCTGCTCCAGCCTGTGAGCATCCCTGCTCACACCAACTCAGTCCCAGGAGTCCCAGGGTCTGCAGGGAGGGAAGGGGAAGCAGGAAAAACCAAACTGGGTGTCAGGAGAAGCATTTTTTTCATCAATATAGTAATAACAGGCAAGATAATTAACTTCAGATGGTATAAACCTGATTAAGCTTCAAGGTTACCTGAGAGTATCACATCTATGGTGCAATTCCAGTTGCTTACCAGTAAAGCTGGGAGGCATCTGTGGGTGTGTGGCTACAGGAACACCCCCACGGCTCCCTGGCAGCTGCAGAAAAAGCCTCTACAAAATTAAAGCAGTCCTGGATGATTCTGTGCTTTGAAACACAGAGAGGTAACGATGGGTAAGTTCTCATCTCCAGTCTCTTTGACCATTCCTGTGAGGAATGTGGGGCTTCATTTTTGGGACTAGCTAAAAACATTTCTTTTTTGCAGCAACCACAGCCACGAAGCAAAGAAATGCAAAGGGCAAAGTAATTTTCTCACCATTTTGAGGTGCAGTTATCCTTCTGTGTCAAAAAACTTGACCACCCAGCTGATTTATGTAGCAAAGAGCAGAAAACAAGAGAAAAAGCAAACCCAAAAAGCTCAGAAGCAGCCCTGGCCCAAGCAGCCAAGGTGCAAAGTGTCACTACTACAAACCAACTGAGAACAAACTTCTCCCAAGTGGTAAATGTAACAGTGCTTGGCTGAAACCATCAGAGTTCAGTCCAATAAATCTCATTCATAAGAGCTGAGATGTATATTGATCAGCAAAGCTTAAAGAGCAATCATCAGAATCCCCTCCAGGTTGGGATCACTGCGCTTTTAGCGCTCCGAGAGACAATTCTTACCCCTGAGTTCATGAGGTTTTCTTCACCTTCCTGTTCAAGAGATTATTTAAGACCTCCAATCACTTAACTGGATTGTTTTGTCCTGCTATGAGTCATCTACAAATTCCAAGGCACCATTAGATTCTCCTTCAGGAGCTGCAACCAACTCCCCAGATTGCCTCAGCTATAAAACTGTGAGGAAATGGGGTTATAAAAATTACAAACTCAGACTTCTACCCCCAGATGTCTTCTAGAATTCATGTGAAAGTGAAAAGATCTCACCCCCTAACGTACACTTAGTGGTTATAAACCACTCCAAATCCACACTACACTCCAAATCAAAAAATCCTTTTGCTTGTGAACCTAAAGAGAGCAAACCAGAATGTTTTAACTCTGGCGGGGAAAGAGGGAGGAAAAGGAAGGATGTAGCAGCATTTCAGGCTGCAATTATTTTAGTATTATTTATTCCTGAGGTACACCAGCAAAACTTTAAGCAAGTTAAAAGTTAAGTTAAGCAGTTACTGCATTTAACTTGCTGAAAAAATGAACCAGGATGAACTGTTTGATGTTTCGGGGTTTGAAGGCGAAGCCTCAGTAAGAGCACACCTTGCAGAATTGGAGTAAATAAAGTAATAAAAATAACAATAATAAACAATAAAATTTAATATACAGGCTGTCAGTCTGTGTTTAAAAACACTTGGCTATTTCTGGTGAACAAAGGTTTACTGTTTTAAGCTTCACAGTCACAACTGAGTAGCAAGTAAAAACAGGATACAGCACAACTAGAGCCTTAAAATAGTGACTATTCTTCAGAGTTCTGCTCTATCACTGGGCAGAGAGCCAAACCAAGCTACAATCTGAACCAAACCTGATTTGCACTGCTTTTAAAAACAAACCAGATCCTGTGGCAGCTCTGCTAATGCCACCCTTCTCTTCTGAAAGGTTTTCAAAAAGAGAAAGGCACTCATGGAACACATCGGAGGACTGGGACTTGAAGCTCACTGATCAGTTGGTAGCAAAAAGAATCCTTTCCCTCTCTGAAATATTTAACTCTAGCACAATGGGATCAAAAGTGATCTCCTTTCATGATCATGATGAGCTAACTGTACTTTCACAGAAAATACTCACTCTGAGCAGGGTAATGTGTTTGTTTGCTGGTCAATGGACAACGCTGCAGAGAACAACAAAAAACATGAGTGTCCTGGCTGAAAAAATAAAGTCCCTAAAACCATCCCCAATCCTCCTATTGAAATGTCTCAGAAAAGATGAAATAAAAGCAGAGATGCCCTCATTAAGCAAGATGAAAATAGCTTTTATGTTCCATTTTTTATTTTTAGCTAAAGAATGAAAATTCAGTTACATAACCCTACAAGTTTCCTAAATGAGGAGATGATCAGGGGATGTTTGCACTCTTTGGAGTTCATTAAGTGAGGAGAGCACCTACCTCTGCTCTGCTCTGCCAGGAGCTGCAGGCAGAGCTGGCTGAGTTACAAACCTCCTGGTGCAGAAGAAATGTGGGATTTAGCCAAGGCTCACATTGGTTCCCAGGCACAAAAAAACCCAAACTATTTCCCCAGTCCCCAAAACGACCCCAGCACGTCCTTCCCTCCAAACAATTCCTCCCACTGCAGCTCAACCTTAAACCCTCCTCTTCCAGATGAAGGAATTGTTTGTAGGTCTGAAGAGGAGGCATCAGGCAGCCCTTTAGGTATTAAAAATCCCTGCCATTAAGAGTCAAAATTCTTGGAATGCAAAAGGCTCCTCTAAAGTCATCATTTCACTGCACAAGAAAAAAAATCTCATTACAGTGAGAAGGTCAGTGAGACATCTGAAACCAAGTAGGGTGCTGGAAACTTGTGTAGTATCTGAGATTTTATTTTTGCTCTTCCCACACCAGGGGAGGAAACACCCCAGAGGGGGAAAGAGGGTCTGGTGGAATGGTGACTGAAAGAAGGACAGAGAGACAGAACAAAATGCTGCTTCTACAAGAGGTACCAGTGGCCAGAAGGGCAGATCATAAATAACTGATACACTTTGAGTTGGGAGCCATCACCACCTGCCTGAAAATACATAAATTTGGGAAAATCCACTGGAATTCCCTCCTTTTGGAGAGCTCAGCCATTCAAGGAAAATAATACTAACAGAACTAGTTGGGTATCAAAATTAAAAGCAAAATAGAGAGTGCAGACCTGCCTGTGAAATCTTTTAGAGAAGGATTGTGAAGTGCTGTAGAATGATGACAGGAGCCTAAAGCCAGAACACATCATTTCATCCTCCTCTATTTCATTATTTAAGACCCATTTGTTGTGGGTGTGTGTTGCTGTTGTTTTATTGCAAAGGATTGTTCTGGTACAAGGGGAAGAATTTTCAGTTCCCAATAAATAATTTGCAAAAACAAGACTATTATCAAGACTCAGTTACAACTTATTTATAAAGTACCAATGAGATCATACAAAAACATCCCTCATTGACAAATATGCACTTTTGCAATGCTTGTTTGGCTTGATGAGTACCCATGGAGATCTTGAGAGAAATCTTATTCCTGGATATCACTTACACAGCACTAAATATGCTGTGCAAACCATTTAAAAGAAATCAAAGCAACGTTTTAAATATTAACTCCTACACACCATCAGATAACACCAACCTTAGCTAATGAGTTCATCAAGACCCACAAGTTCAGCTGCCACCTCAAGTTCACTCCGCAGCCTTTGGGACTACATTTATTTCTTGAAATGCAGGGAGTTTAGATCAAAATTTTAAAAAAAAAAAAAGGGAAGAAGCACCAAGGTTGCAACTGATCACAGTCACACAACAAGCACTGCTGCAAGCTTCTGTTCACAGAACAAAAATCAACCCAATTTTGAGAGTTTGCTTCTTTTCAACCACTTACTCCAACCCTGTCAGCTACCTGATACTTTCCACTGAACAGCAACAGCTACTCCAGCACAGCTACAAAAACACAGGGGTAAAACCCCAGCCATCCTCACCAGCAATGTTATTCTGAAAAAAAAAAATATTTCTGTCATTTTCTGGTTGCTTCTTTGGTTTGTTTTTTTAAGATCCAGTGCTACATTTGCTGAAAAGTGCTCTGAAGTATACTTGAGTTTCAGATCCTACATTAAGTACAAAAATATTGATGCCAGTGTGGGAAATACCATCAGAAACCAATCAATGCCCAAGAAAATGCTCCTTGGCACTTAGAGACAGATAACAGAACCAAAACCAAATATTCAGCCTTTAAGGCATTTTGTTTAAGTCATCATTCATCAGTTTTAACCCCTAACCCTAACCAAAAACAACTATTCAGCATTTAAGGCATTTACTTTAAGTCTTCATCCATCAGTTTTAAGAAGATGTCTACTTTTTGCCAAATTAGTATTTTATTACCCCTAGAAATATTCAGTACTATTTACAGAACAACTTCCACCTCTGGTAAGAGCAGGAGCTTGTTTGGGGTGATGCTCACCTCAAGCAAAACCCACAAAAGTTTAATGTGGTCAATCCCTGCAGCCCAGGAACTTGCACTAAGAGGAGGGAAGGAACACACAAGCTGCAACGTGTAGGATCCTCAGCAAAGAATCAGGGTCTTCATCTTGCCATGGCATGCTGAATGTTTCCTCACTAAGATCAACAGCATCAGTAAATGGGTTAAAAAAGTGAAAATAAATGGTTAGTAGCAGGATGAACAGCAGATTAAAATAAATGTTGTTTCCAAATCAGCACAGGTAATCCAAGAGTGTTGGAAAAATAAAGATGCAGTTTACTCAGTTTTTAAAAATAAAAAGAATTTTAAAAGATCTGATTCAGAAACCTAACTACAATTCAACCTGGTTTTCAACACCATGTCCTCACACAATCACATCATGGGATTTTCCAGAGCTCAGGGGTTTTCCCCCCCTTTGGCTTTTTTTGCACTCTGTGTAGAACAGCTCTTATCTGTTTCATCTCACAGGTACTGAAGAGTTTGCACACAGGCCACACAGCTACTAAAATCATTTTTCATTGCATCATGTTCTTGAAAACTACTTTAAGGAAGGATTCCTGCTGTACTGTTTTGTGGTTGAATGCTTTACTTATGCAGAGAGCTCCTGTTTCCCTCTGCCCTTGCACTGATGCCAGCAGGTAATTCAGATTAACACAGCATCAACTCCTCCTGCTGACTGATGGTTTTACCATCCCTGTAACTTCTGCAGGAGGTTTGCAGCTCCTGCCTTCCTAACTACAACTCAAAGCCCTCCAAACTACATACTTCAGGTTGTAAATATAAAACTGAGAACATCTAGACCTAAACCCACAAGTATCTAGAGCTAAAACTTTTCCAGATCTTTACTCCAGGCCAAGTTCACCTCTGGTAAAACACATTTGCAGTTCACTAACTGAGGAAAAAATCCCAGATCACCCTCAAAGAGCTGGAAGAGCTGACTGTACATAACCTTGAAAACAATTTTCTCTTACTAAATGAGACATCTTCTCTAAATGCATTGCTGCAAATGTTCTCCACCACTGAAGCTGAAGAAGCCTTTGAAAGACAGCGCACTGAGCTCAGCTCCACACAGGCATCCTGTGAGTTACAATTAATTGAAATATTGTGGTTGTATAATCATAGTTTCATGTGCCTACGGGTCCTTTGTAGCTTTGCTCCATCATGCAGACAGACAAGACTTGGCCACTGCACTGAAAAAGACTTTGAGAGCTGAAGCAAGCAGCTGTACCGCACGGCGATGATGGAATAATCATAAAAACAAAAATAAAAAAAAAAAAGCCATTGTCTCCTGGAAAACAAAACCACACCACAAACCTGGCTGGGTTCAGCAGAAGAAACCTCAGGCTGCTGACTGAAGCAGAGTTCTCCAGCATGGCATATCAGGAGCTGGCTCTGTGTTTACCTTGGACAGCTCAGGAGGGTTGGGGAGAGCTGAGTGCTGCAGAAGAACAGAGATTCTTTGTGCCCCTGCGGGCAGCTCACCTCCGTGTCCTCCCTCTCTGATTTACAATTAATTCTTTCAAAGAATTAACGAGGCTGCCCCACGATTTGGGCACGTTCAGGGCAGCTCCTCACCCAGCCCTTGTTTGCCAAGTGAAGGCTGGTTGGGAGGTTGACATGTGGGGAGCGTGTTTGGCGGAGCAGAAACCAACTGACTTGGTTCTGTGTCCTCCTTCATCAGAGAAATTAGAGGAAGATCACAGATGAAGCCTAAGTGACCTATTTCTTAGCCTGGAAATGTGCAAATTCAGGGTCCAAAGACAGCATTTAAAAAGGGAACAAAGAGCAAACACTGGCTAAAGCTTGAAAAAATTACCATTTCTGTCTTGGGAGAAACTCACGATGCATTAATGTGACCAAGACCACTTCTACCCTCTGTGCTTGGAGGACTCACTCCTGAGTTTGATGCATTTCTTTAATATCTTTCAGACACTCAAAAATGCTATTATCTAGTCAGGGATTTCTTTTTTATCAAAATATTTCATAAAAACAAGCTGAAACGTGGAAACGTGGCAGTACTCTATCATCCTCATCATCAGTGCTTCTCATTTTTAAACCCCCAAATTAGCATTCCTGATGTAAGTAACCTTTTAAATCCTGTTTTGCATACTATCTGCATTGAATGATGATCTGTGAATGCACAAAGAGACATTTTGCTCTCTTCTGCAGCCAGCAGGAACAAGCAAATGAGTAACTGTCTCATGCACAAGCACAAATTACAGGGAGGTGTGTGCCTGGGTCTGGTTTACATGCACACAAAGAGGTTTAAACTTCTTTTTTTTATTTATTTCTCCTTGCTCAAATGGCATCACAATATAGGCAACTTGGTAAAAAAAAAAAAAAAAAAAAAAAAAAAAGCAAAATAGGACCTTTGGATTTAAAATATTCAGGTTTAAAACAGAAACACCAACTTCTTCCTTCACAGAGTTTTCAAGGATTCCAAAAAGCAACACGGGCACTCACAAATGTTGGTGACACCTAAAAATCCTCCAGCAAATCCTGTCACAGCACCAGCACACAGGCTGAAAAAGCTCTGAATTATGTACTTGGGGAAAAGAGAAAATAAATTTGGTACCCCTGAGGAACACAGGTTATTACTAAGCAGTAGCACTCCGACACATTCTTCAAGTTAATTTACACGGGGGGCTGTGTGAGCAGGAAAAGAGCATTCAAGCAGTTCTGGAATTATGCAGAATGTTCCCAAATATGACCATTAATATGGTTTCTCCTCCCTCTTTTCACTCCAGTAATATCAACACCACTGCAGCTCTCCAGGCAGCTGGGGAGACAGAGAGGTTTGGGGAGGGGGGGGTCTCTTTTTTTAAGGTAAGAAAAGTCCCTAAGAGGGAGCTCAAACAGCTCTGGCTGAAACCCCTCAAAACTAAGTGACTTTTAACAATATATGTTAAAAAAAAAACAAAACAAAAAACCCAAACAACAACAGCAATCTCAGGAAACCTGAGAACTAAACAAATGAAATACAGGTCACAAACTATGCCCAGATTTTCTTTACAAATCTGCCATTCCCTGGCATTTGCAAAGCCATCCGTGGAGGAGCTCAGCACTATCTGTGCTATCTTGCATGTTAATGATCTGTTAATTACAATTTTAAGGGGCAGAGACAGTAAACACATGCAATGCAGCAAGCATCCTTGGGCTGTGTTAGAGCAGAAATGGAGAGCAGGCCCTGCTGAACAGCCCACCCTTAAAACACAGAAATCAGCAGGGTTCTAAAATCCCATGCTTTACATTAAAAAAAAAAAAAAAAAAGGAGTAAACCCACAGATAAAATACAAGAGTCAATGTCACACAGAAATAAAAAATAACCTCCCCCTCTTCTCACCCACTTTGTTACTATGGGACTGGCAGAAATCTGTGGATTATAAACATGAAGGTCCCACTCACAAGACAATTAAGCAGCTCCAGTGCTTCTATTGGCCACCCACCTCCACGACTCTTTGCAAGGTCTGTCTCCCAGAAAAGATTAGGA
Source organism: Calypte anna (assembly GCF_003957555.1). Taxonomy (NCBI): domain Eukaryota; kingdom Metazoa; phylum Chordata; class Aves; order Apodiformes; family Trochilidae; genus Calypte; species Calypte anna. The sequence continues at coordinate 3,608,470 of NC_044273.1, forward strand.
AAAAAAAAAAAAACCAACAAAAAAAAAAGCCTTCTGGAATTTGCCACCTGCAAGACAGGACTTGGTTGTTCCTGAGAACAGGGGAAGACTTTGGAAACCAAAGCCATTTATTTTTCAAATGAATTATTATTTTTTTTTCCCCAAGTGAATGGTGAAAACAATAAATAAGGAGTTAATAATCGTGCTCTGTGTTGTCCTGGGCAAGAAAGACGTATCATAGCTTAAAAATCTCAGATGGCCTGAACAGCATAAATAGGTGGAAGATTACCAAGTCATAAGCAAGCTCAGAAGCAGCATGTGTACACACAAGAAATGGTGGCACAGGAGTTCTCTGCCTCAGCTAGGACCAGTAACCAACAATAAAAGAGACAAGATGGTAAACACTGCAAAAAGACAATTACTAATAATGAAAAGGCAACAGAAATGTTGGGCTCCTTCCACCAACTGAGTAAGGCGTTTTCAAACTGACAGCAAAGCGTTGGTTGCCAGATGAAAAGGAGAGCAAACAGCAAAGTTGTGCTTAACCCCTTTTTGCTTTTACCCTGCATTTTAAACACAGATGAAATCATGGAATTTCGAAGAGAAAAGTCTACAAAGGAGACATTTTATTCAGCTCTTTGGTCAGTGTTTCCATCACTTCAGTACCCAGAATCCTCAGACAACTTATTCATCTTGGGTCCTTCTCTCAGTACTTGAATACAGGATGGGTTTCCAGCTGCAGCACCTGGGTGAGGAGCCCTCAGATATGGGAGAAACCAAATTAAGATTCCAACTTCTCATGCAGAAGGTGAATGCTAAATGTGAGAGTTAAATGAAGGACAACCTGTATTTATTTGCAGACTTCAAGAACTCTCAAGTATCCTCAGCTCTCCACTGGCAGCCAAGGACTGACCATCACAAGGCAAACCCCTGGGGGATTGAGCTGCACGGGTACAACAGAGGTGCAAGAAACAACTCCAGCAAATGCAAACATCTCCAAATTGTCTTCTCTTTGCTCCCAACTAACTGGAACAGCATCCTCCAGGAATTCTCAACAAAGAGTTCAGCATACAAACAAGGCTCCAGCCTCACGCCTTCCCAAGCAGGAGCTGACAGCAGCAGCATCCAACTCAAAACAAATATTTACCCTCTCCTGATACAGAGGAAGAAAAGGAAATGTTTTCCTGCAAGCCCAACCATCTCTCCTCTCATTCCCACTCCTGCAAAGGCTCAGCCACAAATTTTCTTTCGGCGTTGACACAAGCAGGTGAGACAAGACCCACACAGCAGAGCTCTGGCATCTCTACACCTCAACCAGAGAAGACATCTGACTTTGAAAGAGCATTTTCATTTCTGCCCAAGGGGCTTTGCAGAGAGATCAGCAGGCGGGGAGGCTTTGGAAGTGCAGCAATTTGCACCTACAGCCCCCGGAGCTTGACAGCACCACTGAGACCACAGCTCCCCCCGGGGCTCTGCAGGCCCCTGGGCGCTCCCTACCCAAGCCAGGGGGGGTAAGGAACCGGCAGGAACGCGGCCTGGGGCAGGAACCGGCCCTGCTGCCCTGCCGGAGCCGGGGATGCTCCGCAAGGCCCGAGGGAAGCACTGCGAACCCCCCGGCCCAATCCCGGCCTGGCCCGGGGTGAGGAACCGGGAACCCCCCCCTCAGATCCGGGCGAGGAAAGCAGGACCCCCCCCCCCCCCCACCGCCTTACATCACAGACCCAGGATCCATCCCCCCACTCCAGATCTGGGCCTGTTCTGGTGGAGGAACCAGAGCCCCCTCCCTTCAGAAACGGGCCTGGCACGGCCTGACGAACCGGGCCGCCTCCTCAAAACACTACTGACCGAACCGGGCCCCTCCACAGACCCGTCCCGGGGGACACACGTTCCCCCCGACCCAGCCTCGCCACACAGACGCCTCCACCCCGCTCCTCAGACCTGAGGGGAGCTGCCCTGCGCAACCCCCCCCTCCCGCTCTTTCTCTTCCAGCAAGACAACCGGGGCCTTCCAACGGGAACACAACCTCCCCCACCCCAGGCCGTGCCCCGGGGCCCCTCAGAGCGCACCTGCCCCCTCCGCCGGCCCCGCCGCTGGCAGGTGCCTCTCTGGGGAGGATGCTCCGGGGGAGCCCGGTACCGGGGAAGGCGGGGAGGGGGCTGTTTGGGGATGGGGATTGGGGGGGGGGGGGGGGGGGGGGGCCGCAGACCCCCGCCCCACACCGAGGGCACCGCCCGGCCCCGCCAGGGGGCGCTGCTCGCCGCCCCGCCCGCCGCTGCCCCCGGGCCCGGGAGCGCTGCGGGGGGCGCCGCCCCTTCCCCCCTCCCCTCCCCAAGTCCCCCCCTTCCCCCCCCCCCCTCCGCCTCTACCGGGGGAGCGCGCACCGGGCGGCGGGGGCGGGGTGGGGGGGTGGTGCGTGGAGGGGGGGTAGCCCCTCATACACACACACACACACACACAGACGGAGGGAGGGAGAGAAGCGAGCGGCGGCTCACCCGGTGGGCGCGGGTCAGGCTCAGGTCCTTCATGACCTCCTCGAAAGCCGCCGTCTCCTCCGCCTGCTTCTGGTTGTGCAGCGCGATCTTCTCGCTGAATTTCCGCGGGTTGTTCGAGGCCGCCATCTTCCCCCGTCCGCATCCCCCTCCCCGCGCCGGAGGGGAAGAGGAGGAGGAGGAGGAGGGGGGGGGGAAAGAGGTGGAGGGAGGGGGGGGGTTGAGGGGGGGTAAGGAAGCAACCGAGCGCATGCGCGGGGACGGGCGGGTTCGGAGGGGGGCGGGGAGGCGGCACTGCGGCTGCGCGGCGGAGAGAGGGGGCGGTGAGGGGGCGGAGGGGCGCGTGCGCCGGAGCGGGGAAAGGGAAGGGAGGGGGGGGGGGAGCTCGCGGGTGGCTCCGCGCGTGCGCAGCTGCGGGGTTTCCCCTGGAGGAGGAGGAGGAGGGGGCGGGCGGGAAGGCGGCAGCGCTGAGGCGGCTGCGGGTGGCGGCGGTCATGGCTACTGTCACTGATTTGTCCCTTGTGCTCTCCCTCCCCGGGTTATAGATCCCTTGGGAACGCTGCACAACACACACACACGGCCTTAGGGGACTTCCATGTTCTTGCTGGCCCGGCTGGGATTTGGGGAGGAAGGGGGGCTGTTGTTCCACGAGCGTGGCGGTGGCTGAGGTGTTTCCCGCCGAAAGCTCAGCCCGTGTTGAGGGCGCCGTGAGTGGGTTTTGCCCGTACCCTGCTGAGGGACAAAGGGTGGGTGGGTGGGTGTTGTTGTGCCCTCACTAATACTAAAAACCTTGCCCTGAAGCATGAGGTCCATCCCCAAATCACTACAGAGCCAGGTGCGTTCTAGGCAATGAATAAAAAATTAAAATCTCAATTTTTTTCTGCCGAAAGTTACTAATGAGTTAGCTGGTTTGTTGCAGAGAGGGTTCATCCCCTTCAGAAAACGACAGGAGAATTATTGACCGAGCTACTTGTCCCAGCACCTCACACGGGTCCTGCCTGGCCCTGCTGAGGTTAAAAAGGTCCCCGGGTTCTGTTCATCCACCTGGAAATGTGGGCAGGGAAAGAAAAAGAGAGGGAAAGAAGCCATGGATTCATTAACAAATCCTTTCAGATAAGCAGCAGTCCCTGCTCTCTGCTGCCTGTCTCTTCCTGCAAGATAAGGTGAAGCTACGAGCCAGGTGATGCTTCAACAAGCAGCAATCTGTGATACCAAGAAAAGGCATTATATCTACGGAATGTTTCAGGACTTTCCTGAGGGAATCGGATGGGGAAAGTCTCCCGTTCTGCTCCATTTAGGTGTCCTGTCCAGTCAAGCCGAGGATGGTCCTGCAGCTCGGTTCTAACACAGACCCAGCCGGTTCCGTCTCCCCGCCCAAGCCCCTTGCATGAGGCAGAAAAAATCCTGACAGTGCTGTTTCCCCACACATTGTCCATTATGCTTTCTTATAAAGTGGACTCTCTCCTCTTTTTCTTTCTTAATCTTTTTTTTTTTTGGTGCTTTGCTTTGTCCCTGACCAGCGCTTGCTCCAGTAACCACATCCTGTCACGGCTCAGCTATCAGATCAAAGAATCCAGACCCTGCTCTCACTTCCAGTGCTGATCACCTTCGTGGCCTCGGTGCAGGCAGTTTCCTCGTCATTTATAAACATTTCCTGCCCACGTAAAAATAAGAGATTATAATTATCCACTGCTGCAAGGCTGCTGGAGATGGATGGATGAAGCTCAGCGACTGACAAGATTAATGGCAGACACCAAGTCACCTCCTACCCTCAATCCCAGTTGCCAACTTGAACTCTTTTTAAGTTTACAACACGGCGTGAGATACCATCGCTGAAAACAGAGCTGGGACTGAAAAGATTCATCCAGGCCCTGGCAGGATCAGCCCTGACAGATGTTAGTCTAACCACTTCTTGCATTTTTCACCAGGAATAAACAACCGGCACACACGCTCAGTTAAATACCCTCTAGCTGTGTACATGAACAGCATATGACCTGCTAAATTGGCCCATCATGCTAAAAGCATATAAATCATACAGATTTAACACTGAGATACCTATTATCCACACTGGGTTTGCTCGAGAAGCGAGACGATGATAAACAGTTCAGGGAGTTATCCTGGACTTAATGCCATAGGTGCTTCTATCACACATCTAGAGACCCAGCTGCCACTCTGCCTCTTCTATAGCACCAAAAGATTAAGTGCCTAAGATGAAACTTGATAAATTTTCCCCTCTTGGATCTCCTGAGATGGAAGAGAACGAATTCTCCCCTCCGATGGCTCCTGGTTTGCAGGGAAGGAACGCAGATGGCCAGGGAGGAGGGGGGGTTATAACTTCCTCCCTCCAGAAGACTCCTTTCTCTTATTGTTTCTCCTCTGCAGCTTTATCAGATTGAATTCCAGCAGGCAGCCTGGACCCAGCTCCTCTTCAATTCTCTGCTTTTTAAACCAGTTTGCGTAACAAACTTCTCTTCAACAGCAACCTTTGTGTTTGCTTTGAGTTTTGGCTTCTGGAATTTCTCACCCACTCACGGACGGCTCCACGTTTTGGGGTGTGGGTGGATCTGAATGGCTGCTTAAGTGCATGACCCAGCAGACAATGTAAATCTTGAGTGCATTAAGGCATTGGCAAGGAAAGGTTTTGAGACGGGTGCCAGGTTTCCTTCTCCCTCCACCGAAGGAGATATGCCATGCCTCTGACAAACTGATGAGCTCACCCCAGAAGTATTATTTATGTCTCCTGCCGTCTTCACCTTGAGCACATCTGGGGCCATGTGAGAACAACTTGATCTCGCTGGAAAGCTGCGGTGGGATCCCCCGAGGCAGCGGCTCCATCTCCCCCAGCCTTCCAGACGTGTTAGGAAAAAAAGTTTCTTGTAACTGAGAATCTGCTCTGAAGCAAACAAAGAGTCGCTGGAGAGCAGGGCTGGTGTGCTCACATCTGCTTTTCCTGCCAGCAACTCCTGCCAGAGCAACCTGCAGCTTCTTAGAGCAGATGCAAGCCGAGAGCAAGCGGGTTGCAGGGAGGAGGTTATGTTTACTTGTCACTTGTTTGTTATCCTCCGGGTCCTTTGGAATTGCTCTGGCTGGGATCCAGCTACTTCCCTATTCTCCCTGAGAGGTTCCAGAGGAAGGTGTGAGGCTGAGCAACTTACACAACAGCAGACAGCACAAGATTGTGCCTTGATCGACAAATAAGCTGACATTTTATTTATTTTTTTTTGTCTACAGGCACAAAGATTCTGATCTCTCACACTTCCTACTTAATGTTCCCGTTGATGTTCCCATTATCCTCAGAGAAGAATGTCCTGTGAAGTCCACAGAGTCCCAAGCTCCAACTGCTATTTTGATCTGAGCTCCAAGTTGTGCTTTCAAGGGAAAACACTCCCTTGTTTCACTTGGAGCTTCTGACCATTCTTGAAGACCTCCTTGTTTCCCAAGGGCAGAGAAAAGCACCTGAAATACCCTTTTTATGCCACTCATCCAATCTGATGAGCAGCCCAAGCAAACCAGCTGACAGAACACCTGGTTCTGCTCTCTGTACCAATATTCCCTTGTCATCCTTCCAGTTCCATTTGCTGTTGTTGGTTTTTTTTAACCATTTCCTGCGAATTCTGAAATCCCAGCAAGCAGGCAAACACTGACTGCTACAAGATATTATTCTCATTTCTTTGAGCCCTATCATCTGGTGCTCTGTAACACTTTGGCAACCACACAGAGGGGTCTGTTCTGGTTATTTTTTTCCCCAGAATCAAGGCTTGCCTTCGTGCCACACCAGAACAAGAAGCATTCCTCTGCTGCTAAGGCACGTGGGGAGCTGGGGAAGTGGCAGCCACTTTCTGTCTTTCCAAAGATAACACTTGGATGAGAGGCAGCATGTTCTCCGTGGGTATATTCACAGTCAGCACCAAAAAGTGAGGCACCAGGAGGAATTGTGCACTTTATTGAGACAAACAGGAAAGCACTTTTCCCACAAAGGGGAAATGCACTTTTTTTTTTATTATTTTTTTACCACAAAGAGATTGCAAATCACCCTGCAGAGCAGAGAGGGAAGCGTATCAGAGAGCAAGATGTTTCCTTCCACAGCCTTCTGTCTCATCAAAGTCCAGAGGAATTTGGTGAGTTTCTATATATAAAGTAGCAAAAAATATTTTCTTTTTAAATCTCAGGGTTCAGCATCAGAGACGTGAGCTCAAAGGGTCACCAGGACCAGACTTCAAATCCAAAGTGATTTCTGGAGCTGTTTCCTGAGCACTGAGGGATAATAAAACTTCTACAGGGGAGGTAACAATCCCCAGAGTGAAACCACACCACAATCAGGCCATGGCCTGCTCTCTTGAGCAGAAAAATCACCAGAAATATAATATACAAGGAACCTTTAGCTTCAACAGTGGCTCCACAGAGCCAACTACCCGCCCACTCCTCTGGTCCAAGTCCCAGAAACCACCCTCTGCCACCTCCATGCCTTAGGGCAGATGTTTACCTACAAGTTAAAGCCTCACTTTTCATGCTGAAGTTATTAAAAGAGTAATAATAATAATAATCTAAGGGTGAAGGAAAATCCAGCCAAGTTCAGGCACCTCCTGGGTTTCAATAATGTCTCCAAAGGAGGAGTGTTACAGAAAGCCCATTCCTCAGCAGGAAAACCACCAGAGCAGCCCCATTTTGGAGCTGTTCTCCTTGCCCTGCACACATCGGGGTGGGTCACAGCAGTGTCCCTGGGATAGGATCAGCACTGAGCCCTCAGAGCAAAGCATTTTTTTCTAGGAAATTTCCCTGATTTTCTTCCAAAGTCTGTGGTGCAGCTCTGGTCGTTGGCTGCCATTCCAACATTACACCCCTGGTGTGAAACCTATGTCAGCAAAAATACCTCTGCATCCAACCAACAGCAAACCCTCCGTGGGACTGCAACACCCTCTGAGGTGCCTCAAGGAACAGGGAGCCCCTGGGCTCTGCAGATGGAGGATTGGTGCCTCTGGAAAAGTGCATTTCTGAGAAGTTCCTCTCGGGCCTCTTGGAGAGCTGCAGTGGAGTTGTTCCTAATTGCTGTCCTGAAAAAGCCTCAGCAGGAATGTAAGAACTTGTTTTCCACCCTGAAAATGGGAGGTTCTTCACTCCAAGCTACAAGCCTTCCACTGCAAACCTGCCCAACAGCTGGCCCGGGGTCAAGGTTTGGTTTTCTGGGCATTTTATGGCACAAAGGGTGGACACATTTCTAGGTTAATGTGGGGAGGTTGAGGTCCCTCTTCCTCCCACCTCTTACCCCCTCTCAGAAGGACTCAGATGCCCTTGAGGAAAAGCCCCAAGCGTGGTGGAGCTCCCTGGAATGTTGAGGAAAGTTGCTGGAAGAAGCACAGGACGACTGCCCTGGCCTGCACAATGCCTGAGCAAACACCAACACACAGCTGATTGTAGGTAGGGAGCATCTCTGCTCACCCAAGGACTAAACCTGCCCCCTCTCCATGGTCCACACTCTGATTTTGTTCCTAAGAAACAGCAAGTCCACATTCTTGGCATGAGGAAGCTTCCATCACATGAGAACCCCCAAGCATGCAAAATTCATGTCCAGACATGCAAACTACAGGCAAATTATTCCCTTCCAAACCTCAGAGAAGTTCCTAAGTTCTTCCTAAATCCAGTTGTAAACCTCCATCCTTCAGGCACTAGTGCTGAATGCAAGTATTGATACCACCAAAGAGCAAATCTGCAGCTGGAAAGAGGCTCTCATGTTCAAACAAACCCCCAGGCCACAGGGAGGGGAAAAAAAAAAAGGCTGCACTGAAAGCAAGTCATTGCAAACCTGGTTGGGAGACACAGCTGAGCAGCCTGGTTACAAACATCAGATAACCACATGTAAAGTACTTTTTTAGTACATTTTTCAAAGCATTCTGACCGGAAAATATACATTAAAAAAAAAAAAAAAAAGATTCAACTCAGCTAAAAGGATAAATTCTGCTCTTGGTACTCCAGTGTATGAAGTGCAACCCCAGTGACTTCAAAGAAATGGCTCCAGATATAAAGCAGTGTAGCCAGAAGCAGACTGGCTGGTAGCCTGCATAAACAAGCAAAAAAGATTTTCATTTTTGAAGAAGCCATATAAAATATTTCTAGCTAATTACGTGACAGGGGCCTGGGTGTGAAACAGCAACTGCAAAGCCTCAGGAACCAAGGCAAGAGCCTTTGATTTGCTCCCTACAGCTTAAAAAACCTTCTGATAACTTTTGCCCTAACAGCTTTTCTGCTTTCCATTGCAAACTGCACTGCTGCCACTCCACTGCTGCCCTCCTGCAGGCCCCACCACCACACTCCACTGAATTTCTACCCTTTGTCTTACAATCTGAGGCTATTTTCAGGTTGCACAGCTAAAGCCACAGCTGTTTCCAAGTAGCAAGCACAGTGCATGTTCATTTTACAGACCACTCTGTGTTGGAGCCATTAAAATTGTACCCACCCCACTAATAAATTTCAAAACTCCTCCGTGAGACTCCCTGAAGTTGGAATATTCAGCTGAAAAGTGCCAAACTTGTGTTACTGAAACTCAGTTATTAGTTTGGAATGAGAAACAGGAGTTCTGTGGGATAATGCTGTGCCTACTCACCATTAAAATGCAGATTAGAATCTGAGCTCTCTGTTAAAAGAAAAATAAATCACTTGAAGAGTGAGGTGTGTGTGTGAGGTATGGATGCTCCCAGGTGAAACTCAAGAAAGGTGACACTTACCAGCTCTGCTCTCTCTCTTGCCTGACATGCCAAGGGGCCAAACTGGGAATTTATTCAGCCACATCCACTTTTCCTGGTCTTTAAGTCACAAGTGATGAAATCTCCTTCATTTATGCAAGCAACTGGAAGATTTATTGTAAATCAAGTTCTGCACATTACACAACTGGCTAAAAATCATAATTAGAGTTGCACTGGGAAACATGGTTTATTTATTCTGACAGTCGTCTGGCTTCAATAATCCTAGCATGATAAATGTCCCTCAAGTTTGCAGAGTTTCAGCAACTGAAGACCTGATCCCAGCCATGGAAAAGTCTGAGGAGGTTTGCTGAGGCTCACAAGAGGTCCCAGGCAGTCCTGTTGTGTAGCATCCTCTGGAATCAGCAGCAAGGTACTGGGAGCTGGTGGGATTGCCTTCTTCCCTTCACTGTAAATAAAAAAAAAAAAGAATTTTTCCACCTCTGTGAAAACCCCCAAGCCCTCAGAAGGAAAGTCAGGACATGTCTGCATGAATTAGCCAGGTTTTGGATAGGCAGAGATGACAGTGGGGCTGCCGAGCTGACAGACCTTCTGGAAAAGGGTCAGTGACACCATTAATAGGATGCAGACATTCCCAATCTCCAGCTATTCTGCACCCTGCCAAGAGTTCTAGTGCTTTCTTTCTTTATAGTTTTAAGTACAATTTCAGGCCCATAAAACATCAGAGAAGACAGAAGCTATTATCCTGGCCATGACAGGAGTCCCTAATGGGACATGCAGACTCTGCAAATACCTAGAACTAATGATGCTGGGCTTTTACTGTTCCCCATCTGTTCAAGGGTATTTCAAAATGTACCAAATCAGGTTTACCCCCATAATGTTTATTGCTGCTCTGAGACTAATAAATGACTCCGAGCACAATCAAACATTTATCTGGCTTTGCTCATTCTTGAAGAAGAGAAAAAGAGGAGCCCAGTCCACTTGTTTTCCGTGCAGGGCATCCTGTAAAGCTTTTACTCCAGGAAGCATGGTTATTCAGTTATTTCTCTGAAAAGTCTGGCAGTCTTTTTGCAACACAGCAAAAAAATCAAACTTATTTATTTTCAGGATGACCAACAGCAGAGAGAGCAGCCCAGAGCAGCCCAGAGCCCCAACTCCAGACTTCACAAGGCTAAACCAAATTCTATTATCAACCCAGATGATAATGCACTTCCACAAATATTCCAGCCAGTCCCTGCTAAATTTAGAAGAGCTCGAATATTTACAGCTAACCTTATGAAAAAGAAGTATTTATATTGCTATAAAAAGCACATTCCAGTCACAAAGAGAGGGGGTGCTTGGGCTGGAGGTTTGGTGAGAGAATCTGGAAACCTTGCCCAGCTTCTGCTCCACCGTGGCAGGGAATGGGAACACAGGTCGCAGGCATGGTAATGGAATAGTTTATTAAGTAGTTTATTAAGTTATTAAAGAGTTCCTTAAATACAGTTACAGTAGGGCTTCCTGCACCCTCCAATCTGCAAAGCCACCTCTCCAATGAGGTTATGTTTATTTTTGCAAGGTTGAGCAAACATGCTTTTTCATTTTTTTTTCAAGGGTTTTTGGTTTGGTTTTCTTTCCCCTTTGCCCTCAACACATGCACGTACCTGGGAAGCTTGAAGTGAAAAATAAAGCAGTTTCCTGATGATGAGATGCCAGCTATGGTCCCTCCATGGCTTTTCCAGGCATCTGATGTGGCTTGTGAGCACTACAGCTGCATGGTCAGAAAATCTTGGTTATTAGAGGAGAGCCAAACCATCAGTTGCTGCTCAAGCAATGCTTTTGGTAGGAAAATATAAATAAATTAGGGAAGAATATTTGAGGAAAGCAATGGTGAAGGAATGGCACACTCAGAGGATTAATTGTATTCCGTAAATAGGAAAGCAAGGAGCCTTCCATTTGTTCCCCTTTTCAGAACCATATGGAAGCATTAAAAAACAGAAAATCCATTCTTTTGGAACTTTGAAGCTCGCCTCGAGTTACATTTTATCCTTGCAAAATTGGCTTGTTATCTGCCAAGACTGTTTTGCAGTGTTTCTGGCTTTCTATGCCAGCCCAAATGAAGAGAGAATGGAGTCAATCAACTGCCTGAGAGCTGCAGAGCAGAGCTTGCCCACTGACTTCAGCACACTCTACACCAACAACCACTTTTCATTAATTTATTACTGGCAAACCAACAGATAGATAGGAAGAGATGAAACGAGGCACCATTTGAACTCAAATTTAGAAAGCTGAAGTGAGGAGCACCTCCCCTCACTGTACCAGGTCCAAAGGTGCTTTGATTTTTGTTATTAAAGGATCTTCAAGAGAATTTGAGGTATGGAGTTCATGCTTCCCACAGACCTGCTCAATGATTCAGTAGCAAAACATCCTGTAGTGTCTCTCAAGGTTACAGCACAGTAGTCATTTAACAGCAGAATGCAAGAGTTGCTCTCAAAAGGAGACTGCAAACGTGAAAATCCAACTTCTGCTGGTACAAAACAAAGCCCTGGGAACAGAATACCTGATAAAAGCTTTCAGTTCCTTAGTTGGTCAAATTAATTAGAAAATAAAAGGGCTAGGAGGAAGTTCAGTAACAGCATTCTGTGTAGCAAACACAGTTTTTACAGACAGTGTCAGCTTCAGCTCTTGATTTAAAATGCCCACTGGCAACAACAACAAATCCAAACATTCTGCCCAAAAAGACTTCCCTCAGATCACAACACCAAGGATTTTATTTACAAGTCAAGGGAGAAAAAACCTCCAAGCTGATGAACAAGTAGCACCTGCCTCCTTTGCTGCCCAAAAAGAGTTGGGTGAAGGTGTATTGGAGTGATCAGAAAGGCAGAGGCACAAGCTTCCAGGTGCCCTCTGCCTCCCTGGGTCAGCCCTGACAAAGGGCTTTTTATTGCCAGTGAAGCTGAAGAAATTTTTGGCAGTTATAAAATCAAAACGACCATGCCCATTTATATTTAATCAAGCTATCAACATGGCTTTAGTGTTGCAAAAGCTGGATGCTCCAATTAAAGCAGAATTTCTGACATGCTGCTGTCTGGAAGAAGGGAGGAAGGGACGTGGAGCTGCAGTGGAATCCAAGCAAGGAAGAACCAAGGGGGACCAGAGGTGTTCAGGGATTCCCCTTCCAGAAAGGGGAAAAAAAACCCCAAAGGAGTCACCTTTGAAAAGCAAAAATTTGCAATCCTAATTCAAGCACCTGAGCTCTTCTAGGTCCCACTGTCCCTTTATTGCTTCTGGAGGTCAGTATGTTATATGAGTTTTGGTTTTGTTGGGTGTTTTTTTTGTTTGTTTGCTTGCTAAAAACCAGCAAAGTGATATACAGTGATTTTTGGAGCACACCTGAACTCTTGAAAGCATACCACAGTTCTTAGTTGCTCCTGAGCTGTCAGTGTTTGCAGTGTGTGAAACATTGTTAAAAATATGAAAAGTTGGCAAAATGCACAAAACTCCCCCCCCCCCCCAAAAAAAAAAAAAAATCCAAGAAAAAAAGAGAAAATCTTTTTCCAGCTGTAACATCTGTGAAGTCTAACGAGCTGACAAGTGCTCCTGAGGAAACAGGCTTGCCAGGACACTCCAGGAGAGGAGGAGGGGCTTTGTGGAGGAGGGAACAGAAGATTTTTTTGTGGTTTTTTCTCCTTCCCTCACCCCCAAAATGCACAACAGCCGTGGGCACACGCCAGAGGGACACCACAGCACCCTGGTGACATGCAGGACAGCAGCTGGAGGGGCCGAGGAGGTGGCAGGTGGCTACCTCTGGGTGGTGACCTGTGGCAGGATGACAGGAGCACAGGCTATCCCAGCAAAAGACTCTGGGAAGTGCAGGTCCCTTTCCCACTCATCCGTTTCGGTGTTGTACACCTGCACGATGCTGGTGACGTTGTTCAGGTGCCAGTTGTAACCCCCTACAATGTAAATCTTCTTCTCCAGCAGACAACACCCCGCTTCCGACTGCCCGGCCCGCATGGGGCTGACTGTTGTCCACTGGTCCGTTTCAGGCACGTAGTACTCCACAGCCAGAACATCAAAGCACCGGTCCACATGGTCCATCCTGCCTCCCAGAGCATAAATCCTCTTGTTTGCACTCACCATGGCGTGCAGGACTCTGGGTTCATTCATGGGGGTTTTAAACTCCCACTGATCCACGGCGGGGTCGTAACAGTGCAGGGCTTTCTTGTCCTCCACTGAAATCCCATACCCACCCGAGATGTACAGCTTGTCACCCACCGTGGCCCCGGCGTGGCCCCAGGTCCGGCGTTTCAGTGAGCAGACATAAGTCCACTCGTTGTTTTTGGGACAGTACTTCTCCACAGAAGCCAAACTGCCCGAGCGGTTCCTCCCGCCGGTGGCATAGACCATTCCTTGCAGGACGTTGAGTTGGAATTGGATCCTGCTCTCCTGCATGGCTTGGATTCGCAGCCACTGGTTGAGGTGGGGGTCGTAGCGGTAGCAGATATCCACGGCTCCCTCTCCGCTCCGGTACTGCAGGTGCTGCCCTCCCACGATGTAGACGAAGTTGTCGAGCACGGCCACGCAGGAGTGGCTGCTCCCCACCTCCATCTCCGTCAGCTCCTTGAACTGCCGGGCGCCGGGCTCGGGCAGGCAGTAGGCTTTGGAGCTGACGGTGCGGTCGTTGTCGGTGTAGGGGGTGCCCCCGAAGGTGACGAGGGACAGGACGTCCGAGCGGATGGTGGTCCGGGGGGACTGCATCTCGTGCTGGCGGAAGGGAAGGATCTGGTAGTTGAAGGCTTCCAACAAATACTGTCGGCACAAGACGTCTTCCACCATGATGTCCAAGGTCTGGACGCTGTCCACCAGCTCCGAGGATTTCATCAGGGGGAAGCGGATGTGGCAGAGGACTTGGCTGGCGCTGGCGCGGCGGCCGGGGTCGTACTGCAGCCAGCGGACGGCGGCACGGAAGAGGTCGATCTCGCTGCAGCTTTTCAACTTGTTGCTCTGCAAGAAGAAGACGAGACGCTCCAGAGGCAGGTGGAGGAAATCCTCCTCTTCAGAGATCTGGAGGAAATGTCTAAAAGTGAAGGCGTCGACTGATTCCTTCAAGGATGAGAGGCTAAAGGTGGTGGCCATCTGCCCGATATTGAGACACGTTTCCACGCTCATGGCAGACTTCAGGAATTCTTCACAGAGCTCCACGACAGGCACCATCTGGAGGAAGACAGCAGCTCCCAGCACATCCTGAATGCAGTCAAGATCAAGAGTCACTTCAGCACTGTAGGCAAAGTCTATGATGTGCTTCAGGCCCTTTGCAGAAACACCTTTCAGTTCGATCACATCTTGGCTGGCTTCTCTCATCCCACCTGTGAACATTGCCCTGGAGGTCAAAAACACAAAGGAAAAATTCTTTTAAAATGATGTATGGCTTCAGAATTTTATTTGGGTTTTTTTTTCTGGTTTTAAACACACTGATTCTTTCAGGGAGGGTGGGGGAATGGGAGAATAAATCACAGAGAAATCTCTAAAAGCCAAGAGAAATTAGAGTCTGCAATTCCTTACACAAACAGCGCCCTGAGAAGCAGCATCCAGCCAGCAGCAAGTCAAGTTTTATTCGACCCTACTGGACCACAGCACAGAGCTTCAAGAAGCAGACAGAGCTACCAGAGCAGGGAGGGTGGTACTCTGGACACCAATAAATCCATGATACTCAACAACCAAATGATACAACAGGATCTGCACCACCACAGATCAATAATCACATCCTGAGGAGCTGAAGTACACAGGGTCTGTCAGGATGAAGCAGGAACACTCTGGTCTGAGAGCCTCCCAGCTTGGGCCAAGGCTATGGACTGGGATAACCAAAAGCTACAAAAGCAGCTTAAATATTACAGATGCAACACACATCTCCTGGGCAGTCTGGAAATCACAAACAGACCCCTCCGAGGTTCATCCCCAACAACTTCAGAAAAACAGGAGTCGCAGCCGCTTCGGGAAGGCTCCGTCACGTTGCAGGAGGACGGCAGGGGGTTAACGGGCAATTAAACAAATAAAGAAATAAAACCCAAGGTTTCCTTACAGCACAGCTGCAAGCACATCGGTTGACCAGGCCACGCTGAGATTAGGCCCTGGATCACCTCCTTGGGAGGCTTCAAAATTCCACAGGAAGCACACACCCCGCCAAGGACTGCGCGCAGACGTCTCGTAAACCGCTCCTCCGGAGCAGGGCTGTGGATCCGATGGGGATGTAACCCCATTTTTGGGGGGTTTTAGACCTTTCTGTTGAATTTCAGCAGTTCTTTGTTACCCACGGGTAGCTCGGGGGGGGCTGTGCTCTGGGTAGTACTCAACAAGCAGTAGCTGAGCAGCTCTGGGGAAGCCAAAGTCAAGGTGGGTTGTTGGAAGGACACGGAGTTGCCCCGTTCCCTGCCCTCCTCCACGTCCTCCTCTGTCACACAGAAGCCTGGCAGCTACCTACACATTTTAGGCTGGTTTTTCCACTCTCAAGAACCTGTTCTTTTCCATCAGAAAGGTGGAAAAGAGGAAGGCACGGGGTTGTCAGAGCTGCCTTGGGAACCTGCAGTGGCTCTAAGGTGCAAGTCAGTCAGAAAAAATGCTAAACAGACCTTGCTCAACATGGGAACAAAGGAATATCTTGGGAACGCTGTCAAAAGACAGGAGTTCTGAGTTTCCTGTCCAAACCAGGCTAGGAAACCTGCTGCCTCCCAGCATAAACCCAAGAAATCCTAAATGACCTAAATAAGGAAATAGCTCCATATGAAATCAGCTTTCTGTAACCGAGTGACCAGGAATCCTGCTGGCAATTATTTGTCTCTCCAGCAGATGAGAGCATTCTGCTCAAATCCCCCTGCACATCCCCTGGCCCAGAACAGCACGTGGCCCTGATCCCCAGCCCTAGAGGATCTGCAGACACATGTGGACTCGTGCCTTAGCTGAGCAGAGCTGAATGTGCATCAGGAAAGAAAAAGCATTCCTGTTGCCATGATGAAGACAAATCATCAAACAGAATGCAATTCCTTTAAAAAGGGTTATGGTTCTAAAATGCTGATTATATAAATGCCTCCATTTCACTCCTTTTCCCCCCTTTCCCCCCTCTTTTTTTTTTTTTTTTTCATTAAAAAGAGTATTTTCAAAAGCTAGATTATTCTGCCATTGTTCCCCAAGACAACCATCCTTAGCACCACAGAAGTTATAACAAGAAACCTACTCAGCAATTATATTTTGACAGTGAAAACACACTGGCAGTGGCATTGCATCCAGCATTTATGAATACAAATAGTGCCATTAGCATTTGGTGGGAGATCAGCTCCATCATTAATTGCATGCCTGTTAGAGAGAGGGCTAAGCTTGGAAGGTTTATGTTACCAAAGGGAGAGAGAAGGGAAGAGCCTAGGAAATAGGTGTGTACATCAGATGGCATCAGAGCAACTGAAGAAATGGGTGAAGGAGAGAAGAGAAATGCCAAGGGACACTCAAGTCCTTTGTTACCTGCTCACTGAACAAGGTTGCTCGGGTCAGGAAGGAACCTACAGGTGAAGAGATTGCAAACCCCATGTAGCCCTTCTCCACCCTTCCTTGCAGTCCAGAACAACACCCAGGTCGAGCTCTCTCTTGTTTTGAGCCTTCCCTCCACCCACTGCCTCCAGCATGCCCCTCACTTGATACTGCTGCTGGTTCTACCAAAGATCCTTAACTCCAAAGAAAAGTCACTCCAAGTCAGAGAACTCTTCCAAAGGAGTCTGACAGAGGCAAAATGGATGACTACGTGTTTCTGCTTAAAACTGAATTTCCTGCTATGATATTGGCTCACTCTACATTAATTTGGTTGAGAAACCTCATCTCCATGCTCCAGTTTTCCACCCACACAAGATGGGACAATTCTCTATCTCCAGAGGGCCTGGGACACAGACACACAGAATGCTTCGTGCTCCCAGGCAGCACTACAGACAGATCAGTGGTATTGAGAGATAACCTGAGTGTATTTACAATGGTGTCTTTACAAAGGAGGGTTCTTCAATGGGATGATTCATTTCAGAGCCCTGGCTGCCACTTTGCAGTCAGCTCAAGTAGCTGCAGGGCAAAAGCTGCTGAGGTGGGTTCAAGACCTGAGCTTGAACTTGCATCTTGGCCCAGCAGCTCTATTCAAAACAAACCTCATCTGTGTGCAGGGAGAATGACCCTGAGCCTCTGCATGCCTGCAGGTAACCCCACCAACATCTGTGGGGCAAACCAGCCCTCCAAAGGGTCGTGTGTGGGGGGAGGATTTTGGGGTGTGATGGGGAGGTTGGGGTGGGAGAGGATGGGGAAACAGAAAACCAATGGGAAAGGTAATAATGCCTGCTTCCCTATCAGATTCTCACCTGAAATAGTCACTGCAGGCAGCCAAGACAACTTTATGAACCTGAAACACTTCATTATTTATAGTGAGGATGACATCAAGCAGCTGAGCCTGAGCTCGGAGCGAGGCCAGTCCCTGCAGTAGAGTGGTGCTGTGGCCAGGAGCAGAGAACGTGCATTTCAGGGTGCTGTTCTTGTCAGCCATGCTAAAAACAGAACAAGAGAGACAGGCTGGTTTGAAATTAAAACAATATGTGGTATACCTACAAAGCATGCTGGGGAGGAGACTGTAACACGAGGCAGTTGGAGAGCAAATTCCCAGCTCGCCAGCCACACGGAACATCACGGCATCAGCACCTCTCTTGGATTCCCTTCTCCCAGCACAAAGGAGATTTCCAAATGTTGGAAGTTAGACTTTTGCATGACTGACAAACCCACCCTGCTGCAGCACGCAGGGGCTTCAGAGACCATCCACAGCCAAAACCTCCAATGAAAAGTGGTGTCCCCACGCTACAACTACCCCAGGGTCCACCCTGACCTTGACGTCAACCATGAGGCTGAATCACAGTTGCTTATTCTTCTCATCACCTTTCCTGACTGCAGCTGTTAGAATCTCCAGCCCGTCCAAGGCCAGCCCTGCTAGCCCTGTTTGATCCTTTCCTTCTGCCTGACCCCCAGGAGAAGAGCAAAAAACAAAATATTACCCAGCCCCGGCTGCTCTAAATAACGTCAACTGTTTGAGCTACACTGTAAACAGTCCCCTCCCAGTGTAAATATTTCCTTGGTTTTCCCAATGCCTCTCGCACATGTTTCCCAGAGTAGGGAGCATCACTTGGCCTCGGATGCACTTGTCAGTGGAAGGGCTGCCCTGGGAGGTGAACATCAGCAGTTGTCTCTGCACAGGAGGAAAAGAAGGAGGAGGAGGAGGCTGCGGGTTTCCTGAGCAAGGCAGGAGCGCTGCCCTGCCTGCCCGAGGGGTCTGCTCCCACCAACAGCATCCTAAAGTCATAGGCAAATTGAACTCCACTCTGAACTACTTGTCAGGATCAAGATCCGAGTCCTCCTGGGAAGAAAACACGCCCAGGGCTCAGGATTCAGGATGAGGGTTTCCGTTTCCAGAAGCAAAACCGCTCTTTGGTTTCTGTATTTGAAGGAACAGTTGAGGGAATAGTGGCATAAAAAATCCCAGGCAGGGCAGACTGAATCTGCAAAGCTGCATTACTTGCTCCTAACCCACAGTGGGAGAGTCCACTTACTCCTGTGCTTAAAAGGTGTTTTTATTTAGGCAGAAGAAACCAATAAAGCCCCCAAAACCAACAGAGAGACTGAGCCCAAGGGGCTGCACAATCCCACCCCTTGCTACCTAAACAATAACGAAAGCCAGGCACAATGGACAAAACAAGTAGGCAAGGTCAGAGAAGAGTCAGGGAGATGGGATAACCAAAAAGGGGATGTAAACAATCCTCACACAATCAGGAACAATGGACAGGACTTGCTCCTTTCCCAACTTATTGGATTGCAATTTCCTGCAAGCTTTACCGAAGAGGCGAGTGAGGGGAAATCTGTGATGTTCATCAGAGCCCCGTGAGGGCAGATGCTTTGTGTGAGGAGCTCTAGAGCAATTTTGGGATACTGGAGGATGCAGATATCAAATCTTTACACTCTGTTTTAAAATTCCTCAGGCCTGGGAACGTGCCTCAAAATCCATGAGTTCCTACTGGGATGCCCGATACCAGCCAGCTGTGCTTCTTGGAGCACTGAGCTGAAATTCTGACTTTCAAGTTGAAGCAGACTAAAAAAACCTGAGTTCAGAGAAGAGAGCAGAGCTACAACATCCTTCCTATAATAAAAAGGATTAGCAAAAAGTCAGTTGCTGACAAGACCTTTATCCATGACTCCACGAGCCAAGAAACATCTATCCAGTCCAGCTCTTCCCATGGTGAAGGGGGAAGCAGACTGGAAGCAGGGAGTGCATGAATATTCAGCAGGTCCAGCTCATTTTCCTCTCCTCTCTGGAACAATGGCTTTGATTCGTTGGACTCAAAAGGAGGAAATGTAGAGGATAAGCAAGGAAATTATTTTGCCTCTGACCACATTATCAGTCACTGAGCAGAAGCATTTTGCTTCAGGCTGCTCAGGTAAAACACACACAGAGCTCTGTCTGGGAACTGGGAACTCCAGAGTTTACTGTGAGACTCCATCTCCTACAAGATTCTTCTCAGGGGAACAGTCTTCAGCATTTTTTTTTATTTTTTTTTTAGCAGACCAATTGTAAATATTCCTTTTCCCAGCCTAAGGGCTTTCACTATATCCACAACCCTCCCTGGGCGGGAGCCTCTCCAAACAAGCAGCTTTACCTGAACAAACATTCCTCTTTATTTTTTTATTTTTTTTTTCACTTTTAGTTTTTTCTCCATGAACTTTTACAGGCACTGTTAATAAGCAGTGTGTAAATTGAAAGTAGATGGAGGACTAAATCTGGGCAGGTACATATTTCTGTGCTGGAATAAACGTGTTTGCATGTGCATTTCAATGGGTAATTGTGAACAGTACCCCTGAAAAACTCCCTGTACCCGTTCCTTTGTCTGTTTACAGGTATAGAATAAAAGGATCCAATGATTACACAATCCTCCAGGGCAACAAAAAAAGACAAAACAAAACATAACAGTAAGAGAAGCACTGATAATGTCAAGTTTTCTCCAGCCTGAGGAAACCAAACCAAACCAAACCTGAATTTTACAATGAAACACATAAGCTGGAAGCAAAATAAAATCCACACAAAGCATGGGAAATCAAGAGATGTTACCAAAAACCAAAAAAACCCCCCAAAAAACCAAAGGGTGGGGTGAGAGGTGAGAAAACAGCTACAAACTGTTTGCAGTGGGGTTAGGGAAAAGGACTCTGATAAAAGCAGGCTTGGCTCAAGCCAGGTGGCTGTGCCACCAGTGAGCACCGTGCTGCCTTGAGCTGCCACAGGAACAGAGGGAGGAGAGAGGCAGCAGCTGGGTTTCAAGAGACTTGAAAAAGAGAAAAATAAAAAGGATTTTAAAAAAAGGACAAAAGGAAACCTTGAACATCTGAAAGTGCCTTTGTGAAGCTGTCCCTGTCTTATGTGAGCTCTGGAGCTGCCGTGTACTTGTTGCTCGACAATTTGTTGCAGAAGAAACAGCCTGGCAGGAAAACTTGGGAAGAGTTGCATCCACTCCTCAGCAGTTCAGAACATGCCTTTCATCACACAATAGTGAGAAAGTGTTTATTCTTCCTTCCCCCTTCCCTCTCTGATGGAGGCAGGGCTGGAGAGCTTTGGGAATTTTCCTCGGTTTTTCCTCTTTGTCCTCAAACGGACGGCACTGAGTGAAGTCCTCATCCTGCTGCAGAGCTCTGTGGCTGGGCCATCCTTTGGCACCCCAGCCTGGCACAGAGTCAAGTTGCCTGGCAGCACCTAGTCCAATTTATCCTTTGAAAAAAAATGGAAAACATAAAAAAGAAATCGATCCCATTCACACCAAGCAGCACTTCCACTGCAGGTCCCGTGGGCTTCATGGGGATCTGCAAATGTTCAGGGGATGGGGCCTCCAATATGAATGTATTGGTATAAAGATGACTTTCCAGGCACAGAAATCCCACTTAACATGTAGAAAGGCATCTTTATATTCCCCTCACTGCATCCCTCACAGGAATGGTGGGGCAGGTGGAACCCACCAGAGATGTTGACTCCAGAGGGTCAGCATCCATGGCGGGCAGCAGCCTCAACAGCTCTGATCACATCCCTGGCACCTGATTTTCAAAAAAGGAACTGCCAGGGAACATGTAATGGGATTGAGGATTTGTCTCCAAGCTGCTGCTCTGAAGCCAGATTACTTTCAATCCTCTCCAGTCACTGCAGGAGAGAGTTCAGCGTGGCGGAGATGGACGGAGCTCGTGGAAAATCAACCCAAAAAAACCCCCTAGGCAGGTGGCAGGCTCGTGAGAATGTTAAAGCAAGGGTTAAGGGAGTGGTTCCAGGCAGACAGCAGGCAGGGAAGGCAAACAAGCCCAGCAGTTCTCCTCCTGCTGCACCTATTGCAGGCCATGTGCTCATCCTTGCCCCAAGCACGCTGCCCACATCCGTGGCTGACATGTTTCTGCTTCATTTGCTGACCAGAAACAGATGCAGCGAGGAGGCATCTGGAGCCAGGGCAAGAGGCTGCTAAAGCTGATGGGCTGAGAGACATTCAAGGGCCCTACTTCAAGAATCGGTTCAGAAGAGGCACAAAGAAAGTGCCAAAGAACAAGGGTCCCCTGTCCCTGCCTCCTGGGATCTCCACACGCTCACGTGTAACCCGAGATGTGTTTCAAGCTAATGAATCATTTCTACCAAATCTGTCCTGATGATTAAAAACATCAAAGCTGGAATTAAAGGCTTACCAAGCTTTGAGTTCATATTTCAGCCTGTTTGCAACTCCTGCCCGACTCCAAATGGAGAGAATTATACCAGGCCAGATTATAACATTTCAGTGATTGAATTAAATAAGAACAACCTTTGCCTACATGACTGCTGTCATCATCATCATCATCATCATCATCATCCTCTTCTCCTACACCAGGGTCCTCCCTGAGAGGAGGGCCAGCATCCCACTTCAGCATCCTTGCTAACATCCCCATTTCCTCTGTTCTCAGGGCAGGTGGTGCTTGCTTTAATTTTTTCCTGCTGGAGCAAGTCGAGGGGGTTGGCAAGATTTCCAAGCAGGGCAAACTTCCAGCAGGCAAACATGAGCTGGAAAGGTGGGACCCTGCAGGGCATGGCTGGGGTACAAAAGAGGAGGGAGGAAAAGCAGCAGTGTGTGTGTGTGTGTGTGTGTGTGCTTGCTTGCATGCACCCAAGTTATGTTGTGCCACAGCTTTTCTGGGGGTAAAAAGAAAAAAAAAAAAAGGCCTGAGGATTGCAAAATAGCCAGCAAGGCACCTTCTGAGCAATCAAACCTGCAAGAAATCTGAGAGCAGCAGAACTACCATAAAGCTGAAGAGGAACTTGATTTAGAATATAAGGTATGAATATTAAGGACCTTCTCAAGAAGCTTTGAAAGGCAGCATTACAGATATTTTAATAATGCAAATCATTTAATGCCTTTAGTTTCATGCCTAAGTAAAAAACACATTCAGATTCTGATTTTTAAACTACAATTAAGACACTTAAAATCAAAACAAAAGTCAAACTCCCTCAGATAAGTCACTGGTAGCCATGGTTACTGTAATATTTCAGATCCTGGGCTTTATATCACATGCCCAAATGATGAAAATTACTTTCCAGCACCTCACACTAACAAATGGTACATTAGGGCAAAAAGGTTCAACCCTTACTGAAGACTTCACTGTAGTCCAGAGGTCTCTTCTGTTTCATGGACTCTTATCAGGATGTTTGGCCAACACTCCTGTGGCCTTTGCAACCCCTCAGCAAAGGGCACTGAGAGGATTCCTTGAAGTTTGGGTGCAAGGCAGGTAAGATACTGCCAGGAAATGTGACTTAAAAATACCTGCCCTCTTAACCTACTTTGCAGCAAGCAGGATTGTCACCAGAACCCCATGGAAATAACATTTACCAGAGCTTCCCTGTCCAAATTAGCAACAACAAGAAGCACTTAATGACCACCAACTAATTCAATACTAACACGTGGAATGAAGGAGATGCTTTCTAGCAGAACATCATCATCTTTAGGAAAGATATGCAAGCAATCTCCTTTAATCGATTTCTTTGTTCCCTTTTCCACCTCCTTCTCTTAATTCCTCCTATTTCTCTCCTCTGCCCCCACTCACTTTCCTCTCCTGCCACCCTCTCTTTCATCCCAGGGAATAAACACAAGTGGAAAGCCTGAGACTAACATCTCTATTTAGAAGTGACTAGCAATTTGGAGTGCTCAACTAAAGTGATTACAGATGGGGCTGAGTTTTAGAAGGAGTGAAACTTGGTGTGAAAACAAAGGTCTTCTGCAAAATGCCTGGGGAGTGAAGTCTGAAAATTCTCTCTCCAGTCTCAGAACTGAAGGCAAGTTAACAATTGGCAAAGGGAGAACAAGGGAAGTGGACTCTTTTTCTTAAAAAAAAAAAAAAGCTCAACAAACCAAGCTTTTTTATTTGTAATTCAGGCTTGTCCCTCTCACAAAGAGGGAACTGAGGTCTCAGGAGACAGACTGCCCAACGCTGGGATTGGAATGGGTGCTGCTGGCCTTCCACACCCCACTGCTGGACAACCCACGCCTGCTTCAGCTTTGCATTTGGTGAAAACAACAATTAAAGACACATTTCACACCAGCCAAGAGGTATTTTAGTATTTCATTTTTAAGTGCTTTCAGAATCAGCTCCTACTGCTCCCTTTCTTTGCTCATCTACCTTCTACTTCTCCCAAGGAAACTCCATAACCCAAAGGTAAGGCAGCAAGTTGAAGCCTTTTCAACTTTTTCTTTTTAATATTTTTTTTTTGTCCCCAGACACATTTCCAAGTCTATGTTTTTTTCTTTTTTTTCTGATTTGGACTCACACAGGGCCCAGCAGACACACAGATAGATTCTGCTCCCAGGTTGTTTGCAAGCCAAAGGAGGTGGGATTTTGGTTTCTGCTAAAAGCACTAATAAAAGTGGTTATCTGTCAAAAGATGGCTGGCCTGGAGCACTGGAGCAACCAAAAAAAAAAAGGTAAGGGATCCTCCAGTCCAAATTTACACACTGGGGTCTTGAATGGACAGAAAATGTCATGATCTGCCATTTCTTTCCTCTCTTACCCATATCCAGAGCAACCATAGAGAATCTTGCCCTGTACAGGGATTTTCCTGCCCAAAACCTCCTCCAGCAGCAGAGAGGAAACATCACCCATCACTACCACCCCCCTGCCCTTCCACACCCCCAACCTGGATTTTTACAATAAGCAATAATGGGAAGATATTACCCCACCCCCCCAAACTTTCCCATGATTATATTCTTGTCAGCCCCAACCCTAATCCTGCTGAGCCAGGAACAAACTGAGCAAATATAAAAATCACTCGAAGCACATAAATTACTCTGGCAGCCCCAGGCAGTGTCACAGCAATGAAAAAATCAGCTGCTCTCCATTGCTCCTGAGCTCAGCCAGCCACACAAGGACCCCCAGAAGGACAGTGGGTTTTACACCATGTAAAATCTGTCTGTGTGTCCAGGGTCCACGGCTGAGTATGGACTTGATCCACTTCTGCTGACAGCGCTGCCTTAAACAGTCCCACCTTTCCCCCAACCATAAACCCTTACAGTAAAAACCAACCCCCAGCTCGAGGAATAGGAAAGCTACAGCCATGCCGGATCTAAAAAAAAAAAAAAAAGGCAAAAAATAATCATTTTTTTTAAAGGGCAGAACCATCCTTTTACAACCCAGCGCGGCGGTGGATTTCTTTTCTGTGCCTGCCATCCCCTGCACACCTCTCCCAGCAGCACCCGTGGCAGAGCCTCTGTGCAAAGGCCGAGAGGCACCTAGTGGTGTGGGGAAGCACAGCAGAGCCACCAAGGCCACCCCAAAAGTGGCCTTCTGGAGATCACATCACTCTTCCCTCCACCTCTGCCCTTCCACCCACCCCACTCCGGGGTCGCGTCTCGGCCTTTGGGAACGGCGCGAAGCTGACGGGGGGCACGGCTTTCACCCACAGCTCCCTCAGGACCTGGCTCAGCTTCCCAACCTCTCAGAGCTTCAGTGGTGGCTGAGTGATGTTTCTGATGGCCTGTTTCAGCTCTGCCAGCAGCTCCTAACAGCTCCCCAAGTTTTCCCCCACCCAAGAAAATCCCTTCTCCCACACAACCGGGCTCCTCGCTACGCACCCTGGAAAAAAACCCCAAACACTTCAACATCAGCCTAGGAGGGACCTGGAGCAGGGTTTGTCTCAGCTTGTTTCTGTGCCACCCAGCTGCATCCTCTGGGCAGTGTTGCAATAAAAAGGCCAGGACTGTTTCCACACAGAGCAGGTACTACAGCATGCAGTGCACTGCAGCACGCCTCTCCTCACCCTGTGCCTCCACCCTCCAGATTACCACCTGGGAGCTGCTCGGATCTTAGGGAAAAGCAACCTGAAATGATGAAACAACAAACAGAAGAAAAGCCCACCACCCTCTTAATGCACATTAAACAACTGGTGTTTTCCAGCAGATGCAAGCAGCTGCCCTGGCACTTGCCATCAGCACACCAGTTGCAATTCCATTCCAGAATCAAATCCTCTTACTGCCACTGTAGCCCCTTTCCCTTGTTACCTAAATCCTCTGCCCTTACCACCTGATGGGCTTGTGCCCACCCTAAACATCATGTTTCCCAACATCTTGGACAGCTCAGTGCCACCCTCCCTGCATCACCCAAAGGGAATAACCTCAGAAGACCCCCAGAAGTGCAGCAACAACTTTTCTTCAGGATTACAGATCCCTGTTTTAAGTTCATCAGAAGAAACTGGATAAGATTCCTTAGCCACTGTCCTGTGATGCCAGGCTCTTCCTTAAGAAGCTAAGACACACTTGGAGGTAAGACAGGAACCTTTAAAGAATCAGTGAAGTTTACTTTGGGGCTAAATAAAACCTTCATCTCAGAAGTCTCCCAACACTGAAACCCAAAGCACCCGTTATTTTTTTTTACAGTGATTCAATTAGAGTTAAAACATTTACACCACAAGACCTAACAACTAAAGCTGCCTTAAAATTGCCATGTGGCAGAGGATAGAATGTAGAAGCCACACAAAACTAAACTTTGAACCCTTTCAAAAGGAAAAAAAAAATAGTCTAATTGAAGACTGAAGCTACAGAAGATTACAGGAACACAAAAGCAGGGCAGACTCACAGTCATTATCTTCCCCAAGATGGTTTTACTCCATCCTCCTGTACATTTACTCCCACCACTTTCTTCAGAAGGAAGAAGGTTCAGGGAGTTCAGGTCGACTTTTTCTAGATGTGAACCCAGACAGATGTACTTGGAGCCAAGGAAGACCTGCAGGTCTCCCTCACTCATTCATTCTGGGGCTGAGGGATGGGATGGGTTGCAGCAAACACACCCCTGTGTAACAGTTTTAGGGAGGTTTTTCAGAAGTGTTTATACAACCTGGCTGCTTTCCTTTCTTTGAGGGATTATTCCCAATTTGAGAGACATGCAGGTCTCCTGAAGAGCCCTGATGAATTCCTGCTGAAAGACCTGCATGATAGCATCCTCTGGAGCATCTGAAAAGACATTTTTCCAAGATCTTTGCCATGCTGCTTGTACAACCCCACCTCACCACCTCACTGGCTGAAGCACCGAGGGCTTCTCATACCAAGGGTACCAATGGGGTTCAGCATTTCCTCTGCAATCACCTCCTCACCAGTCTCAGATCATGTCTTCAGGAGCAGCACTGAGTGAATTATGTAGCCTGAAACTCAACCTCCACGTGATACCAGAGGCTGGGAGTAAAATATTAAACCCATTTGTAACTCATGAAACTTTATCCACAGAGGAAGAAAGGAGAGAGAGAGAAGAGGAAAAAAAAAACACGTTTATTTCCAAATAGAAGATTTGTGCCACTTGCTTTTCAGTGCACAAACCCCTCCTTATCTCATACCATCAGTGTGTCGAGAGCCTTTTTGTCCACACCATCTCGCACTGTGTGTTCTTTATCAAATGCAAGCAGAGGATCCCCAGCAGACAAGTGAATTTCCATGCTCTGGGGAAGGCAGTGCACTCACGGGTACCCAGCACCAGCCACGCGGTAGCAACTCCAAAGATGGAAATTCTGCCCGTGCTGTTTGAGTAACAGTGCAGCACCCAAATGGCATGTGTGGAACAGCAAGAGAGGACTTTGTCCTTTTGCCTTAGAGAGTAAATTGTGAGTGCAAAAAAGTCCCGAGTGGGAGCACTCAACAAGGAATCACTGCTGACAGGGAATGCCCTTCAGTTTTTCTTCTTGCTCCAGAGAAATGATGGAAGGTGTCCACCATCCCCCATCAGGTTTCTCCTCTGCATTCCCTGGTAAATCCATCCTTAAAAACAGATGAGTAACCCCCAACAAGAAGCAGTACCCCAATTTCAAGGGGCTTTACTTGAACAAAGAAAACCCTGAGCAGGCAGCCATGGGGAACCCGATGGAGCTACAGGTCAGGGAACAAAACTTCTGCAGCTCCAGTCTGGGTGATTTATCATGGCCCTAAAACAAATGACTTCCATTTCTCACTGCTACACACCCAGCACTGAGAACCTCCCAAGCCAGTGGCCCTAGAGACACCGGTGTGAAAGAATTGCTGCTGTTCCTGTTCTGAGAGGGGAGAAAAAGGAGGTACAGAGAGATAAAATGAATTGCTCCAGGCAGCACAGCAGATAGCTTACAAAGAAAAAAATAATAATGTATTGACATGTAAGGTGAGAATTCAGACAGGCTTCTCCAGAGCTGTACAATGACTGTAGGAACTTCCCTCTCCGTGGTGTGACACACAAGGTGGTTATTTCAGGAGCGACCGCAGGGAAAGTTAAGTTGAGAACAAATGATGCTTTGAAGCCAAGTGACAAGTTGACAGCCCAGCCCAGAGACAGACAACACAACTTTCCAAACACTGTCCAAGGCGGCAACTTCGGGGATAACCACAGATGAAAAAAAAAAAACAAAAAACCAAAAAACCAAAAACCACCTTTTGGGGAACAGAAACTCCTCCACAAACAGGTACCACAACCAACACCCACCCAGCAGAGCCCCCTCCCAGGTACCACCATCAGCTTTCTGCTGCCTTCCCAGGCTGGGTGACCCCACAGGGACCCAAAGCAGTGACCCAGGGAGGGGTCTGCAGCCGGGGGGGTGCGAGGGGCTACAGAAACACCACAAATCTGGGGGTCCCTGCAAACCTACAGACCTGCTGTCTGCCTAAACCCACCACACCAGTGGTTCTGCAAGCCCTAGACAAGCAGGGTCCATGTGTGCTTCACGATATTCTCGATTTTAGAGCCTCCCTCCTCAGGAACTCCACCACCAAAGCATTATTATTAATTATTATCATTATCTTTCAGAGGCCCTTTGGCCTCGCTCACGACCCTTTCTCAGGACACCGGGCTGTGTTCTCTGCCTCACCTGGACACCCAGGGAGCAGCAACGCCGAGAATCAAGTTAAAAAAAAAAAAAAAATAAAAATCAATTACCACAGAGAGGTTTATCCACGCCGGAGGAAGGCTGCCAAGCACCGGGGCCGCCACCGGGCCCAGCCGCTCCCCGCCCGTCACCGCGGCCCAAGCGGGCCGGGCCCCGAACCCCGCCCCGCCGCCTCCCGGACCCCCGGGTCCAGGCCTCGCCCCGGTCCCAGCTCACCTGCTGGGCCGCTCGGCTCCGAACTCGGCCCCGCCGGACTCCGCCATCTTCGCTGCGCCGCTGCCGCCGGGCCCCGAGCTGGGAGGCGGCGGGAGCGGCCGCGTTAAAGGCGCAGGAACGAGCGGGGGGAACCGGGGAACCGCGCTGCTCCCCCCGGGGCTGGCACCGCCCCGAAGACACCGGGGACGGTCACACACACACACACACACACATACCCCCGAAACCCCGAGAGTGAGGGCACTCGGGGGCTGTCACCTCCCCAGGGCTGAGGGGAGCTGGAGGGCTGGCAGAGCCCCGAGGATGAGGGGCTCCGGGGCTGTCATCGGATGAGGGGTCCCGGGGGGCTGTCACCTCCCGGGGGCCGCGCTGAGGGGACCCGGGGCTCTGTCCCTGTCCCTCTGCTGGGACAGCCCGGGGGTCTCCACACAGCTGAGGGGACTTCGGGGGCTCTGTCACTGCCCCAAGGCTGAGGGGACACCGGGGTCTGTCTCCACCACAGCGTGACCTCCTCATGCCGTCACCCACCGTGTCCCCTGACCCTCTCAAAGCTCTGTGTCCAACTCTGCTCATTCGACGGAGTTTTCCCTCAGGATTTCCCCTCCAAGGACCGTCCATCCCTACGTGCCACCAGCTTGGGACAACCCTGGTGACAAAGCCTCCCCGAGATGAGGGTCCGGGTTTATTGCCGAGAAATTCCTGGTGCAGGAGCAGCTGTACCCTCCAGAGGGTGCAGCCTTGTCCTCGGAGGTGACAGCCCCTCCGGGTGACAACGAAACCTTCACCACAGCCCCACACATGGTCGGCAGCGACCCTCGGAACCGAGGCCAAGCACCGCTGGGTCCGTGAAATTCTTCGAGCCTACGAGCATCTGGAGAGAGAGGGGATGGGTCTAGAGGGCATTCCAGTTGTGAATGGAAATCAGGAAATTATTCATAGTGGTGGCTCTGCCAAGGACCGGGGGTAAATTTCTTTGATTTACCATGCCTCGGTGTCCACATCTGTATAAGGGAAAGGGGGAATTCCTCCATGAGAATAATAAACACGCTTGGAAAACTGTGAAAATACTCTTTCAAGTCAGCCTGATGAAAACTTCATGTTCTGGAGCCCTCTGCTTCAAGGAGAGCAATCTGTTTCAGAGGCGAAGCTGTGTATTTTTCTTATTTAAACCTTCTAAATCTGCTGGAGCATTAAAAATATTTGGCATTTCCACAGCACATTTCATTCCCAGCTCCAAATGCGTTTTACAGACATTCATTAATTAAGCCCCGTAAAACCTTGGGGAGAAAGGGAAGCAGTGCTTATTAATTTGCTGTTTGTATTGCTGCAGCTCACGGAGACCCCAGCCAGGACCTCGGGCCCCTGTTATTCTAGACCTGACCTCCACAGAAGAGGAGATGTCAGCACAGGGAAAGCAGGAGGAGATGTGGGAAGTTGGTGCTACGAGGCATCAGCAGAGCCCACAGCAACTTGACCTGGTAATTAATCCACCTTGATGCCCAGGGAAGGTGGGCAAGGCTGCTGCTCCGGCTCTCCCCCCACCTCTCTGCATTTTCCTGCTGTTTGGGGGCTCCTGCTCCTCTTTACCAACCCTTTCTCTCATCCTCCATCTTCAGGCACCCACTCACCTTCATTCCATCCCTTCTACTTTATCCTGGGGCCACTTGCTCTACCTCTGGCTTTGCATCCAAAAGTTTTGAATGAACGCTTTCTCTTTTTCTTTTTTATTTTATTTTTTTATTTTTAGGCCCATATAGATATTTTCAGTGCATTTATTTCGGGTCAATAAATACCCAACACTAAACCAGCCCTGCTGATGTCCTGCCTGGCTGGGCTGCCCTCTTGCTGCAGTTTTCTCTGTCCCAGGTGGGTTGGCAGATGGGAGCTGTGAACGTTACACCTCTGCTTCCCCTTCAGGAAAAACCAGGCTGTGCTGCATGCTGTAAATGCCTTTCACATGTTCCCCAGATCCCAGTTAAATTGAACCCCAGAAGGTCTCTCCAAGCATGAAAAATGCATTTATAAGACACTGGGAGGAAGATGTATTCCATAACTACTCTGGTGACCAGGCGTGCTGACTTGTGTCATGTGGAGAAGGAAGCAAAAGGGGGGATTTCTTGTTATTTTATACCACTGATGGGATTTTATCTCTCGCAGCAAATCGGGTAACTTTTTTGTTACCATTATTGTTTGATTTTATGGGCCATTTGATATTTATTTTTATTTCCATTCATTATTTGTTGAGTGCACTTAGCCTCTTCCCCAAGGAGCCTGCCTTATATCTAAGGTGATTTTTACGACCAGAGTTAGCACAGCATCTGAGCAACTTGCACAACTTTAATATATTTATCCTGCACACACAGTGTATCAAGGGCTCTTGGTATTCCTACTGTGGGCTGCCCCTAAAATCACAAATCTTAACTTACTAAGTTAAAAAAGAAGAAGAAACTCCAAACTATTTACATTCCTCTTCTTTCTGATCTTCATTTGAAGCCATCAGGATGTATTTGAGTCATATTTTCACTCCCTTTTTTTTCTTTTTTTTTTTTTTCTCCCCCTTACAAAACATGAGGTCTAGCAATGTACCTTTTACTGCAAGCCAAGCTCTCGCATATCCCACGACTCCCACAGCTGGGCCTTTAAAATCTTTGTCCAACACTGTGAGACTAATGACAAAATCATGAGCTGGCAGCTCTGCCTTTTCCTCCGACCTTTTCGTTTCATCCCGCTCACAAGCAGCAGTTCCTCGCAGTGCTCTTGGTTTGTGTTGGGTGGAGGAGGTGGGCAAGCTTGTTGTTTGGTTTTTTTAACCCCAATTCTTGCTAGATTCACCCCATTCCAAGCCTCTCCATCCATTTATTCCCCATCATTCCAGAGGATCCCCCAGTGACCTCCCACCCACTCCGTGCCTCTGCACAGCATCAGCGATGAGCACTGCTCCATGTCCTGCCCGTTGTGTGTGGCTGGAGGGTGCTGTGGGATTTTTTTGGTGCCTGTGCTTCTGTTTGATTCCCTCTCAGTTTCTGGATGACCCCTCTCTGTTAATCCCCGTGTAATCCCAGCAAGTGATTGAGCCCAGGGAGGGATGGAGCACGCGGGCCAGGACGAGGCTGCGTGTGCTGGTGGAGCTCTCCGTGTAAAGATGGACCATGGCATGGCTTGTGCTGGGTCCTTTTCCCCCTCTTTTCTTTTTGAGATAGTTCTTTTTCCCCCTCCTTTTATTTTGCCCCATCAGGATACCCTGCCTGCATCTCCTCATGATCATGTTCAGGCTTGGAGGTGTTTTAGCTCCCTGAGCCATTATGGGTCTCTCCTGGGGGGCTGGTGAGATGCTCTCTCCTTCCTTCCTTAAACACCACCCCTGCCAGCTGCCACCACAAACGTGACCAACCACCAGCCCTGGAGGATGTGGGGGTCTTAGTGATATGGTAATACCCAAGGCCCCAGGCAGGATGAGGGCTGTAGGCTCCCACCATCCCGGGGTTCCCAATCTCCTGCTCTGCAGAGCTGAGCAGACGCTGCTGAGTCTGCAGCAAAACACCATGCAGCATCCCTTCCTTCCTTCCTTCCTTCCTTCCTTGATGGATAGATGGATGGATGGAACCAACCTGCCTCTTGGGTTGGACTCCCACCCCCGGGCAGCCTTTCACACCCTGAGCAGCAGTGGTGCTGTTCATCCATCACACAGACACAGACACAGACACACAGAGACACACAGATACACAGACACAGACACACACAGACACACAGACACACACACTCACACATAGACACACACAGACACACACAGACACACACAGACACACAGACACACACACACACACACGTGTGCTGGCAGGCACAGGTATCACCCTGCCCAGCACCCAGGAGGGAGGGAGAGGGAGGAGCAGGCACGAGTGGGCAGCAGACAGCAGAGCCACGTGGGGTCTGGCCTGGGGAAGCCTCAACACCTCCTTTTATGAATCTTGGGCTCCTTCCACTCAGTCCCAGTGAGCTGACAGAAGGCAGCCACAGAGGTGTCCCCAGGTGCTGCGAGGCCGCGACCCAGCGATTCCCCTCCTACTCCTGCACATGAAATCACCCCTGTGAAATCAGAGGGGTGGCTCCAGCACCCAAAGGTGAGCAGGTGCTGCCCCCAGCCACCACCCCAGCACTGAGGGGAGCCCCGTTCCCACCCTCTCAGCCAAACCCCAGCCATCCATCCCTTCTTTCCCCTGGCCAGCTTTGGCTCTGCTCCTCACCTGGCAAGAGAACACACGGCAGCGAAAATAAACACGGAGGGAAACGAAGCCCCCGATGGCCCCGGCGAGCAAAGCTTGCCTTCCAAGAAGTAATGAAGCCCAGGGAATGGAAAATCCATGTCACTTGGCTGGATGGAGGGGCTGGATGCACACACAGAGGGCTCCGTGCTGGCTGCCCAGAGGGTGCTGGGTCCCCCCACCCGGCACGGCCGCGGCACAGCAGCTGCACCAGGGCCAGCAGCACCGTGCTGAACTCTGACATTTGAAGAGGGAGAATAATTTGGCTTCATTAGCCTTCCCCTTCCCTTCCCCCCCCCCCCATCCTCCTGCCTGGAGCGGTCCCTGGAGCCGGGGTTGGAATGTGCGTGGTAAGGACAGAACCAATCCCATTAGCACGAGGAGATTTGTTTTTCGTTTGGTTTGGTTGTTGTTTGGATCACCCGTGGCTCCGCTTCCTTGGGTCAGAGGAAGGAGGATGGGGAGAGGAGACCCACGGATGTGTTTTCCTGGGTGGTTGCCCCACGGTGCTCCCCTGCCAGCCTGCCTGGCTGGTTTTGTCACCACCGTGAGGGTTCCATCTCTGAAGGCCACAAGAGCTTTGCTGCTGGCTCCAGGATGATGCCCAGCATGGTTTGAAGGAGCATTTCTGAGGGCAAGGGCTCCTCTCCCATGGGTTGGGATGGTGCTGGGACCAATGGCACTGTCACAGCTGATCCTCTGTTCTACTCCTCACCCCACATCCTCATCCTCACTCCACGGCTGGATGGAGATTTACCTCCCTTGGGGTTAAAGCTGAATTTACAGCTCTACATCTTGGTCAGAACAACACCGGATTGCAGCCATGTGCTCGCAGGAGCTGGGCCAGGGGCAGCAAGAGGCAGCTGGAGCAGCCAGAAAATTTCCTTTCCCCAGCTGAGATCGGATCCCCGACTCTTTTTTCCATCATCTTCAAAAGCCCCGTGCTGGCTGGTTCCTCTGACTGTGCTTTCTCATGGCAGACCCTCATTCCTCCACCACCAGACAAGAAGAAACCTCCCTCCTGGCTGCCTCATGGCCAGCAACATCTCTCTGGGATGGAGTGGGAAGAGCTGAAGGAGACCAACGGGTGCAGAGCCAGGTGAACCTCTCCAGACTGGGATTACTGGTCAAAAAAATGTGAAAACGAGGGTTGGGACATGAGTGTGCAAGGCCCTGGGTGGCTCACCCGTTGCTTCTCTCTTTGCTGGTGTGGCCACACACCACGAATTTTCCTTCCCCCGTGCAAAAATAAAAATGGAAAAGGCATCGGGTGGAAACCACCCCACCCCCAGCCCCCCTCTGGCTGCCTGCTGGGGGGAGTGGAACCACCTAATTTCATGCATCTTCTTCTCACCAGAGTGGGGTCCTTCCTCACCTGCTCCTGGGCACGGTTCCCTGCACCCCGAGCCAGCGAGGAGGAATCTGACTCCAGTTCCAAGGCCAGGAGCTTGTCCACGGTTTGTAGCCCGGCTCCCAGCCCAGGAGGGGACCCCCTTGGAGCCTCTGCCCGTGGCAGGCAGGGTTTGCCAGCTGTCTGCACCCATCTTCTGCTTTGCCACCTCTCTCTGTGGCAGGGGGCTGCAGAGACCCCTGAGCTGGGGGTCTCATCCCTGGGTAGCACCACCCTGGGGTTGCTCCAGCATCCTTGGCACAGCTCGGAGCTGCAGACACCATCCCTGTGCCCTCTGCTCAGCAGAGCCTGGCTCCTGGAGCACAGCACCCACATTCTGCCTGGGGGGGACATCCCACCCCTTGTTTAGACTCTGGAGGGACCTTAGAGCCCCTTCCAGTACCAGGAAAGCTGGGGAGGGACTTTGGACAAGGACAGTGATGGGATGGAGTGGAGTTTGGACTTGGAGTGATAGGATGAGAGGGAATGGCTTTGAGCTGGCAGAGGAGAGACTGAGGTTGGGACATTTGGAGGAAATTCCTTTGGTATGAGGGTGGTGGCCCAGGGAAGCTGTGGCTGCCCCATCCCTGGCAGTGTCCAAGATCAGGTTGGATGGGGCCTGGAGCAACCTGGGCTGGGGGGAGTTGTCCCCCTCATGGCAGGGGTTTGTGACTGGATGATCTTGAAGGTCCCTTCCAAGCAAAGCCATTCTGTGAGTCAATGATGAGAGGCAGCAGCAGAGCTGCCAGGCACACACCAGCCCCACATCCCCAGCACCCACCCACCCCCCATCCCAGGGCTTGGGTGGCACCTCCTCACCCCCAGCTCCACATCCTGGAGAAAACAAGTTGCTGAGCACATTCCCCAGCCTTTCTTTGGACACGCAGATGGAAGTGAGCCCTGATCCTCCTGGCAGCTGATGGGTTGGGGGTACAGATGTGTTGGGGTACAGAGCCCTCATCCCAGCACCCACTGAGCCCACCCACCCCCTGGGTGTTGCCAGCAGCTCCCCAAGGGACACAGCCTATATACCACTGAACTATCAGAGTTGGAAGGGACCCCTAAAGATCGTGTGGCCCAACCCTCCCAGGGCCACCCAGAGCACGTGGCACAGGAATGTCCCCAAACACTCGATGCTGAACCCCTCAACCCAGGGAATCTGCTGACCCCGTGGTGGGGAGGAGCATCACTCCATGAACCAGCCCAGGCAGGGGATTTCTCTCCAGTTTTATGGAAGTCTCCTTCAGGCTCAGCTTGCAAAGAAGGGGTGGTGAGCTGGGAAGAGAGTAGGGCTCAAACCAGCCCTGCAGCCAGCACCAGGTACCCCAAAAGCCACCGACTCCTCCAGCTCTGGTACAAACCTTTTATTTCCCCCCCGTCTGCCAGATCAGGGCTGGGTTTGCCCTTTGGAAGCAAAGCTTGTGGGGGGGAGGGGTTTTCCATGGCTGTCCCCTCCCCGGTTGCACCCCCAGGAACAGGGAGAGCATCAGCTCCACCCCACGGGCACCTCCGAGCTGAGCCGAGCGGCCAAAAAGCAACAACGAAAAAGGGTCCCCAAATGGACACGAGACACCCCTTCCCACCCCCCACCCCCCAAACCCCGCTTCCCCAACCCCAGATATGTTGCACGGTGAAAGTGATGACACAGAGCAGCACAAAACCAGGGGGGGCTGGGGATGAGACCCCCCCCAACCCTGCCCCACGGCCCCCCAAGACCCTCTTGTCACCAAGAAGCGGCAGCACACGGAGAGAGCCAGAAAAACCAAGGGCAGGGGGGTCGTGGGTAATAAGTTAATCTGTACAGGGGGGGTTAAGGGGAGGTGGGAGGGATGGCCACCACTGAGCTGTCCCTCCTGAGCAGAGGGGTGTCCCCTGGGGTGCTGAGGAAACACATGCCAGTGCCAATCAAACCACGGAAGGACGCAAGGAGTCGAGTGATGGAGAAAGGTGGGGAGATGGGGAGATGTCCCACCTCCCACTGAGTCTACAGAGCAGGGGACAGAGGGGACAACACCCAGGGGGTTCCCTCTAAGCCCAGGGACCCCGCAGGCAGGGATGCTGAGCTTGGGATGGAGCCATCCTGGCAGCTCCTACCTCCTCCCCAAGCTCAGACACAACCCAGGAGAATTCACCGCCTCATCCCCTGCTTGGTCCCGCTGCCAACCCAAAGCATCCCGGAGCAGGGAGGGGAAGGAACCATTCCAGGGCCCCTCGGCAGCTCTGGGATGGAGCCGGCTGGGTCCTGGCATGGGCATGGAAGCTCTGAGATCCTCTCCTCCTCCTCTCTCCGGCTGCCAAGGCCAAATCCATTCTCCACGTTTCGAGTCCCCGAGGCAATCGGCTCTGTCGGAAGGGACTTCCCAGGGCTGGAGAAGGCGCCTTGGAGGCTCAGCCCAAGGTGGGAGGCCAAGGATGTGCTGAGCCAAAAGCCCCAAAGGCTGCAGACATTCTCCATCCCCCCACTGCAGCCGTTTTTTTCCTCCTGCCCAGTGCTGGAGCTGTGCCCGGAGGGCTGCGAGGCCCCGGGGGGCTCTGGTTGGGAGGAGAAGGAACCCCCCGCTCCCAGGATGGGCTCCCCCCCAGCCTCCCCATTCTGGCAGCTCTGCTCTTGGCTCTCAAGTGTTGAGAAACCAAGATCCCGGGAAGCAACGTGTCTAGGGAGGAGGCAAAGGCAGAGCCCAGCTCCTAGGAGCCTCCTTGGGATGGTGTCCCCAAGTCCCCACTAGGACAGAGCCTGAGGTGTCCCTAGAGGAGCTGTGGACATGGGGTGGTTGGAGGGGCAGGGGAGCAGGGATGGGGACAATGCTGTGGGGACAGTGACAGGGAGGTGGCATGGAGGTGATGGGAAGGGGCAGGAGAGCTACAGGATGGTCTTGTCCAGGTCCACCTTGAGGGGCAGTGGCCCCGCGTCCTCGGTGCCACGCGTGGGGCAGAGGGTGACAGCGATGACGGGTGGCAGGGGGAAGGCACCGGGGCCATCCAGGTCCTCCAGGTACTCCTTGTCCCCGTTGATGCTCAGAGGCTGGAAAAGAGGCAGAGGGGACCGTGCAGCCCCAGAGCAGGGGACGGGACCCCCTTGTCCCCAGAGAACATCCCAGAGCTGACTGGGGATGTGCCACACGGCTCAGACACGCCAACGAGCCCAACCTGGTGGTCAGAGACCACAAACCTGGTGGCCAAGACCACAAACCTGGTGGCCAGAGAGCACAAAGATGTTGCCCACATCTCACCCATCTGTGACGAGGAGACCCAAGGGGCTGGGGACCCCCGCAGGACCCCCCCTGGGCTACTCTGAGCATTTCTGACCTCATTTCTGACCTGGGTCTTGACATGCTGCTCGGGGGCAGTCACCAAACTGGCACAGCTCAGCCACAGCATCACCATGATGGAGAGGAAGAGGCAGGCAGCCAGGATCCACCGAGGAAGCCCCGAGCGCCTGTAGCACCCCCCCAGCCCCCACCAGAGAGAAAGGAGGGAATTTATGGCAGGGCAAAATGCTGGGAATTTGGGGGAGAATGGAGGAATATCTGCTCCGGGGGGGGTGGGGGGGGTCTGGCATGGTCCAGGTCCAGCCCCTCTGCACCTACTTGGACATGCAGCCAAGGAAGTCGTGCTCTGGCTGGGGGGGGTCCTGGGGCTGCACCTTCCCTTTGCCTCCTGGCTCCTTCCCAGGGGGTTTCTCCCCCTTCACCCGGGGGCCTGGGGGAGACAGAGGTGATGCTGAGCCCCAGCACCCACCCTGGGGCTACCTGCTCCCCTCCCTTGCCAGCACAGGGTTGGGTGTGAGGGTGCTGGGTGATCCCCTCTCCCCCCCCAGGGACCCTCTACCCGCTGTGGGGGGCTCAGAGGATCCCAGCAACTTCTTGGAGAGGGTCCCGATCCCGGACTCCCCCCCTCCCCCTGCATGGGTGGGGGGTGTGGGAAGTTGGTCAGAGCTGAGAAGAGGCTCATTTGTTCAGCTCTGGAGAAACTGGGTGCAAGCCTGGAGGGCTCAGAGGCTCCTGGACCCCCTCCCCAAGGCAGCCTGGAACCCACTCCCCCCATTCTGTACCTGTGTGGGGCTGGGGGACACGGGGGCTGGACCCCAGTCCTGGCTGCTCCAGCAGAGTCTCCTGCACCTCAGGAACTGGATACTCCACCTCGGGCTGGGACTGGTGGGTGAGCAGGAAAAGAGGGAGAAAATGGTGACTTGGGGGGGGTCCCCACCCCACTCAGCACCCAGGGGAAAGGGGACACGGGACCCCCCCACCTGAAACACCACGACTTTGCCATCGTCTGCCTGCAGGTAGAAGGTCCAGGTGGAGGAGATGAAGCTCTGGGCAGAGCTGACGATGTCGTTGCAGAAGGTGGAGACCAAATCCAGCATGGAGAAGGTTGGGTCCTTCAGTGCTGGGCTCTGCGAGGGAGCAGGGACACTGTGTCACCACTGTCCCCTTGTCACCCACCCTGGCAGACAACATCCCACCCAAGGATGTGGCTGAGCTGATTGAGGTGGGGACTCAGGGCTGCATCCCCCAGGGATGTGCAGAACTCGGGGGTCCCCTCCGGGAGGATCATCAGGCCTGGGGTTGTCACCTGTCCCCTTGGCCAGCACTCAGCTCCAGGGCTGGCTGTCACCCAACCCCTTGGCCATCACCCAGCCCCAGGAGGGTCACAGAACCTGTGGGTTGAGGTCCTCAGGACCCTCACCCACCCCCAGGAGGGTGCCTGAAACAGGGACTTTGGTCCCCAGGGCTGTCACCCAGCACCCCCGCCCAGCCCCTAAACCACCCCCCTACCCCAGAGTTGTCACCTAAGGCCACCCCCGTGCCCCAGGGCTGTCACCCAGAGCCACCACCCAGCCCCTGAGCCATCACTCGTGGCCATTACCCAGGTTTCTGGCTGTCACCCAGCACCAGAGCTGTCACGTAGGGCCACCACCCAACCCCTGAGCTGCCACCTAGGGCCATCCCCCTGCCCCAGGGCTGTCACCTAGGGCCACCACCCAGCCCCTGGGCTATCACCCAGGTCTATGACTATCACCAGGGCCATTACCCAGGTCTGTGACTGTCACCCAGTGCCAGGGTTGTCACCCAGAGCCACCACCCAGCCCCTGAGCCATCACTCGGGGCCATTACCCAGGTTTCTGGCTGTCACCCAGCACCAGAGCTGTCACCTAGGGCCATCACCCAGTCCCAGAGCTGTCACCTAGGGCCACCACCCTAGCCCAGGGCTGTCACCCAGAGCCACCACCCAGCCACTGGGCCATCACTCAGGGTCATTACCCAGGTTTCTGGCTGTCACCCAGCACCAGAGCTGTCACCTAGGGCCACCACCCAACCCTTGAGCTGTCACCTAGGGCCACCCCCTGCCCCAGGGCTGTCCTCCAGCCCCTGGGCCATCACCCAGCCCCAGCTCCTGAAGACAATAGGCTGAGATGCCGAGGGCGTTCCTCTCCTGGCAGCCTCTCCGTGCCCCGGATTTTTGGCCGTCGCTGCAGTTTGTTATTTTTAAAGCATCCCTGCTGGAATCCGCTTGGCTGCTCCCTGCCAGTGGCTTCCAACATTTTCCGACAGCCCCTTGCACGGTCAGACCAGCAAACAGGAAATAAATAGGTCAGATTCTGTATCTAATTATTATGCTAAATCTGCTTTGCCTGCCGGGCTGGGAACCCGAAGGAGAAAAAAAAAAAAAAAACAACCCAAAAAAACCCCAAACCAACAAAACACAAAGCTTTGGGTGGGGGAATTGGGAGGGGGGTGATGGGTCCTCCCACCACCACCACCAGCTGGGTGACCTCCTGCTCATCCCTGACCTCGGAGCAGGGCTGGGAAATGGGATCAGAGGGTGGGAAGGTTGGAAAAGCAGGCTGTAAAGTGGGGATGAAAGCAGCCCTGGCTTTCTCCAGCTCTGTCTGCAGGAGGATGAAGCCAAAACCCTTGGCCCAAAGTCTGATTTAATTAATGGGGTAAAAGGAGAGTTAATTAATTGTAGGAGGAAAAAAAAAAAAACCCAAACAAGTGTTGCTAATTGCTGGGGAGGAGAAGAGATGAAAACTGGGGGGATTTGCAGCAGTCACTGGGCAGAACCTCCTGTCCTGGGAATTGGGTGGAACTGCCCGGCCTGGCCCAAACCTGGCCCTGATAATTTGATTTTACACTTTGGAGGAAGCAGCACAATGGGTTTGGTATGGATGAGGGATGAGGGATGAGGGATGAGGGATGAGGGAGGGAGGGAGGGAGGGAGGGAGGGAGGGAGGGAAGGAAGGAGGGACAGATGGATGGATGGATGGATGGAAGGAAGGAAGGTGGAGGGAGAGATGGATGGATGGATGGAGAGATGGATGGAAGGTGGAGAGATGGATGGATGGATGGATGGATGGAGGGAGGGAGGGAGAGATGAACAGATAGATGATGGATGGATGGAAGGAAGGTGGAGGGATGAGAGATGGATGGAGGGATGGATGGATGGATGGATGGATGGAAGATGGAGGGAGGGATAGATGGATGGAAGGATGGATGGAAGGTGGAGGGATGGATGGATGGATGGAGGGATGGATGGATGGATGGAGGGATGGATGGAGGGTGTTATGGGGGGGTCCTCACCTCCCCACCCCTCACCTTCTCCTTCCTGCTCTCCACCTCAGGCAGCTGCTTGTGGCACCCACTCACGCAGCCAAACTGCTCCTCAGCGTTGCTGTAGGCTTCAGCACAGGCTGCAAAAAGGTGGTGGTGGGGGGGGGGCAGAGTTAGTGGGTGCTCAACCCCCCTGATGACCCCACCCCCCAGCACCCACCCCCCCAGTTTACACCCAGTGGGTGCAAAGCTGCAAACAAAGCTGGGGTGTCCGGATGTGGCCCTGGGGAGAGAGATGGGTGGGAGGGAGGACACTCAGGAGGGTGTGTGGGGAACACCCCCAGGGGGGTGTGGGTATTTTTAGGGGGTGGGGGTCTCTCCTCACCTGCTTCACACTCAGCTCTGGTTGTGTTCAGCTCAGCACTCGCATCCACAAAGTGACAGATGGAGAACAGGCGGCAGCCCCGGTAACAGGCGTTGAGAACAGCATCCTGCAGGAGGAGGAGGAGGAGGGGGGCACCACACTCAACCCCCACCAGACCCCCACCAACCCTCCCCATGGCCCTCTAGGGGGCACCAAGCCACTGCAGACCCCCCCCCCTGGGGCTGGCACCCCAAACCGTGGTGACAGTAGCCCCAAATTTGCAGCCACTGGTGGGGTTCCTGGCTTTGTCCCCAGGAAGGAGGTGGCACCAGGATGTGTGGCACCAGCTGAGGTGGGTGGGGGTGTGGATGGCACCTCCAGCCCTGGTGGTGCCCTAGAGATGGCCCTGCCACCATGGGGACATGGGGACAGTCCTGGGTGTCACCCCATGGCCACAGCAACTCCAGTCCATGGCTTTCTGGGATGCTCTGGGTCCCACAGCCACCACTCAGCTCCACCTCTGTCCCCACTACCATGGCCCAACCCACGTCCACGGTGTCACCTGGGCTGTCCCCAGACCTGCTGGCCACATGTCACCAGGGATGCCACCAGGGATGGGGTGCAGAGGGCAGCTGGGGGGCAAGTGGCTGTCTCCAGCAGGTCCTCACCAGTGGCACCACAAACCCAGGGTGGCTGCCACCACTCAAAAAGCCATGTTGGGCCCTTCCTGGTGTCCCCATGGTGCTCCTGGTGTCCCCATGGTGTTCCCCAGTGTGGGGCTGTGAGGTGGCAATGCCTGTGCTGGGTGGTCTTGTTGCCCCAGTGCCCCCAGTGCCCCCAGTTTCCCTTGATGCCCCTGATGCCCCCATCACTCCTGGTGCCCCCCATGCTCCCAGTCCCCCTGATGTCCCTGATGCCCCAAATGCTCCCAGTTTCCCACAGTGCTCCCAGTCCCCCCTGATGCTCCCAGTGCTCCCAGTTCTCTTGATGCTGCTGATGCTCCCCATGGTCCTGTTGCCTCCCATGCCCCAATACCCCTAGTACCCCCGATGCCCCCAGTTTACCCCAGCTCCTGATGCCCCTGTACCCCTGATGCTCTTCATAGCCCCGATGCCCCCCTCTACGCCCAGTACCTCCCAGTGTCCCCAGTACTCCCCAGTGCCCCCCAGAACCCAGATTTCCCCGGTCTCTCCCAGTGCCCCTGATCCCCTCGATCCCCCCAGTACCCCCCATGCTCCTGATGGTCCCGGCACCCCTGATGCCTCCTATACCCCCGGTCCCTCCCGGTGCCGGTCCGGACTCACGGCAGCGGCCCGGCGGGGGAGGCTGCGGCCGCACTGCCCGCGGCACCCGGCGGTGTCTCCCAGCTGGGAGGAGAAGGGATCGATGGTGGTGGCCGCGGTGGCAGCGGTGGCGAGCAGGGCCAGGCCGATGGCGAGCAGGGCCCGGGGGCTGCGGGCCGCCATGGCGGGCGCGGGGCGCGGAGCGGAGCGGACCCAACGCCGGTGCCGGCCCCGCCGTGACGCGGACGTGCGGAGGGAGGGAGGGGGGATCGAGGGCGGGGGGAACCGCCGCAGACTGCCGCAGCTCCACCGGCACCGGCACCGGCACCGGCACCGGCACCGGCACCGGCGCCGGCACCGGCACCGGCACCGGCACCGGCACCGGCACCGGCGGAGCAGGGAGGATAAGGGGGTGCAGGGGAGCGGGGGATGCTCGGATGCAGGAGGAGGGGGTTGGGGGGTGGGGAGGAAGGGATGAGAAGGGGG
Organism: Calypte anna; assembly: GCF_003957555.1. Lineage (NCBI taxonomy): Eukaryota > Metazoa > Chordata > Aves > Apodiformes > Trochilidae > Calypte > Calypte anna. The sequence goes on from NC_044273.1 coordinate 3,651,599, forward strand.
GTGGGGGGTGGGGGGTACCACGGGGTGCGGGAGGACGGGGATGTGTCCAGGAATAGGGGGGGCGGGGGGGAGGTGTAGGGGGTCTGGGGGTGTAAGGGGATACTGGGGGATGCAGGGAGGCTGAGGGACACTGGGGGTGTAGGGGGACAGGGAGGTGTATGGCGACACAGAGGGTCCAAAGGGGCCCTTTGGAACTGGGGGGTGCAGTGGGATGGGGGAGTGGTGGGAATGAGGGGGTCACGGTGACACCTGCAGCACAGGGGGACTGGGGAGAGGAGGGGGGGGGACATGGGGACGGGGGGATACGCTGGCACTGGGGCTGCCCTGGGACCACCAGAGACTCACAGCCCTGGAATGTCCCCAGAGAGGGGACAAGCCCCTTGTCCCCAGCCAGCCTTAGACCCAGACGTGACACCCCCAGGGGGCTCCCCAAGTCACCTTCGTGGGTTCCACCCGCACCTCGGCCCCGCAGCACCCACCCCCCCTGCCAGGGCACTGGGCTCTCCCTGACACCCCAGATTTACAGCTCTGATTTCCCAGGATTTAAAAGACATAAAAGGCTCAGACTTGCCCCCCCCCTGCACGTCACTGCCCTGCCCAACAACCTTATTTATGGCAGCACCCCAAAGGCAGCCCGGGGGGGGGGAGAAGGGGGAGGAGAGAGGCTGGGGGCTTCGTTACCCTCCAGCCCTAATGGGGAACATATGGCAGGACCCCTGGGGTGGGGGAGGAGAGGGGGTCCCCTGGTCCCAGCTGAGGGTTCAGGGGTTCTCCATGCCCTGGGGCAGAGGGAGAAGGGGGGGCTGGCTGGGGAGGTGCCCCCTGGGAGCAGGGAGTGGGGCCTCTCCTCGCCCCACTGCTCTCCACCACTTTATTCATCTCGTTAATCAAACCAGGGCTGGGAGAAAACGTGCTCAGGGAAGGGGGGGGTCTGGCAGGTCGGTTGTGCTCCCCCCCTTCCCCCTCCTGGAGCCCATCCAGCCTCGTGTCTGTCCCCACTGACAAACGGCCAAGTAAATGGGATAGATTGGGGACATCACCCCACACGTGGTGCCACAGGTGAGGGTCCCATCGGCTGAGGGGAGGGGGGGGGGACGATGGAGCTGGACCCCCATCCCCAAAGGGACCAAACCCCCCCCAGATTGGGTGCCAGGAGCTCCATGGCTGGTGGGCAACACACCTGCCCAGCCTCCCCCCTCCTTCCACTCACCTTTTCATGGCAAAAACCCCGTTCCCAGGCAATAATATCCCAGTTGGCAAATATTTACTGCCCTGCCTCCTCCTCCCACCCCTCTCCAGAACCACTCCATGCCTTTTGCATTTATCACTACTGACCTACATTTCTTATTTTCTTTTCCCTCTGGAGCCTTCCATGATGCCATTGGCTCCCCCCCACCCTGGTCCCCATGCCCAGGGGACTTGTCACCCTGTGTCCCCACCCCACAGAGCCCATCCCTTGCTCTCAAGCACCCCCTTGACACCAACTGCTTTTTTTTTTTTTTTTTTTTTTTCCCTCTAGAAATTAGCAAACTCCCTCGTGGGACTTTTTGTGCTCCCAAAAAGCAAACAGAAGTGGGAGGAAGGGGAGGGAGGAAGGGAAGGTGCAGCCATGAGGATGCTCTTGAGCAAAAGTAAGGAGGGGGCTGGCAGGGAAGGGGTTAAGAGGGTTATAAATTACCCATGGATGTGGAAATGTGACTGAGAGGAATATAAAGAAAACTCGGACTGCTGGATTCTTTGCATTTCTAGCCTCTTTATTTTTCCCCCAGGTCACTTTAAAAGGCTGCAGGCTCCACAGCGCCTCCCGCTTCTTCTTGGTGGTGTGTGTGTGTGGGGGGGGGGAATGTGGGATTTTTTTTGTGGTGTTGTTTGTTTTTTACACCCTGGCCCTTGAGCCAGATGCTGTCTCGGTCCAAGGACTTTATGGGAAATCAAACAATCATTTTAATTCAAGGGGAGATGTGCTGGGCCCCGGTGATGCGGGATGGAGGTGATGGCAGGAAGGTGGGAAGCCAGACCCGGGATGCTCAGCCCGGCTTTAGGGACATCCCCAGGGCCACCCCGAGGTCCTGGATCCTTCAGGGGTGGGGGTGACATCCCGCTGGGGCAGAGAAGGAAGGGGCTGGATGTTTGGGAGCTGGGCCCCACAGCCAGATCCTGCACCACCACAGGGCAGAGAGGCCCTGGGAACCGAGCCACTCCGGAGGGGGGGGGGACAGCTGGACCACGCCAGCCCCTGGGGACCCCCGTGGTGACGCTGCCAGCCCGGCATGGGGGACAGAAGGGGACAGATCCTGCGTCCCGGCTGGTGCTGGTGGGCAGAAGGGAGCAGCTCGTTAAAGGTCAGGGTCAAAGGGCCACTCTGACCACATCTGAGTCAGAGCAGGAGGTGGCTCTGTCACCACCGGCCACCCCCTGAGGGCTCTGTGCGTGTCGGGGACCTCGGGCTGGCTCTGTCCCCTCCTCAGCTCACAGCATCAGCTCTGGGGATTGCCACAGGGCAGGGAGGGTGACTGTCCCCCAAGCCGAGGGCACGTCCTTGGTGACACCAGTGGGGACCAAACCCCCCACCACCACTGACCCCCCCAGCAAAGCCTCAAAACACCTTCTGGTGGCTCCTTCACCCATGTCCCCTCTCTGCCAGCACCAGGACGGATGTCACCCCCAGGAGTCCCCCATGGGGAGGGGGTCACAGGGCAGAGGGGGTGGGCAGCAGTGCAGGCAGCACAGGTGCTGCTGCTCCCCGACCCCTATTCCAGGGGGGGTGTGGAGATTTTTCCAGAGGGATTTTTTTTCCGGGGGGATTCGTCTCCTCCTCCCCCCTCCAAACCAGCACCCACCGCTGGCTCCCATCCCAGGGGGGGTGTTCCCGGGGGGGTGTGGAGCGGGGGTGGCCGCCAGCCCCGGAGCAGCCGTGATTCACTCAGCCAGACTGCGGCCGCTGGGGCTGAAGTTTCTCAGGCTGGGTGGCTCCCGGAGCCTGACATTTTTGGGAAATTTCAACAAAAACACTTCAGAAGCTTCCAAAAAAACAGGACGCTGGGAAAAGGCATTGTTTTGCCTCCCTCCTGCTCTCTTTTTTTTTTATTATTTAATTTTCTTCTCCCAGCTCTCCAGTTCATTCTGTGCCCAACACCTCGGAGCCCCTCAGTAACTCCTGCTCAGTGTCACCCTCCTCCTCCTCTTGTCCCCACACGGCCACAGGGCTCAGCTCCCCCGGTGCTATGGGGTCACCCCTTTGGGACAGGGACCCTGGGCCACCCCTGGCGCTGAACCCCCCCACTGCATCCCCTGCAGGGAGCGATGTCCGCAGGGCACAGAGCTGGGAAAGGGAGCAAAGGGACAGGGAAAGCCACCAAGCAATGTCCCCATGGGCTGGAAAACAGCCCCGCCAGCTCTGAGCCCCCAAAGTCACCCACAAAGCAGTGGTCCCGTGGCCTCAGGGCTGCCCACCCCACCCCAGCATCAAGGTCAGGGTCACCGGGTCCCTCTGTGTCACCTCTTGGGGAGGGACACTCTGTGCTTCTGCTCTCATCCCAAACCCCAGGGCTCAGACAGACCTAAAGGACACAGCTGGGGACAGCCCGGTCTGGGGGACACCCCTGGGACCTGCCGTCACCCATCTGGAGAGCTGAGAAGCTCTTGGTGACACCGTGTCCTAGGCGGGGGGACCGGAGGGGACAGGGGGATGAAACTGCCGATGGCTTTTGTCACCGTGCTGATGGCACAACCGGACATGCCACCAGCTCCGGGATGCCCCGGGGACAAGTGCAGCTCCGACCCCGCGGGGGTTTGAACCATTAGGGGCCGTTTTCCCACATCTTGCAGGTTTGGGTTGTTTGTTGGGGCTTTTTTGTTGTTGTTGGGGAGGAAACGCCAGAGCTGTTGGGTTGGGCAGAACCAGCCGGGATTCCAGGGAAGATATTCCCATTTTCACCTCAAAAATACAAACGGGATTTCGGGTTCCTAAAGACCCTTTGGATGGGGGGTGAGGGGGTGTCCCAACCATCTGCGCAGCCCCGGGGGCACGGGAGGGTCCCGGGGCGGCCGCGCTGAGTCACCCGTGGGACGGCGGCCCCGGGGCGGCTCTTACTCACCTTCCGTGGGGCTGGGGGGGAGCGGGACACCGGTCCCCGGTTGTCGCGGGGGGGATTCGGAGAGTTACAGCATCCCCCGACAGCACCGGGAGCGCACCGTGCATCAGGGGGTGGGTACCGGGGTCGGTAACGGAGCGGGACGGTGAGGCCCCGGGGTCGGTGGCTTTCTGCCCCCCCGGGGGCGGGCCCGGGCGGGGCGGGGCGGGGCCAGGGCGGCATTTAGGGCTTTGGTTACCGGGGGGTTGCTCAGACTTGCTCGGGACTTCCCCGTACGTGCCGGTACGCTCCGCCGCCCCGGGCACCGACGGGCACCGGAGCGGGCTATGCCGCCGTTACCGGGACTCCCCTCCTTGCTCTCCCCGTTGCTCCTGCTCTGCCTCAACCTCCTCCGTGCCGAGCCGCTCGCCTGTGAGTACCGGGACTTACCGGGCGGCTCCCGCAAGGTGGGCGCGGGGAGCGGGAAGAGGGGGACACACACACTGGGGGTCCCGTCGGGGCCGGGGCGGGCGCTGTGCGGAGCCCCCAGGGGCTGCTCCGCTCACTGCGGGCTGGGTGGTGCCGGTCCATAGGGTGGGGGTCCCGTCCCCGTCCGTGTCCCCCCGCCCCGGGATGCGGGGGGCAGCGACGGGCGCACCTCGGGGCTGTGCAGCGGAACGGGGACCCCCCCGCTGAGGGCAGCCAGGAACCCCCGGTAACCCCCTGCGGGCAGCAGAGATCCCCCCGTCGCCCTCTCCGTCCCCGCAGCCCAGTCGGGACCCCCCCCGCTCCCCCCTTCTCCCAGCAGAGAACAATAGAGGAACTTTTTGTTGTTCCCCCCATCCCCGAGAGCAGCCGGGACCCCCCCGCCTCCCCTGGGAGCGGCGAGTGACCCCTCTCCCCATGGAAAAGTGGGACCCCTCTCCCCGGGAAAGAGCGGTCATCTCTTGTGTCTCCCCCCTCCCCTGCCCTGCAGACCCCCCCTCCTGGAGAACAATGCGGCTCCATTCCCCACCCAGGACAATGGAAACCCCCGTCCTCCGGCCGGAGAACAATAGCGAACCCCTTCCCCACTCGACCCCTTTCTCCCCCCCCGGGAGCCATGACCCCCCTTGCCCACCCCTCGGCCTCTGAGCCCCCCCCCCCTCCTCCTGAGAACAACGGGGACCCCCCTATTCCCTCCAGAGATCTGTGTGTCCCCCCCCATCCCAGAGAACAATGAATCCCCTCTTCCCCACCCAGAACAATAGGGAGCTCCCTTCCCCCTTTTTTTTTTTTTGGGGGGGGGGGGGGGAGAAAACAATGACCACCACCCTCAATCCCCCTGGGGGGCTCCCCATTGCTTCCCATTTGGGGGTCCCACCCGCTGGTGGCAGGTCCGGGAGGTGCCACCTGTGGGCTGAGCTGTGGGCTCAGCCTTTGGGGGGGGGAGGGGAAGGGGGAATCGGGGTCCCCCTTTGCCCTGGGAGAGGGAGATTTGGGGAGGGGGGGATTACGGGTGGGCTCCCCCCTTAATCGCAGGACCCTCAACCCGAATTTGCCTCCGTCCCACCCGTTGCTTCCCCCCGCGGCCCATTCCCCGCCGCAGGAAGTTTGGTTTCCTCCCTTGGGGGGGGGGGTTGGGGGGAGTTTCTGGGGGGGATGGATGGTCCCTGCGACACCCAAACGGGTCCCGTCGACAAAAGCCATCACGTCCCCATCCCTGTCCTTGCCACGGGGGGGTCCCGTGTCCCCCCCATCCCTCCTCCGTGTCGCTGGCAGCGAAGTCTGACAGAGCAACAATGGGGCAGGAATTGCAGAAGGGGTGGAGGAGGGAGGAAAAAAAAAAAAAACCCCTCCCAAAAAATCCCTTCGGGAGCCGTTATCGGGAGACTCCCAACCCAGGCGGGTTTTGGGGTGCAGCAGTGACCTCCCTCCCCCTCCTGGGAACCCCATGGCTCGACCCTCTTTGGTGCTGACCCCTCACCCTTGGGCTCTTCCCGCTTCGGGAATTCCCGATGCCTCTCGCCGCTGGATTCCCACCCCGGGACCCCCATTTCTTAACCCTCTCCGCAGAGTTTTTTGGGGTGCGGGGTGAGTTGTGGCCCCGCAGCCCCTCGACGTGCGGCGCTGGGCAAAGGCGAAGCCAAATCTCCTTTTAGAGAGCGAATGTTTCCCCTCGGTTGCGCTGGAATTCCTGGGCTTTTTATAAATCCCTCTTCGAGCCGAGGGATGGGCACCCGAAATGCCACTTGGGGAGGAGGAGGAGGAGAAAAAATAGGGGGAAAAAAAAAAAAAAAAAAAAAGGCTAAAACGATGGTTTTGGGGGGGCCGTATCCGCCTGCAAACCTCCTTGCTTGAGCTCGAAAAGCCCTCTAAATATTTATATATATAAATACATATAAATTTATTTTTCTTGCAGGATTCAGAGCTGCCCAAATTTCCTTTTGTTCTTCAGGGCATTTCTATTATTTTTTCCCCCCAGCCCTTCGCCTTTGCACATCTCAATAAATCTTTTTGTTTTGTTTTAACCTCCTGATCCCCGACACTTATCAGAGAGGTTTTTTTATTCCTCCTTTTCTTCCCCAACCTCTTAAAACGCCCATATAAAAATAAAATGAAATCCGGCCCTTCGGAAGAAAAACATAAACGTTCCCGACACCTTGGAAATGTGGTTTTACTTTATAGCATTACTTAGCACCTGATCAGCATTTTTTTTTTTTTCCTAATAGGAAAGCCATAAAAAAACAAAACAAAACACACACAAAAAAAACCCCTCAACTCCAGAGCAGGTATTTTTGGTTGCGACTTGCACATTCCACAGCTTGCCTTGGGTCTCTCCGGCCCTTTTCCTCTCCGAGCGGGGAAAACTTCACACTTTTCCCTTTTAAAACACATGTTGGGCACTGGGAGTGCAGGGGAAAAGGGTGGAAAAAAATTGTAGGGGATAAATAAATGGATTTTTAGATATATATACAGAAAATAAGCTTCTCCGGAGGCTTCTGCTTGGAAGGGATTAAATAAAAAAAAAACAACCCAAAAAACCGCAGGGAAAAAATAATAGAGATGGAGAAAATTGGCCTCTCCGGAGGGTCCCACTCGGAGGAGGGGAAACGCGTTGGGTTTATGGTGGTTTTGGGTGATTTTGGTGCTGTTTAAATTAAGATTTAGGAGATTTAGGGCCTGGAGTTGTTGGGGGGAGGTGGGAGGGGAGTTATCCCCAGGGATGCTCGGGGTACCCCGGGTGTCAACGTGTCCGGGGGGGATTGAACACACACATCCCCCCCCCCCCCAAAAAAAAAACAAACCCCAAAGCCTTCCGGCATCCCTGGGGTGTCCGATATTTCTCCTGCTAATGAGGATTTGGGGGAATTAATCGCGGCGGGCGCTGAAAGGCGAGCGGGGGCCCGGGGGGGTCAGAGGGGAGCGGAGGTCGCGGCGCTTTCCGGGCGGTAATTTGGGATCTGAGCCCGGCGCGTGCGGATCCCAAGGATGGAAAAAAAACCTCGGGAATGGTCGGGGGGGTTTTGTTCTTTCAAGTCCGAGGGTGAAAAGAGTTGGAGAAAAAAAAAGAGAAGGGGATTGAAGGGGTTTTCCCCCCACCCCCCCCTCCCCCGCTCTCCTCGGGTGGTGGCACAAAGAGCAGAGGTGGAAGGGATGGGTTTGGGGAGCTCCGGGATGGGGGTCTCGGGGGTGGGATTGTTTTTTGGGGTGTTGGGGGGTGCTGGCTGGTGTCTGTTGGGAAAGAGGGGGGGGAACAACCCCGCCAAACTTTCTGTGGTTGTTTTTGCAATCCTTTTGTCGTGGAAAAAAAAAAAAAAAAAAAAAAAAAAAAGGACAAAACTTGAGAAAGCCACAACCCAGCTCGGGAAAAGCCCCAGCTCGGGAAAAGCCCCAATTTTTTTTGCAAGATCCTCACGGGTGGGTGCAGCAAAGACCCCCCCAGGGCTGCTTGTGAACCCTGGGGTCAATCCCCCCCCCCCAAACTCCCCCCCTGGCCAAGCCCGGAGCCTCCTGTGTTCCCTCTTCAGTTGGGGAGGGGCCGTGTCCTGCTAAGTACAGAGAGAGGTTTATACATATTAGAGAGATTTATCCAAGTGTGGATGTAAATCGATAAAAAATAGATAAAAATATGTTTAAAAAAAAAAGAAAAATCTATTTAAGTGTATTTTGAAACGATTTTTGTATATTTAAATAGGTTTAATTCAATCGAGGATCTTTCAGTGGCTCTAAAGTAGGTGTAAAATATCTTTAAATACAGAAAAGCAGATGTAGAATCTGTTCAAATAGACAGAAATCGATCTAGGATGTGTTCAGATATATAGAATACATCCTAATATACTGAAATAGGTACAGAATCCAGTCAAATACAGAGAAACAGAGGGAGATTTATTGAAATAGAAAGAATTGTAGAATTTATTTAAATAGAAATGTGCTCAAATACACAGAAACAGATAAAAATGTGTTTAAATATCCAGAATATAGATGGAATCTACTGCGATATCTAGAAATAGAGATAAAATATATTCAAATAAATCCCAGAATCCTTAAGGTTGGAAAAAACCTTGAAGAGCATCAAGCCCAACCAGCAACCCCCCAAAACCCCATCCCTGAGCCCCACATCTCCCTCCATCTGCCTGAAACCAATCCGAAATAGATTTTAATATTCAAAACCATCCATCCAAAAGGCCCAGACCTTCCAGTGCCCCTAAAACCTATTTTAATGTCTGAAGAACAGATGGGAAAGGCAACCAAAGGGACCCTCCAAGACGTTGCGGGAGACGCGGAGCAGCCGTAAAACCTGCTCAGATATTACAATAAAAATAATAAAAATAATAATAATAATAATAATAATAATAATAATAATAATAATAATAATAATAAGGTGGTAGCTAGCTAGAAAACAAACCCCCCTTTTTCTTTCCCCCTCCCTTTTATCTCCCTGGCTGCAGACCCTGCTGTCATCTCCCCCCAAGACCCCACTCTGCTGATGGGCTCCTCGCTCCTGGCCACCTGCACGGTCAGCCCCGACTTTCACCTGAAAGCCGAGGATCTGTACTGGACCCTGAACGGGAGGCGCCTGCCCCCCACCTCCTACACCCCCCTGGGCCCCACAACCCTGGGGGTGGCCCTGGCCCACCTCAACGGCTCCAGGCAGCAGTCGGGGGACAACCTGGTGTGTCACAGCAGAGACGGCGGCATCTTGGCCGGCTCCTGCCTTTACGTTGGATGTAGGTTGGCCCCGAGGGTGCTGGGGCAGAGGGGGCACCCGAACCAATAGGGGGGCACTCACCCCAAAAGGGGGTCACCCCCCAGTAAGATGTCATTCATTCCAATACGGGGTCACCCACCCCAAAAGGGGGGCACTCAACCCAAAAGGGGGGCACTCATCCCAAAAGGGGGGCACCCACCTCAAGAGGGTGTCACCCACCCAAAAGAGGGGCACTTATCCCAAAAGGGGGTCACTTGTCCCAAGAAGGTGTCACTCACCCAATAGGGTGTCACCCCCAATGTCACTCATCCCAATAGGGTGTCACCCCCTAATAAGATGTCACCCACCCAATAGGGGGTCACCCACCCCAAGAGGGGGTCACCCACCCCAATAGGATGTCACTCATCCCAATACAGGATCACCCACCCCAAAAGGGGGGCACTCATCCCAAAAGGGGGTCACCCACCCAATAGGGGGTCACCCACCTCAAGAGGGGGTCACCCACCCCAAAAGGGAGGCACTGATCCCAAAAGGGGGGCACTCATCCCAAAAGGGGGTCACCCACCCAAAAGAGGGGCACCCACCCCAAAAGGGGGTCACTCATCCCAGAAGGGGGTCACCCACCCCAAGAGGGGGTCACCCACCCCAATAGGATGTCACTCATCCCAATACGGAATCACCCACCCAAAAGGGGGTCACTCATCCCAATAAGGTGTCACCCCCCAATAAGGTGTCACCCCCCTAATAGAATGTCACTCACTCCAATAGGGTGTCACCCCCCAGTAAGATGTCACTCATCCCAATAAGGTGTCACCACCCCAATAGGGTGTCACCCCTCAACAGGGTGTCACCCTCCCAACACTCCTCTAGGACCAGCCCCAGGGGGATATTTGGGGGATCCCAACCCCCCCTTTTCCCATCGTGAAGGTTGGAAAGCTGAACCCAACCATCACCCCAACCCCCCCCACACCCCCACCTGCTACAGCCACACTTTTTTTTGTTGTTTTTTTTTGCCCAAATCTCTCATGTTCTGTCCCAAAACACACCGGTTGGTGGTTGAACTTCTCACGGTTGTCCCTGGTGTCCCCAGGAGCTTTTGGCACAGTTTGGGGGAAATAACCTGTGTCCAAATCAAGCAGATTTTAATTTGGGGCTGTTTTCAGGCTGCTGTGGCCTCCTCGGGATGGAGGAGCTGAGCTGGGAACGTGGCCCAGGGTTGGGTTGGGGTTTTTTGGGGTTGTTTTTAGGGGTTGCTGTTGCTGGAATTCAACAGGGTGCAGGGAGGAGCAGGCAGGACCCTGAACCCCTTGGTTCAACCCCTTGGGGTTGGTTGACCATGAGATTCATTGACCATAGGGCTGGTTGACCATGGTCAAACCCATTGGTAGCCCCGGGGCTGGTGGCCACGGGGGGTGGGATGGGGGTGGCTTCACCCCCCAAACCCATGGGGCTTCGTTTCATCCCTCTGCCTCTTGTTTGTTTTTTTGTTGTTTGGTTTTTTTCCCTCTCTCCCAGTGCCACCAGAAAAACCAGTCAACATCTCCTGCTGGTCCAAAAACATGAAGGACCTGACCTGTAAGTGGGCACCAGGGACAGAAGGAGAAACCTTCCTGCCCACCAACTACACCCTCAAGTACAAGCTGAGGTGGGACCCAACCTCAATCCCCACAGAAATAAGATGTGGGGATGGGGAGACGAGCACGTTTGGTGTCCTAAGCTTGGGGAGGGGGGAGGGATGAGCTTATGAGCTTCCTCAGGTCTTGGCCACCACCACGTGGTGAGGAGGAGGAGGGTGAGATGCTGCTGGACAATGGGGTTGGTGACCCCAGACCTGAGGGGTGTGATGGTGCAGACAAAGCAACCGTTGTCACCTTGCCACCAGGGGTTGGTTGATCATGGGGTTGGTTGACCATGAGGTTCATTGACCATGGGGCTGGTTGACCATGGGGTTGGTTGACCACAAGGTTGATTGACCATGGGGCTGGTTGACCATGGGGCTGGTTGACCATGGTGTTGGTTGGCCATGGGGTTGGTTGACCATGGGGTTGGTTGACCACAAGGTTGGTTGACTATGGGGCTGGTTGACCATGGAGTTGGTTGACCATGGGGTTGGTTGACCATGGAGTTGGTTGACCATGGAGTTGGTTGACCATGGGGTTCATTGACCATGAGGTTCATTGACCATGGGGTTGGTTGACCACAAGCTTGGTTGACCATGGGGTTCATTGACCATGGGGTTCATTGACCATGACGTTGGTTGACCATGGGGTTCATTGACCATGAGGTTCACTGACCATGAGGTTCATTGACCATGGGGTTGGTTGACGATGAGGTTGCTTGACCATGGGGTTGTTCCTTCAGGTGGTACGGCCGGGACAACACCTGCCAGGAGTACCACACAGCAGGACCCTACTCCTGCCACATCCCCAAGGACCTGGCCCTATTCACACCCTACGAGATCTGGGTGGAGGCTTCCAACCGCCTCGGGGTGGCCGTCTCAGACGTGGTCATGTTGGACATCCTCGACGTGGGTGAGCACCCAGAGGTGCCACCACCTGATGGGGACCTCCTGGGGGTGTTGGAGGGGATGGGGGGGATGCAAGAATGGGAAGATCTTGGAGCAGAACCTCTCCAAACCCACTCAGGCTCCTGACTCCTGTGGACATGGGTTCTTCTTCTGGTTTTTTTGTTTTGTTTTCTTTGTTTGTTGTTTGTTTTTGGTGGGTTTGGGGTTTTTTTGGGTTTGGTTTTCTTTTGGGTTTTTTTTTTTGGTCTTTTAGGTTTTTTGGGGTCTTTTTGGGTTTGGTTGTCTTTCGGGTTCATGGTTTGGCTTTTTTTGTTTCTTGGGGGGATTTTTTGGTTTGCTTTTGGTTGGGGTTTTTTTTGTGGGGGTTTTGAGATTCTGGGGATTTGGGGGGGTTTCTATTTTGTTTTTTTGAGGGTTGGTTTTTTTTGGTTTGGGGCTTTTCAGGATTTGTTTTTTTCTTGACTTTTGCTTTTTTGCATTTTGGAGCTTTTTTAAGTTTTGCTTTTTTCTGCTTTTGGGTTTTTTGGGTTTTTTTCTTGTTTGGGGGATTTTTTTTAATTATTTTTTTGAGGGGGAAGGGATGTTTGTTGGCTTTGGGGTGGTTTGGGGCTGGTTGGTCGTGGTGTTTTTTGGGGGGTGGCTTTGAGGTCCTCTCACCTTTGCTTTCGGCTTCGCTTGGCGGGTTTGGGTTTTTTTCCCCTTTATTCTTCTTCCCTCCTTACCCCCCCATGCCACCTCCCCCATCCCCACCACCCCCCGTGTCCCCTCAGTCACCACCGACCCTCCTTCCGACGTCCACGTCAGTCGGGTTGGGGACCTCGAGGACCAACTCAGCGTCCGCTGGAGCTCCCCCCCTGCCCTCAAGGATTTCTTCTTCCAAGCCAAGTACCAGATCCAATACCGGGTGGAGGACAGCTCGGAGTGGAAGGTTGGTCACCAGTGGGGTGATTGGTCACCAGTGGGGTGATTGGTCACCAGTGGGGTGAAGGGATGGTTCTTGGGGTCCGGCTCTTCCCACGCTGCCCTCTTCCTCTCCTCCCCCCAGGTTGTGGACAACGTGGGCAACCAAACCTCGTGCCGCTTGGCCGGGCTGCGCCCCGGCACCGTTTACTTCGTCCAAGTCCGTTGTAATCCCTTCAGCATCTATGGATCCAAAAAAGCTGGGATTTGGAGTGATTGGAGCAATCCCACTGCTGCCTCCACCCCCCGCAGCGGTGAGCAAGGGGTCCAGAAAGGTTCTGATTTGATCTGCTCTGCCCCGGGGGGCTCAACTGGGTCCAGTTTGGGGTTGTCCAGTTGAAGAGGGCTGGGGACCTGCTGGAGAGAGGCCAAAGGAGGGTGAGGAGGGTGATGAAGGGACTTGGAGATCTTCCCTATGGAAGGCTGAGGGACCTGGGGGTGTTCAGCCTTTGGAAGGCTGAGAGGGGATCTTCTGGGCACTCCGGGGGTGGGACACGGGGTGACATGATCCCTATAAACATCTAAGGGGTGGGGGTCAAGAGGATGAGAGCAATGTCAGTGATGCCCAGGAATAGGGCAAGGAATAACGGGTTGAAACATGGGAAGTTCTGGAGGGTGAGGGGGATGGAGCCCGGGATGCCCAGAGAGGTTGTGGAGCCTCCTCCTGGATGTGTCCCTGGGTGGGATTGGACTCCAGGATCTCCAGAGGTCCCTTCCGACCCCTGACATTCCATAACTCAATGTTGGTGGCAGGGGGGGGACACATCCCCCCCTCTCAGAGCCAATTTGGAGCTCAGCTTCCCCACCCAGCACCCCAAATCCTTCCTCCTCTCCCCTGGGCCGCGCAACGAAGACCTCAAGGTCCCCTCCCTCGGTGGTGGCATCGTCCTTGTCCCCACAGAGAGGGCGTCGGGGGGCTGTGACCCCAAGGGGGGGGAGCAGAACACGACGTTGAGGAGGGAGCTGAAGCAGTTCCTGGGCTGGGTGAAGAAACACGCCTACGGCTGCTCCAACCTCGGCATCAAACTCTACGACCAGTGGCGCGTGTGGCTGCAGAAATCGCACAAAACACGCAACCAGGTAGGTAAGGAGCATTTCAGACTTCTTTACCCCACCCCAGGGGGGATGTTTGGGGGTTTTGGGGTGAGCTGACCCCACCCCAAAGGGTGCCGGGAGGTGGGGTGATGCGGCCCCCAGGGATGATGGAGGTGGGGGGGGTGTCAAATGGGAGGGTGTTGGGGGCATGATGTGAGGTGACATCAACCCTAGGGATGGTGGGGTGGGATATGGGGTGACACAATCCCTGGGGATGGTGGGGGTGGGATATGGGGTGACACAATCCCTGGGGATGGTGGGGGTGGGATATGGGGTGATGCAGTCCCTGGGGATGGGATATGGGGTGACACAATCCCTAGGGATGCTGGCGGTGGGATATAGGGTGACACAGTTCCTGGGGGTGCTGGGGTGGGATATGGGGTGATGCAGTCCCTGGGGATGGTGGGGGTGGGATATGGGGTGACATCAACCCTAGGGATGGTGGCAGTGGGATATGGGGTGACACAATCCCTAGGAATGCTGGCAGTGGGATATGGGGTGATGCAGTCCCTGGGGATGCTGGGGTGGAGGACATGGGGTGACACTGACCCTGGGAACACTGGAGGGGGACACACACCAACCCTGGGGACACAGGTGACATGGGGGCGGGGGGGAGGGACACACAGAGGCAGTGACATGGGGTGAGCTCTGCTCCTCCCCACAGGTCCTTCCCGCAGATAAGCTGTAGCCCCCGGGGGCCCGAGGAACAGACGGGGCGCCCGGAGCCCCCCCCGGGACCACCGCCCCGCCGGGGGGGGGTTGCAGGAAGGCGAACGGGGCAACACGGGGCCCCCACAGCTCCGGGGGCCGGACTGGGCTGGGACCCACAGCCCCCCACAGCCCCTGGCAGCAAGGGGACCCCCCAGGCTGGCTTAGAAGGGGGGGTGGGGGGAGGTCTGCTCCTTCCCTGCCAGCCAGAGCAGCCTCGGGGGTGAAAGGGGCAGTGGGGGCTTCCTGGGGGTGTGTGTGTCCCCCAACACAGCCCCTTTGGAAGAGATTTTTTTTTTTTCTGGTTTTTCACCCCAGGGATGAAAATTAAGGGTTGTGGGGGGGGGAGGTGTGTGTGTGTGGGTGTCCCCTGGGAGGGGGGAGCCCGGCTGCTGGGGTTTGCCCAGTGCCTGCTCGGGTTTTGATTCAAACCAGCCGGATTTGGGTTCCATTTCAGACAATTAGGAACAGATTGAAGCTTAATGCCAATAAACCTCCAAAAAAAAAACCCACAAAAAAAAAAAACCAACCCCAAACCACCACCATCATCATCCCCCCCCCCGGGGGTCTGCGTCAGCGGCGCGTGGGGATGGGGATGCAGCGGGCAGCCAAAGGGGACCCCTGCCCCTTGTCAAGAAGGGGGGGGGGGGCACACAGGAGCCCTTCAAACCAAAGCAATCAACCTGGTGGGGTCACTTTTATTTCAGGTGACCATAAAAAAGGAACTTGTGGGGTGCTGGGGCTGCTGTGGGGCACAGATTTTTTTTGGGGGGGGTCAAAGCCCCTCAGCACACTGGGTTGTGGTTCCCCTTGGGCAGAGCTGGGGTGGACGGGACCACCCCTAAACCCAGGGCTGCTGAGGATGTAGGGGGACCCCACTGCTGCCAGGGGGGTCCCAGGAGAAGGGGCCAAGGGGGAAGGTGCCCACCTTGAGGAAGGAGCGGGGCCCCCCTCCCCCTCCCTCAGCCGTTCCCACGGGGCCGCCCATCACTCGACTTCTTCCGAATCGTACTTGAGATCCTGGAGAACCTCGCTGATTGCCTCGGTGGTTTTAATTAGCCTGAGGAGAGCGGATGGAAACTATAAATAAAGCCCAGATGGAGCGTATTACCCGGCCCCGCCCGCCCCGCGCTGTTTATGAAACACTCAGCCCGGGGAGGCCGAGGGGACGGCGGCCACCGAGCCAAGAAAAACCTCCCCTTCCCCCCCCCCAAGAACCCCCCTTTCCCAAAACACCCCCCCTCCCCTTTTCCAACCCCCCCTCCTTTCCTAATCCCCCCCCTTTCCCAAAAAACGCTGCTGAAAGCACCATCTGGGCCCCCAGCTGAGGAGAGATGGGGAGGGGGCTCCTCAAGAGGGGTTGAGGGGGGGCTGCTGGGGTTGAAAACACGAGAGGGACCCCCCCATCCACACCCACTTGTGTTTGAGGTCCTGCACCTCCTGCTGATGGGATTCATCCTGGGGATGGTCCTGAGCGAGCTGCCGGGCCAGCTGGAGCTGTGCTGTCTGCAGTGGGGACACAGGGGAGGTGACATCCCCCCCATCCCCTCCAAAAGTCACCCCAAGAACCCCCCCCCGCCCCCCAGGACCTCCCCAAACCGGCGCCCACCAACTGCAGCTTCTCCCGTTCCCGGTCCTGGAGGCGATCGAGGTGCTGGGCCAGGTCGGGCCGGGCCAGTTGGTCCCGCAGGCACCCGGCGATGCTCAGAACCTCCCTGGAGATGCCACCAAAAGCCACTGTCACCTCGTGGACCAGCTGCCGGTACCGTGGGAAGTCGTAGTGCGGGCCGCTGCTCAGGTACGCACGGTGGCCCCTGGGAAAGGGGGCGGGGAGGCCACTGTCACCCCACCCAGGGGACACCCAGAGGAAGGTGACACCCATCGGGAGGGGGACACCCATAGGAAGGTGACAACCACCGGGATGGGGACACCCATCAGGAAGGTGACACCCATAGGAAGGTGACACCCCACCAGGATGGGGACACCCACCAGGATGGTGACACCCATAGGAAGGTGACACCCATAGGGAGGTGACACCCACCGGGATGGTGACACCCATCGGGAAGGTGACACCTATAGGGAGGTAACACCCACCGGGATGGTGACACCCATCGGGATGGGGACATCCATAGGGAGGTGACACCCACCGGGATGGTGACACCCATAGGAAGGTGACACCCATAGGAAGGTGGCACCCACCGGGATGGGGACACCCACAGGAAGGTGACACCCATCACCCGGGTGCCGAGCTCCCGTTGTCCCCACGCCGCGGAGGTTTCCGGGTGGCAGCTCCCGGTCCCCACAACCAGACAAGGTCACCCCTGGCCATCAGCTGGCCTGGCAGCTGCTTTTTTTTTTTTTTTTTTTTTTTTTTTTGGTTAATTTGCTGAATTTTCTCCATTTTCACTCCCGACCCCGCATCCCCCCGAGCCCGGCACCTCCTGCCCCGGGACACCGCTGTCCTCAGCTGCCCCGCGGCTGCTCCGCCTCCTCCCAACACCGAAGGAAAACAAAACAAAACAAAACAAAACAAACAGGGGTGGGGGCTCGGGTGGGTGTGGGGGGGTCTGAGAACCCCCTGGGGGTACCCGGTACTCACTCCTCCAGCTGCCGGTACCGCTCGGCCCGCTCTGCCTGAAGCGTCTGCAGCCGCCGCAGCAGCGTGGGCACCTCCGCGCCCGTCTGTGGGGACACGGGTGGTGGCAGCGTGGGGACATGGGTGGTGACGCCGTGGGGACAGAGGTGGTGGCAGCGTGGGGACAGAGGTGGTGGCAGCGTGGGGACACGGGTGGTGGCACAGTGGGGATAGGGGCGGTGACACCGTGGGGACACGGGTGGTGGCAGCGTGGGGACAGGGGTGGTGGCACCGTGGGGACAGAGGTGGTGGCAGCGTGGGGACAGAGGTGGTGGCAGCGTGGGGACAGGGATGATGGCAGCGTGGGGACAGAGGTGGTGGCAGCGTGGGGACACGGGTGGTGACACCGTGAGGACACCGGTACAGCCTCCACCAGCCCCGGCGCCAGGGGCGGCTCTGCCCCCGGTCACGGGCTCGGGGCTTCGGCCCCCCCCCACCCCTCCCGGGTTCGGTCATAGGGGAACCGGAACCACCCGCGGGCCATGGGTAAGCAAACCAGAAGCGCCCCCAGAACCTCCCGCGGTACCGGAACCACCCCTTGGGCCCCCATCCCCGCCCCACCCGCACAGCCCGGGATCCCCTCCCGCTCCCACTCCCAGCAACTGCGGCCTCCCCGGGTCACGCGTGCACGAACCGAATCGGCACCGGCACCTCCCTCCAATACCCCGAGACTCCTCCTAACCCTGTCCTCCTCTCGGGGCCCTCCTGAGCGGCCCGGTTCGGTTCTGGCACCCCTCCCTATGACCCACCCGCTCTCCCCGATCCCTCTCACCATCGCGGCCGCCGTCGGATCGCGCAGGCCCGGAGGAGGCGGAGCGCGGGGCCGGAGCGCGGTTCCGCTGCCCTCTGCAGGCACCACCCGGTATCACCACCGGTACCGAGTCACCCTCCCGAACCGCCCTTTCCCTCCCCGTCCTTTTTATTCTCAAACTTCAGTTTTTAAGGAGTTAAAAAACCAAACAAACAACAACCAAACCACACGGGAAGGGCGCGGAGCTGCGCTGCTTTATTGAAAGGGGTGTGGGGGGCGCAGGCGGGGTCTGTGTGTGTGTAGGGGAGGTTCTGGGGGTGCTGCCCCCCTCCCCTTATTTACTTGACCTTCTTCTTGGGGCGCAGGTTGTTGGTGTGGCCGCACTTCTTCTTGCGGCAGTTGACAGCGCGGGGGTGCAGGCGGGCGTAGCACCTGGGAGAGGGGGGACAGGGAGGTCACAGCTACCCCCCGGGGGGAAAGGGGGACACGGGGAGGGAAGGAGGGAGAGGGAAAAGGTCCCCAAACCCATCCCCGGAGCTGGGGAAGGGGGGGGACACAGGCAGGGCCGTACTTGCGGCAGATCATTTTGTCGCAGTTGTACTTTTGGGCGAGCTGGCGGAGGGAGGGTTCGATGATTCCTCCCCGCAGGCGAAGCACCAGGTGGAGAGTGGACTCTGGAGAACGAGAGGAGTGTGGGGAGGGGGGAACAAACGGGAACCACGACCCTTCCCACAACCCCGACCCTTCCCACAACTCCAATCCTTCCCACAACCCCGACCCTTCCCACAACTCCAACCCTTCCAACAACCCCAACCCTTCCCATAACCCCGACCCTTACTGTAACCCCGACCCTTCCCATAACTCTAACCCTTCCCACAACCCCGATCCTTCCCGTAACCCCAAAATAATAAAATAAAAATAAACCAAATCCTCCCGGGGGACTCGGTACCTTTCTGGATGTTGTAGTCAGCCAGGGTGCGGCCATCCTCCAGCTGCTTCCCCGCAAAGATCAAGCGCTGCTGGTCCGGGGGGATCCCTGCGGGATGGAAACACCGCAAGGGAAGCGGCGGGAAGGGCTCGGGACCTGCCCCGTGGTTTCTCTCCCTTCCAACCCCGTTCTCCCGGTACCTTCTTTATCCTGGATCTTGGCTTTCACATTCTCGATGGTATCGTTGGGTTCCACCTCCAAGGTGATGGTTTTTCCCGTCAGCGTCTTCACGAAGATCTGCATCTTGGCACCGCTCGGCTCTGCGGGGATTCACCGCGTCACCCCGGGCCCGGTCCCGGTCCCGACCCTCCCCGCAGGCCCCGCCGTTCTCCCCCCTTCCCGTCCCAAGTCGGGTCGGAACCCATTCTGGGACACCTCATTCCCACTCCCGGGACCTTTTTCCCCTCCTCCCATCCTCCCAGCCCGGGATTTGGGCTCCGAACCCCGGTTCCGAACCTCCCCCCGCTCCCGGCCCCGCGCACACCCTGCGCCTCGCTGCTGAGGAAAGGAACGGCCGGAACCGGAAGCCGCCCCGCGTTACGTCACTCCCGGCACGCGCTGGCCCCGCCCACCGCCGAGCGCGGGAGGTTCCGGTACCGCCGGTACCGAGTTGGACCGGGCCCGAACACACCCCCACGGAGCTGGGACGGGGCCCAAATCGGCCTAAGGGACCCAGAACCGGGGCCCAGGGACTCGAGAGCAGCGTCAAAGTGACCCCACAGAACCGGGACCGGACCCAAACCCAGCTCACGGCTCCGGAACCGACCCCGAACTGACCCCAGGGATCCGGAATCAGATCCAAAGCACCCCCCAGAACCGGAACCTACCCCAAAACTGCTCCACGGCCCCGGGAATGACTCTCCAAATCAGCCCCACGGCCCCGGAATCGGATCCAAAGTGACCCCACAGAACCGGGACCGACCCCAGACTGAACGCAGGGAGCCAGAACCGACCTCAAACTGACCCCAGGGATCCGGGACTGACCCCATAAAACCCGGACCGACCCCAAACTGAGGGCAGGGAACCAGAACCGACCCCAGACTGACCCCACAGAACCGGGACCGACCCCAAACCGAGCGCAGGGATTTAGAACCAACCCCACAGAACCGGGACCGACCCCAGTCTGAGTGCAGGGATTCAGAACCGACCCCAGGGATCCGGGGCTGACCCCACAGAACCAGGACCGACCCCAAACTGAGCGCAGGGAACCAGAACCGACCTCAAACTGACCCCACAGAACCGGGACTGACCCCAAACCGAGCACAGGGATTCAGAACCGACCCCACGGAACTGGGACCGACCCCAAACTGACCCCAGGGATCCAGAACTGAGCCCACAGAACCAGGACCGACCCCAAACTGATCCCAGGGATCCAGGACTGACCCCACAGAACCAGGACCGACCCCAAACTGACCCCACAGAACCGGGATTGACCCCAAACCGAGCACAGGGATTCAGAACCGACCCCACGGAACTGGGACCGACCCCAAACTGACCCCAGGGATCCAGAACTGACCCCACAGAACCAGGACCGACCCCAAACTGATCCCAGGGATCCAGGACTGACCCCACAGAACCGGGACCGACCCCAAACTGACCCCACAGAACTGGGACTGACCCCAAACCGAGCACAGAGATTCAGAACCGACCCCACAGAACTGGGACCGACCCCAAACTGACCCCAGGGATCCAGAACTGAGCCCACAGAACCAGGACCGACCCCAAACTGATCCCAGGGATCCAGGACTGACCCCACAGAACCGGGACCGACCCCAAACTGACCCCACAGAACCGGGACCGACCCCAAACCGAGCACAGGGATTTAGAACCAACCCCACAGAACCAGGACCGACCCCAAACTGACCCCAGGGATCCAGGACCGACCCCAGACTGAGCCCACAGAACCGGAACCGACCCAAATGATCCCCAGGCCTGGGATTTGCTGCTCTCCTGCCCCCCAAGGAACACAACCCCAGGTGTTTGCTCCCTGCTTTTTACTGATTTACCCCCAAATCCCAGGCTTGACACCCCCGGGGCTGTCCCAGGGCAGGAGAGCTCTGAGCACAACAAAGGAAAAAAAGGAAAAATCTCCAAAAAAAAAGAAAAAAAAAAAAAAAAAAAAAAAAAAATTCCCAAACCCAATCCCAACGGGAATATAAACACAAAAGTGGAAAGTTCTCCAGGGAACTGAGGAGGAATCCCCAGGGAATTGAGGAGGAATCCCCAGAGATGGGGGAAGAAAAATCCCCAGAGATGGGGGAAAAAATCTTCAGGGAATGGGGGAAAAATCCCCAAGGAAGGGGGAAAAAAATCCTCAGGGAATGGGGGAAAAAAATCCTCAGGGAAGGGGGGAGAAATCCCCAGGGAATGGGGGAAAAATCCTCAGGGAAGGGGGGAAAAAATCCTCAGGGAATGGGGGGAGAAAATCCCCAGGGAAAGGGGGAAAAAATCCCCAGGGAAAGGGGGAAAAAATCCCCAGGGAATTGAGGAGGAATCCTCAGGGAATGGGGGAAAAATCCCCAGGGAATGGGGGGAGAAATCCCCAGGGAATTGAGGAGGAATCCCCAGGGAATGGGGGAAAAAATCCTCAGGGAAGGGGGGAGAAATCCCCAGGGAATTGAGGAGGAATCCCCAGGGAATGGGGGAAAAATCCCCAGGGAATGGGGGGAGAAAATCCCCAGGGAAAGGGGGAAAAAATCCCAGGGAATTGAGGAGGAATCCTCAGGGAATGGGGGGAAAATCCTCAGGGAAGGGGGAAAAAAATCCTCAGGGAATGGGGGAAAAAAATCCTCAGGGAAGGGGGGAAAAAATCCCCAGGGAACTGAGGAGGAATCCCCAGGGAATGGGGGAAAAATCCTTAGGGAATGGGGGAAAAAAATCCCCAGGGAACTGAGGAGGAATTCCCAGGGAATTGAGGAGGAATCCTCAGGGAATGGGGGAAAAATCCCCAGGGAATGGGGGAAAAATCCCCAGGGAATTGAGGAGGAATCCCCAGGGAACTGAGGAGGAATCCCCAGGGAATGGGGGAAAAATCCCCAGGGAATGGGGGAAAAATCCCCAGGGAATGGGGGAAAAATCCCCAGGGATTCTCCTGCTTATCCCAGGTCGGTTCCTGTGTCTTCATCTGTCAGGGATTGTCCATTGAGGGCTGGGAATTCCTCCCGGCCTTGGGATAAATCCTCAAAGTCCTGGCTGGAGGGAGGAGAGGTGAGGTCGGGGCTGGTGGTGTCACAGGAGCCCGTGCTCTGCTCGGAGGTGGGGGGCGTGGGGGGGCTGCTCCTGGGAAGGGGCTCGAAGTCATCATCATCCTCCAGGATGGGAGATTCGTGGATGTCTGGGAAAGGGAAAATGGGGGTGAGGGGGGGCTGAGAGGGGGGGTGGGGAAGGGAGAGGGGGAAAATGGGGGGGAGGAACAAGGAAAGGGTGGGGAGGGCAAAAAGGGGGGGGGGGAAAGGGGGGGAAGGAGGGGAAGGGGGGAAGGGGGGGAAGGGGGGAAGGGGGGGAAGGGGGGAAGGGGGGGAAGGGGGGAAGGGGGGAAGGGGGGAAGGGGGGAAGGGGGGAAGGGGGGAAGGGAAGGGAGGAGGAAAAGGGGGAGGGAGGAGGAAGAAAGGGGGGGGGGAGGAGGAAGAAAAGGGGGGGGGAGGAGGAAGAAAAGGGGGGGGGAGGAGGAAGAAAAGGGGGGGGGAGGAGGAAGAAAAGGGGGGGAGGAGGAAGAAAAGGGGGGGGGAGGAGGAGGAAAGGGGGGGGAGGAACGAGGGGGGAGGAACGAGGGGGGAGGAACGAGGGGGGAGGAACGAGGGGGGAGGAACGAGGGGGGAGGAACGAGGGGGCTCACTCACTGCTGAATGCCTCCGGGTACTGCTTGGCCAACTTCCCCTTCAGTGTCCTGGGGGGGATCAGGGAATTGTCAGGGCTGGAAGGGACCTTGAAATTCCTCGAGTTCCACCCCCCCTGCCATGGGCAGGGACACCTCCCACAGCTCAGGTTGCTCAGAGCCCCATCCATCCTTGCTTTAAAAGCTTCCAGGGATGGATGGGGATCCCACCACCTCTCTGGGCAACCTGTGCCAGAGTCTCACCACCCTCATGGGGAAGAACTTCTTCCTAATATCTCATCTAAATCTCCCCTCCTCTAGTTTGAATCCATTCCCCACGTCCCACCAGAGATCCCCAAGAGTCCCTTCCCTGCTGTCCCCTTTAGGATCCTGTAAGGCCCCAAAAGGTCCCCTCAGAGCCTTCTCCAGACCAACCCCCCCCAACTCTATCTGTCTCTCCCCAGAACGTTTCCAGCTCTCTGATCCCATTCCTCAGGACAGGATCCTGGCCCAGCCTGGCCTTAAGAACTTCCAGGGATGGATGGGGATCCCACCACCCTCATGGGGAAGAACTTCTTCCTAATATCTCACCTAAATCTCCTCCAGTTTGAATCCATTGGATTCCATTCCCTAACCCATGAATCCATTCCCCATGTCCTACCAGAGATCCCCAAGAGTCCCTTCCCTGCTGTCCCCTTTAGGATCCTGTAAGGCCCCAAAAAGGTCCCCTCAGAGCCTTCTCCAGACAGAACCCCCCCAACTCCCTCAGTTTCTCCCCAGAACGTTTCCAGCTCTCTGATCCCATTCCTCAGGACAGGATCCTGGCCCAGCCTGGCCTTAAAAGCTTCCAGGGATGGATGGGGATCCCACCACCTCTCTGGGCAACCTGTGCCAGAGTCTCACCACCCTCATGGGGAAGAACTTCTTCCTAATATCTCATCTAAATCTCCCCTCCTCTAGTTTGAATCCATTCCCCATGTCCCACCAGAGATCTCCAAAAGTCCCTTCCCTGCTGTCCCCTTTGGGATCATGGAAGGCCCCAAAAGGTCCCCTCAGAGCCTTCTCCAGACCAACCCCCCCCAACTCTCTCTGTCTCTCCCCAGAACGTTTCCAGCTCTCTGACCCCATTCCTCAGGACAGGATCCTGGCCATCCATTAAAAAACTTCCAGGGATGGATGGCACTCTCACCACCCTCGTGGGGAAGAACTTCTTCCTAATATCTCATCTAAATCTCCTCTCCTCTAGGAGAGAAATCCATTGGATTCCATTCCCTAACCCATGAATCCATTCCCCATGTCCCACCAGAGATCCCCAAGAGTCCCTTCCCTGCTGTCCCCTTTAGGATCATGGAAGGCCCCAAAAGGTCCCCTCAGAGCCTTCCCCAGACAGAACCCCCCCAACTCTCTCTGTCTCTCCCCAGAAGGTTTCCAGCCCTCTGATCCCATTCCTCAGGACAATCCCAGCACTTCCAGGACCTTCAGGAGCTCCAGAACTGGAGGCAGAATTCCAGAGGAGGTGTGAGCAGAGGGGAGGAATCCCCTTCCTCACCCAGGACAGAACAGGGGGGGTTTTGGGGGGCTCAGGGGGGCTTCTCCTCCACCAGCACCCCCCAACCCTTCCCCCCCCCCAAGTCCTACAAGGCTGCTCCCACACCAACCCCTTCCCAACCCTGGGATTCTCCCAACCCAGCTGTAGGACCTTGGATCAGGACAGGGTGAGCAGAGAGAACCCCAAAGGCAGTTTGGGACCCATCGGAACCACCGAGTCCAATTCCCATCCCCATTCCCAGCAGCTTCATCCCAACCCTTCTCCAGCTGCCCAAACCCAAGTGGATCCCGGAGCTGCCTCCTCTCCAGCCCATCCCAGCTCCAACTCCTCCTTTACCCCTCCCGGACCCTCCCGAACCTCCTCCCGAACCCCGTTTCCCACCGGATCCTCCGGAAGATGCTGTCCAGGTCCTTTTTCATCTCCACCAGGGTCTTGGTGTGGTGCAGGAACCTCTCGTTCATCTGCTGCATGCGGAGGCTGGAGAGGTTGTTGAAGTTGAGGAGCATCTCGTTGGTCTTCTCGAACCGGTCCAACCTAAGCAGGAGGAGTTCGGTAACTGACCCGGGACGCTCCCGGTACCGGGGATGTCCTCGCCTGCTCGGTTCTCCCGGGACTCACATGTTTTTTTGGGCCAGGATGATGGCGTTGACGTCCTCGGCGTTCACCATGCCCAGGACCCGGCCGCAGAACACATGCGAGGCCGTGGGCTCCATGGCGGCCTGCGGGACCGGAACCGGTAACCGAGACCCCCGGGACCGCTGACCCAGACCCCGCCCTCCGGTACCGGGGCCTTCTCCCACCCTCCGCTAACGAACCCCCCCCCCCCCTCTCCTGCTCCCCGTTCCGGTGCCGACCCGACCCACTCCCGCCGCCGGTACCGGAGTCCCCCTACCCGCCCGGTACCGCCTGTGCCTCCCGACCCGGTACCGGGCCCCTGGGAATGCTCCCAGAGCCTCCCCCCGCCCACCTGGGGGAACCCGTCCCGCCGCTTCACATGACGGGAGCGGCACCGGGGGCGGTACCGGCGGTCGGACCGCGGTTCCGGGTGCGGGTCACGTCAAGCGCGACCCGGTGGCGTCAACGCGTCCTCGTGTCACGTGGGGGAAGCGGAAGTGGTGGCAGCCGGGGGACGGAGAGAACCCAAACACCTCCCCCCCCCCCACGCCCCCGGTCCAGCGGGCACCGCGGGGTCACCCCGGGACCTGGGCCGGGACCCCCGGACACCGGGACCCCCCCCTTCCAAACCCATCGCCGTGGCCCCTTTAAGGCGGCTCCGCGCTCCGCCCACCCTCTCGTGACGAACGTTCCCGTTGGCCAATGGCGTGAAGGCAGTGGGCGGTACGGGGCCAATCAGAGTGAAGGGGCGGGGCCGTCGCCTTCCGCTTTCGGGGGGGGGGGGGGCAGGTGGGTGCGCGCGCGGCGGCCGTTGCTAGGGGGGTCCCGGCGCGTGACGGTGACGTGGGGGGTCCCGGGGGGGGGGGGGGCACATGGGGGGGGGGGCGGACCCGATCCTCCCGGTACCGGTACCAGGCCCGGACCGCGGCCCAAACCCCTGCCAGCTTCCCACCCCCCCACCCCGCAGGGCCTCGTTCCCCCCCCGGGGCTCCCTCGGCCGCCTCCCCCCCCCCTCAGCTCCCCGGGTTTGGATCCCGGTTCGGTTCGGTCCGGCCCGCGTCTGGGTTCTCCTCCCCGAACCGGGCCTCTCTCTTTTTCCCTTCCTCGACCCAGGTCGCTCCGCCGCGATGGCCTCCAGCGGGGAGGAACCGAGGAGCGGCTCCCCGAACCGGGCCGGCACCGACACCGGCACCGAACCATCGGCAGCGGCTGACGCTGCTCAGCTGGACACGGCGGAGGATTTCGAAGTCCTGGAAGAGGAGGAAGAGGAGGAGGAAGAGGACCTGAGCGAGCTGCCCCCGCTGGAGGACGTGAGCAGGGTCCCGGTACCGGCCCAGCAGAGCGGGGGGGAAGCGGCAGAGGAACCGCCGGACTGGGTCGACGTTTTGGGTGAGAGTCCTGGCAGGAGGGGACTGGGCTGGGACACCACCCCCCCCCCATCTCTTCAGCTGCTCCCTTCTCCCCAAAAACCCATCCGGGAGTCGTGAGGGGGGGGGGGGATGAGGATTCCCCCCCTTTCCCTGGGAGCTGATGTGGTTCCGGTTCTTGTCCCGGGCCAGGCAGCGGTTTGCTGAGGAAGAAGACGCTGGTGGCCGGGCAGGGGGTGGACACTCGTCCCCGGAAGGGTCAGGAGGTGACAATTCGTCTGAAGACCTCGCTGGAGGATGGGAGGGTGGTGGAGGAGGAGCCCACCCTCACCTTCACCCTGGGGGACTGCGACGTTCTGCAGGTCAGGGCTGGGACAGAACCTTCTCCTGGGCTGGGTCGGTGCCATGGGGGGCAGCAGAACCTCCCCTTGAGGGGGGCACGGGGAGGGTTTGGGGTTGGTGATGTCCCTGGTTGTGGGGGGGATGTGGCTCCCCCTCAGCCTGGGTTGTGATCCCTCCCGTTCCCTGCAGGCTCTGGACCTGTGTGTGCAGCTCCTGGAGATGGGGGAGACAGCTCTGATTGTGTCAGATCCCAAATACTGCTATGGTGCTCAGGGCAGGTGAGCAAGGTGGCTCCAGACAGGGCTGGAAAAACTGTCCCACTCTATTAGTGGTGACAAAATTCCCTGCCACAGCTTCCCGGGCAGGGAAAACCCCTCAGGGACACCCATCAGTGTGAGAACGTTCTGCCTGGTGCCTGGGGAGCTCCCTGTGGCTCAAACCACCCAACCCAGAGGTTGTCACCCCAAAGTTGTGCCCTTCTTTGCCTAGGAGCCCTGATATCCCCCCCAATGCCACCCTGACTCTGGAAGTGGAGCTGCTGGGGGCTCGGGATGCACCAGACCTGGAGCTGCTGAGTGGGCAGGAGAAGCTCGAGTTGGCAAACCGCAAACGGGAGAGGGGAAACTTCTTCTACCAGCAGGCAGACTACGTCCTGGCCATCAACTCCTATGACATTGCCCTCAAAATCCTCAGCTCCAGCTCTAAAGGTACCTCCTGCTCCCCACAGAGGTGAGGACGGTTCCTGGCTCCTTGTAACTCAACTCCTGGGGGGGGCTTTGCAGTTGATTTCAGCCCTGAGGAGGAGGCTGAGCTGCTGGAGGTGAAGGTGAAATGTCTCAACAACTTGGCAGCTTCTCAGCTGAAATTGGACCATTACGAGGCAGCCCTCAAGTCCTGTAACCTCGTGCTGGAGCACCAGCCAGGGAACATCAAGGCCCTTTTCAGAAAGGGCAAGGTGAGGCTGGGTGTGCAGCTCTCCTGTCCCTTCTCCAGAGTGGGGGTAGGACCAAGGGACAGCTCCTCAGCCCCCCGTGTCACCTCCCAGGTGCTGGCTCAGCAGGGGGAATACAGGGAGGCCATCCCCATCCTGAAGGCAGCGTTGAAGCTGGAGCCTTCAAACAAGGTAAGCTGCTCCTCCACGCTGCTCCTGAGCCTGCAGGATCATCTCCTTTTATCCCTCCAAACCTCAGTGTTCCCTGGGGAGGACTTGACCCCCCCAGAGCTGTTCCCAGCTTCCTCCATGGAGTGAGGCTGGAAAAAGCTGGGGGGTGATGCCCCCCAGGGGCTCTTCCAAGCTCCCGGGTGCCTTAACTCTGTGGTAGGAGATTCCCACTGTTCCCTTTGGTCCTGGGGGTGGCAGGACACCCTTCCTGCCCAGCCCAGCTCCTGCCATCCTGCCTGGCCTGTCCTGGCTGCTCCAGCGTCCCCACAGAGTCACCCAGCAGAGTGATTCATGGGGTGGTAGGAGCTGCCCAAAGCTCTGTCCAGAGCCCAGGTCAGGGTGAGCTCTGGGTCAGGAATTTCCTGTGGGTTAATGATCAAACTGCAGGGTTGGAGTCTGAGGAGAACTCACAAACCAACGCCAGGAAATGGCTGTGACACCTTGGGGTGGGTGTGGGGTTCAGGTCTGTGTGTGGGCTCCAGTTTTTGACTGGGTCTGCTGGGTTTTATCCACCTTTTTTTCTGGGAATTTCACCTGATTTGTGTCATGAAGGGAATGGTGAGGATGGGGCCTGGGGTGCCTCAGCACCCTGCAGAGCTCGTGGTCTGGGAGCACCCATGGGGAAGGGTGAGCAGGATCCCAAACCTTTCATGGCCACGGGGATGGTCCCCAGCACATCCCTGTTGTTAGAGCTGCTGCTCCCCAGCCCGTTGGATCCAACCTTTTAATTGGAGAGAGGCAAAAAATTCCAAGTGCCTGGCAGTGACGTGGCTAGTGAAGCCACAAGCAGGGCAAGTGACCAAGTTCTGGTGCTGCTGGGACTCCCGAGGAGGTGCTGGTGCCAGATGGACAGAACGGATCGGTACCAGCTTGGGAAACGCTCTCCTCCACCTGCCTGGGATGAGGAATCCAAGTTCTCCCTTGGGAACTGACATTCCTGGAGCCAGGAGGAGCTGCTGACGTTTGTCCTGCCCCCGTGTGCCACCCCCCAGGCACTTTGCACCCTCGGATGTCCCTGGTGTCACCTCTGATGCGTGGTGTGACCCGGTGACAGTCCCGGGCAGGTTCCGTGGGCTGGGGACAGCCTGGGTCACCAGTGGGGGTGTTGTGGGGGTGTCCCCAGCAGAGGGCACAGCACGGCCGTGCCACTGGGTGGCTGTGACACATCCCTGGCTTTCCTGCCACCCTGGGCTTAGGGGAGGGCTGGCAGTGCCATGCTGGGGTTGATGGTGTTTTCTCCTGGTTTTTGGGAGGACGTGGAGCCTTTTCCTGCTGGGCAGGTGCTGGCAGATTCCCAGGTTGTGCTGCAATTCAGCTGCAGAGAGGGCTGAGTTTAATCCCAGTGCTCCAACCTGCTCCCAGACTGAAAAGTGGGAAAGCTGGAGCACATCTGCCCCCAAGGCAGGCACTTTGCCATCTCAATTAGAGAAGAAAACCCTTTTTCCCCACCTCTGGCAGCAGCTCTGCTCCCCACTGCCTGCTTGGGGAAGGGACAGAGGGACACTGGGACCTGCCAGGGTGTCCCCTGCCAGCCTGGTGCAGCCCCTTGGGGCAGGGTCGAGACCATCAGCACCCCCAGTTCCAACCCAGTCCCCTCGGGAAGGGTGGGGGGACCTGCTGCTGGTGGCATTGAGGTCCCTGTCCCCTCCCTCCCCTGCAGTAACCTCAGTGCCACCTTCTCCCTCTCAGACCATCCACACCGAACTCTCCAAACTGGTGAAGAAACACGCGGACCAGAAGCACGTGGAGACAGAGATGTACAGGAAGATGTTGGGGAACCCCAGCACCCCCGGAGCTCCGGGGAAATGCAAAGACAAAGTGCCCTGGGTAAGGGCTGGCACCGAGCTGCAGGGGGGGGGGTGAGGGTCAGCCCTGGGGGGTGGGCACAGGGGGAGGGTTGGGTAAGCCCAGGCTGTGGCTGTGTTCCTGCCTCTGGCCATCAGCTCCAGGCTGTGCCAGCTGGAGGCTCCGGACTTTGCTCCTGAACCCTCTGGCTGTGGTGGTGAGGAGCTCTGCCAGCGTCACACAATGTCACACAGTGTCACACACTGTCCCCACAGGCCACAAAGCTGAGGGAACTTTGGCTTTTTTGGGATACGGGAGCTCAGCGCTGCCCCGTGCCAGCACATGGGCTCTGTGTCCCCGCTGCCAAGGGGGTGGGGGTGTGGCACACACACACACACACACCGTGTCACATCCCCGCTGCCACCGGGGCTCCATGTCCATCCCTCATCCTTCTCTCCTCCTCAGTCCATCCCTTGGAAGTGGCTCTTTGGTGCCACAGCCATCGCCCTGGGCGGTGTGGCCCTCTCCGTGGTCATCGCGGCGAGGAACTAAGGCTGGCTGGTGGCCCCCGTGGGTCAGGACCTGTGCTGGGATGTTGCCTCTCTCATCCCAGGGACTTCCACCCACCCCTTCCCAGGGATTCGTAGGATCACGGATGCTTTCTTGGCTGGAGGCGCTGGATCCCCCTCCCGCCATCCCCCCCACCCCATATCCCTCCCGGCATCAGCAGGGACCCCCGAGCACCCTCGTAGCAATCAGGGGCTCAGCCCCCCCCCCCCTCAAAGCTTTAGGGGAGGAACAGGGGGTATGGGGTGGTTGTCACCAGCCTGGTGGCCCTGCTGCCATGGGATGGGATGGGACGTGGAAGGAGCCCGTGTGGGTACACCCCAGCCCCTTGGTGTCTGTGGGAAGTGGCGTGGATGTGCCCCCCACACACATCCTGGGGGGCTGCTGGTGGCTCAACCCCCACCCCAGGCCCCCCCTTCCCTCCCTGGCACTTCCCCACAGTGCAATGTCTAAAGGAAGCCAAAGAACCCCACAGAGGGAGGAAGGGAAGGAGGGAGGGGAGCAGAACCCCCTCTTCAGGCTGTGTTTTGAGGGTCCAAACTTCTTTTCTTTGGGGGGGGTCCCTCTGTACCCTGCAGCTCTCCCCAGCCCGGGGCCATCCCCGCCTCAGCTCTGCTCTCGGGGGGGTCGTAGCAGTGTCCCTCCTGCCCCAAACTGACTGTGAACTTCCCAAATAAAGGAGAATTCCTTCAGGTCCGGGCTTTTCATTGCTGGATTAGGGGAAGGCACCTCTTGGCCGTAACCCCCTCGAGTCTTGCAGGGTCAGATGTTTAATTTTTTTTTTTTTTTTTTAATCATTTTTTTACTTTTTTTTGGAGGGAGGGCAGATACAAAGGAATTTACCAACCAGAAAGGAGTTTTTACTTCATGGCCGAAGCACCGAGCTCTGCCCTGGGGTGGCTGCTGCTCCCCTCGGGGCTCTGCTGAGGGGGTCCCCGGGGTCTGGCTGGAGGGGGGGGGATGCAGAGGCTCTGCCGGGGGGTGGACCCGCAGCCTGCGGGCCATGCTCGGGGTGTGCCGGGTCCCCGCAGGCCGTGTCCGGAGGGGGAAGGTGAAGATGTCACCTCGGGGGGGTGGGAGGTGTCACCCCGGGGGCCGCCGCCGCCGCCGCCGCCGCCGCCGCCACCTCCCCGGCGTCCTCCATGGCTGAGGGGGCTGCGCTAAACCACCTTTCCCATCATGCATCGCGCCTCTCATTTACATAATCCCCACCCCTTCTCTCCATCCTCCAATCCGGTGGGGCGGCCGGCGCGTCTCGACCAATAGGAAAACGCGTTGCCCACCTCCTCGCCCCAGCAACAGGCACCTCGGGGGGGTGGGGGCGTGGCTTAAGGAGTGACAGCGCCGCCGCCTCATGAATAATGCACGAAAGGGGCGTGGCGGCGGCGGGAGGCCCCGGCGGCCCAGGCGCGGAGGGGGAGACGGTCCCAAGATGGCGGCGCTGCAGGCGGAGCGCGGGTACGGGCTGTCCTGCGGCCGCCTCGGCCGCGGCACCCGCGTCTCCGTCTTCCACGTCAAGCTGACGGAGAGCGCCCTACGCGCCTTCGAGAGTTACCAGGCCTGTAAGGTAATGAGCGGTGGGGGGGTGGGGGGGAAACGGCTCCGGTTAAGGGGTTGCCGGACGCCACGAGGCCCTGGACGGAGTAAACCCACCCCCCCCCCTCCTCAGAAAACCCCCCGGGGTGGTGAGGGGAGCTCTGCTCAGGGGATGAGGTGAGGGCGACACGGGGTTGTCGCTACCGGGTGTGTGTGTGTGGCGGGGGGGGGGGAGGGAGGGCCGGAGCCCAGCGGGTGACCGGGGAAATGGGGGGGGGGGGGGTGGGGCCCTCCCCGGTGAGGGCCTGAGGAGAGGTGAGGGGCTCCTGTCCTCCCTTCTCCCGCCGAATGAGGGACTGAGGACAACGAGTACCTCAGGGAGAGCGGAGGGGCTCGTTGTGGATGTCCCCCCCCCACCCGGTAACGCCCCGGGGGTCACCCAGTACCCCCCCCCCACCCCACTGGTGTTTGAGGGGTCCCTGTGGGTGCCCGGGGAGGGGTCGGGATCCTCTGCTGAGCTCCTGAGGAGGCCCGGGCGGTGTCCGGGTACTCCCTGGTAGCTCTTTGGGAGGGGGGGGACACCCTCATGTCCCTCCACCATGAGCCCAGCCCTCGGTGCCGCCCCCCGGGACATGGAGGGGACGACACTCTCACCGGTGCCCCCCGGTAAACGGCCTGGGGACATCGCTGCCCCCCCCCCCCCCTTATTCCCCCCGGTAATGTGCCGTAGGTTTTCAAGCCCGGGGGGGCTCAATCTCCCCCCTAGGGGGGTTGTATGGTTGTTTTATATCCCCCTGGAGGGGTCCCTTCCTTGCTGCCACCCTCCCCGGGTCACCCGGTTCTGTGTGGTCCGTTTTGTGTCCCCCTCCCCTCCTCCTCCTGCTCCCTGAGGAGGGGGGATTGGGGGGGGTGGCTTGAGGCTGGGGCTGTATTTTGAAATTTCCAGATTGTCTTTTCTGAGATATTTCCTTGAAATGCCTCCAGTGAAGTGATTAGTCACGGAAATAAAGAAATGATGGCACTGCTTGGCCCCTGGCCTTAGGTTGGACCAGAGAGGGATTCAAAGGCTTTTTTTTTTTTTTTTTTTTTTATAATGATAATTTTATTTTTGATTATTGTTTCTTTTCCTTCCCTTCTGTGAGCAGTGTATCTGTCTCTTGGGCTTGCCAGGGAGCTGGGGGAAGCTGGGAACCTAACCCGTTTGTCATTAGGAGCCTCCTGCCTGCCAGCTTCTGTAGGATAAACCATATGTTGTCACAACACTATTTTTAATTTAGGGTGTTGGTTACATCACATCACTGAATTGGGCAATCTCTGTATGAGGACGAAGGTAATGACTCTACCCAGGTTTATCAACTTGTATTTTAATGAGTGTTTATCAGCATTCTGAGAAGTCAGTGACAATAAGTGCTTCGGTTTGACTGAGTTCTGAGCTTTTTTTTTTTTTTTTTTTACTTCTGAAAGAGAGAAAAAAAAAAAAACCATCCAAAGCAATGTTTTCCTGTGTCTCAGGAAAGCCTTTTGGGGGAGAGAGAGTAGGAAGACTCCAGGCAGCTGTGTTAAATATTTTGGGAAGCTATTCCGAGTCCCTGTCACACATGAATAGTGGTGTTTATTTTCTAAATGAAGTCTGGGCTCTAGGTTGTTTGGTGGCCAAGGGCCACTAATGAACTTTGCTTCCTTCACCACCACCCAAAAGAGAAATAGGCAAAGGCTACTGGTGATTAAATGGGCAGGAAAGGATAAGGGCAGAAGAGCTGCCTTGTTTGTAGAGTGAATAATACAACAATTAGTGGGCTATTAAACACATATGCTCCTTCTGCATTTGTTCTATAAACAGTTTCTCCAGCTTGCTGAACATCTCAGCTGTGGGGAGGCCAAGAAACAACTTTTCAAAGCCACCTTGAGGGAGCCTGTGTTTATCCAGCCTGGGCACTGCTTTCCTTTTGGGGCTGCAGTAGGTAAAAGAAGAAAAACCAACCAAAACAAAATACAAATTTGGTGATGTTTCTTCTGCTGGCTTTGTTTTTAAAGGTGGTCTGAGGGAGGGCAGTGTTGTGTCAGGTGGATAATGGTCTGGAATCCAATACTCTTGTTTGTGTTACCTGAAGGCAGAGGTGTGTGTGGCTTGACCTGTTTTATGCACCAGGATGGGGGGGGATTTGCTGTGCCAAGGCTCTGAGCCTTTGCCAGGCCAGACAGGGGAATGTCTTGGGTTGCTTGCTCGAGTTTGTTCTGGGTCTAATAATAAAATATTGGGATTACATAACCCAAAAATGATCACCCAGCTGGGCGAGCTGCCATTTGTTTCTCATGTCCCCTTGTGCCAGAGCAGTGGTGTTCTTGGTGTGGAGCTGGATCATCAGGACTGTGATTTGTCTGCTTGAGTCTCCTCTGCTAATCTCTGTTCTGGTGAGGAAAAAGGTTGCAGGTTGATGCCCAGCTGCCTGTTTCAGGAGGCTGAATCATGTCCAGGTTGGGTCACGTACAGAGAAGATGGAGCTGCTGGTCCAGAGGTCCAAATCCACAGGGCTGTCAGCTCCTTGGGAGCCCTAAAAGGATTTCTTTCTCCTGTACCAGGGGGCTGTGCTCACCTGAAAGAAACACAAGTCTTAAAAATAACCCTGGCTTCAGAGGGGACACTTTAAGAAGTCACCCATCAGCTCCTTGTGAAACTTGCTGCCCCTGAAGCTGCTTCCATGCAGTTGTGAAACAGTCAGCACTGACTGCTGAGCTCTGCAGCTGAAAGCTGCACACTGGAAAATGTGTCCCAAGTCACTTTGTCCACTGCTGGAATGGAGCTGGCTGAGCCTAAAACAACTCCTGGTTCTCCAAGGAATCTGACTCCAATAGCTGCCACTTCCCTTTGGTGTCTGCAGGCTCCCTTCAGGCCTTCCAACCCCCCCAAAAAAGCAAGGCATGACTTTTCCCCATCCCCTCTGGGCACCCTCCAGCTTTTTTCCTGCTCATGTGGAGGTTCAAGGGAGCTCCTCGTGCCCCTGCCACCTTTTCCTCTTTCCCTCTTTCTCCTGGATCCTGTTTTTCCCTCCTGGTGACAGCGTGGTCTCTGTGTCCTACCACACCTAGCAGCCTCTCCGTCCCTGGCCTTCATCCTTGGCTTTTCACACCTATCCATGATTTTTTTTAGCAAAATTCTGAAAAGGGGAGGGGGGGGGAGTCTTGGGGAAGTAGAAATCATCCTGCACCATTTAAAAATGCCACATGGTGCACCTGAAGGTGGCCTGGCAGCAGGTACACCTCCTCATGCCAGCGAGCAGCTGGGGCTCTTCCTGGAACCCTCAGCTGGGAATTTCCCTGACTTTCAGATATTTATTTAAAAAAAAAAAAACAACCTTTTTTGTTGTGGCTTGACTGATGGATGCTCTTTTGATAAGCAGGACTGCAGCTGCACACCTTTTCTTCTCTTCTTTGTGGCTTTTTGGTTGACCTCCTGGCTGCTGAGGGAGGTCAGGCTCAGCTGTCAGCCCCCAGCCTGGTTTGCACCGGAGCCTCGTGATTTTAGGAGGATGTAAAAGAGGTTTGTAGCATCCCTGCTCTGTGCAGCACGTGATGCAGCAGCTGAACACTGCCTCCTGCTCACGTTGGACCTCTCTGTCCCTGCTTTGGAACAGAAGCCACCCCTGTTGCTTCACCAGTGAGTTTTGGCAGAGGCACTGGTATTTACTGGGGGCTGAGAGAACCCCTGCACCCTAGAAGCTGAATTTTGGAACTGGGCTCTTGACACCTGACCTTAAACTGCTCTTCAAACTGAGAGTGACAGAAGGAACCTCTCAAAGGTGAGGGTTAAACAGACCTCTTGTAATCACTGCTTGTGGAGAGAGCTTTCTGAGAATGAGATTTTTGGAGCAGGTTGTTCTGGATGCCTTCATCTTGCTGTGTTTAAAGCAGGAAACACAAAATGAAGGCTCCTGCTGTCATTACAGGTCTTTAGGGTAATGTGTATTCCTGCTGACTTGGGAATTGAAAGCTGCTTGCAGGTGTCAGGAGGAGGAGGAGAACAGCCCAGCTTCCGAATCAGGATTCATTGAATTATCTCCCAGCTTTTTGCATCATTCCTCTAACCTGTTTTTTCCTGCCCTATTAATTCCCTGCTGCTGCAGCCCCGTCACAACCGGGGCTCTTACGACATCGGGAGCGTGAGTCGGGGAGCTGAGGGAATGAATCAGAGGAGCTGGCTGGAGAGAGAGGAGGCTCAGGGAACACACACAGCTCCCAGCAATCAGCAAAAATGGGACAGGATATGCACAACACCCCCAGCTGCTGGGTGCTCTTGTCACCCAAACGTGGCACCTCCCCTTTGAAAGAAGGGGACAGGGAGACGTTTGGCGGCGTGCAGGAGCAATGGGGTTTTTTTTGGTTTGTTTTGGGCCTGTGGCAGTTTCCTTTCAATTATTTAGGGTAGTTTTGCTTTGCTTTTTTTTCCCCTTTTTGACCAGTGTACCATTTGAAGCTGCTCAAATTACAGATTCATCTCTTTAGTTTTCAAATTGCACAGCACAGAACTGTCTGTAATTTCCAGCTGACGTGACGTTCAGTTGCTATGGGATTCACTGGCAAATTATAAACCCATTACACTTCTTTTTTTTTTTTTTATATATACTGGTGGTGGAAGCCTAAAGACGTAGGTCTGATTGGGGAGGTGCCAAGGGGAAACAGAAAGTTTGTGACAGAACCCTGGTGACCCCTGGTGCTTCTTTCAAACCTGATCTGCTTTCTATCAGCAAATCATGCGGCGCCCTTAATAATAACTTTTGAATAATAACTTTTTTTTGCTGCTTTCTAGCAATACTGGGTGAAGCAAGTTTGAAGGTGAGCCCCTTAGAATATTAACCCCTTAGATTGTTTTTATGAGGCTGGGTTAGTTTTTTGGAGATCCAGAAGCAGAGCATTTTGGCACTGCCATGGGTGGCTCTGGCAGCTGGATCCTGGCGGTCACAATCAGTACCCAGCAAGACAAAACCTTTGCTCCTTTTCAGGATATTCTAGAGTTGGTTTCTTATTCCACTTCAACAGCAGCAAAAGGAGAAATGAAAGCTATTAGATTTGATTTCTTTTTAATTTCTCTCTGTAGGTCTCTCTCCCACTCACCTCTTACCTGGCCAGTGTCTTCTCCAGTGGCTTCTGTGCTTGCCCTGAGCTAGTCAGCTGGCAGAGTGTGGAGTCTGACTGTGATCCTCCAAACAGCAGGGTGGTGGTTTTTTTGTTGGTTTTGTTTTGTTTTTTTTTTTATTCTGAAGTGCTCTGTCCTGTTGAGTTGGTTTTTGTCATAGTGCTGCTTGGCAGAGGGATGGTGGCTGTTGAAATAGTTGACTCGCATCGTGCCGACTGTTGGGATAGCAGAAGAGCCTTTATTCCTGGCAAGGGAGGGGAAGTTTTCCTTTGGAAAACAAAACAAAACAAAACAAAAAAAAAACCACATTTGAGGTCTGGTTAGTAAATAAAATGTGTTATCTCCTAAACAGTTTGCACATTTCAAACCATTTCAACCTCCGGGGGCTGCCCCGGAACGTGTGAGTGTAAACTTTGGGAAGCATCTCCAAATCCCTGGTGTTTGTGCATGTTGAAAAAATGGGAAGGGACAGACTGCATGCGTCACTCTTGTCCTAATTTGTGCCAGCTAATCCATGGGAGAAGAATACATTTTGGCTGACTTAGTGGTTTTGCTGCTCATGCACACGAGAATGTGTTTGAATGGATGGATGGATGGGTTTAGGGAGACTTTGAAGAGATGCTGTGTGTGTCTGGGAACCTCTGCCCCATCCCCTGGTTTGTGAACACAGTTGTGTAATCCAGCAGCTTTTCTCTGGGGTTTGGGGAAGGAGAGGAGAGGTTGGAGGGGGTAAAAGTGGTTGTCAGCTCAGTATCACAGTGTCAGGAAGGTTGAGATGGAGTTAGCTGGGGATAACTGAGGTTAAATGCTGCTTTCTGGAGGAACCATTATCTGGAGTGAACTTAATGCTAATGAAAAAGAAAGAAAACCAAACCCAAGCCTGATAACCTGAACTATGCTGAGATTTTATATAGGGTGGATACAGAGGAGCCATCACCAAAACCAGGCTTCTGCCTTCAGAATGTGCCTTAGCTTGACCTGGGTGAATTATCCAGGAAAGGAGCTTGGATTTGCTGCTAAGAGAGTTCTCTGTAGGAGCTCCTGTGTTGCTAAGAAATATCCCATGCACATAAGGCAACTTCTGCACACCCTGGTAACCTAGTATTGCTTTTTGACCTTTTTGTTGGTTTTTTTTTTTTCCCTCAAGGCATTTATATAATAAAGAGGATGACAAACCCCTCAGCAGTGGGTTTGCAGGGTGCTGGTGTGTGTTTTACTGCTGCAGTGGGAAAGCAAGTCCAAAATCCAGTCTTTTTTTGCATTGCTCCAACAAAAAGGCAGTCTAGCAAAACCACTGTGCACTGGGTCTCTCCTTTCTTTACATTGGACTTGTGCCTTTATTAATTTAAAGAAACCAGCAATTGTTTCACTCCAAAAAGAAGTCACCACTTGTTGGGACCATGACTTCCCTTTGCTGCCCACTTTGAGCCTTCCCTGATCTGGTGCAGCCTGATTGCAGTTAACCCTCTGTGCAGCACAGCTTTTCTTGGGTTTTCTTCCATGGATTCATAGAAAACCCAAATATTTTCCTTTCCAGGCCAGCCACCACCACCAGTTAACCTTTCTTCTTAGCTGCAGAACCTTCACCCATCCAAGGAGACTCTGGGCATGGTCTTGGGGCTGTCCTCAGAAGAGCTGAACCTTTGTAGCATTTAGATTTCATCAGTCCAAACATCCTCTTGACTACTTGGCTCAGGTATTTGGGGACCTACGTAGTTGGGGTGATTGGGTCACCCTTTGATCAGAGCCACCTGACAGCCCTGGCACTTTGGATCCTCTAGGATCAATCCTGCAAGGAGAGCTGAAGCTGATTATTATTCCTCTGCAAGAGCAAACCTGGCACTTCAAAGCCCAGCAAAAAGAGGATGGAAGAAATGCTGCCTCAGTTCCTATCACTGGGCTCAAAGGATTCATCTTTTTCTAAAAAAACTGAGGTGGAAGACACTAATTTAATCTTTTTTCTATATTCTTCTCCACTGAGGGTTTGTTCTGCGACGGGCTGCAATCAATACATTATGTGCCAGTTGTGGTTATTTGAATCATATTTCCACATTTCAGTGTCTAGACTTTATGTTTGGGTGAGTTTTGTTGTACCTTTCCAGCTCCAGCACTGATTTCAGTTGTTTTTGGCTCTTGGTTTCTCTGAGAAAATGAAACAGGCTGTGTTTTCTGTCTCTCCCAGTCCCCAAAAAGAAGGGAACAAGAGGAATGGCTGAAAACTGAGTGGGTTTTAAAGTTCCTTTGCTACCATTTTTGAGAGAACCTTTGTGGGGATGAGCTGGGCTCTGCCTTTTGGTGACTGAAGAGGACAGGAAAGACAAAAAGGTTTCTCCCTGGCTCTTCCCTGAGCAAAATGTGCTGTGAAAAGGGGGGGGGGGTTTAGTACAGGCAAGCCAGGCTAGAACAAGTGAGCCCACATGTTTAGAAATAAAAAAAACCCTTGATAATCCAAAAAGTAAGAGAGTTTGTTGAGAGTGAAGCAGCCTTTTCATTGCCTCTCTCTCCCCTGCCTCATTTTTAGCCAGCAGCTTTCCTGGGGTTTGCAGAGCTTCAGGGATGTGACTGTTGACAGGAGTTGGTTTGTGGGAAGTCTGGGAGCATCTTTGGGGTGCTCAGAGAAGCTGACAATGCCACAGAGCCAGGTGACAGTAATCTTGGTGTGACCAGAGGGCTTCAGGAACAGAAACAGCAACCAGAGGAAGCAGCAGAGAATGATGGGGAAAGCTGAGCCTCTATTGCTTGGATTCTGCAAATGAACCTCCTGATCTGTGGTCAAGTGTGTTATGGATAAACCAGGGAAAGGAAATAATTCCCCAGCTCCTAATTAACTTGTAAACTTTGGTGCCATGAGATTTCAAAGGCTTAAGGGCATCTGAACAGCAAGAAAAATTGGTTGGGTGCTGTGCAAAGCTGAAAAGTGGTGGTGCTGAGTTCTCTTTGCCTGTCTGTGGATCAGCCCTGGGGCTCCCCTTCCTCCCTGGCAAGTTGAGGGGCTCCAGCTTGGTGCCAAAGCCCTGGCTTTACCTCTTCCAGGGAGCTAAGCTCCCTGCAAACACCAGTGTAAATTCTTCCATTCCTTTCAGATCCAGGATTCAGTGGATGCTTTTTCAGAGCCCAGCATGGGCGGAGTAGCAAGGAAGCAAATTTTTCCACCCTGCCTTAGAGCTTGGGCAAGCAGAAATGGTGCCTTGGAAGCCAAATAAGGCAAGTGCTGGGCTCACCTTTCCATGGGGAGGCTGGAGAAGGGAGCAGCCCAGGGAGAGCCTAAGGTCTGCTGGGCTTTGAAGTCCTTCCCCGTGGGGCTGATGCTGGAGGTGTGGTGTGGTTCAGCAACTCCTGAGCTCCCTGACTGGTGGGGCTTTAGCAGCCCTCCCCAAAATTAAGGTGTAAACTCATGATTCAGAGTGAAACTGCTGTCAGAGGTGTGGAGCTGAGGCAGAGTGGAGCCTCCTCTCCCAGGGTTTCCTCCTTCCTTTCAGCAGCCTCTGATGGCAGCCTGGCCCCAGCAGGACTTGACTCTCCTGGGTTTTGGGAATAGATTTTTGAGAGCACCCAGGGCACCCATTCACCCTTCCAGGGGTGTTCAGGCTGGTGAAGCCCCAATCCTGACCTCTGCTGCTTCTTGAAGAGTTAAGAACAAACTCTCCTCCCAGAAATAGTCTCTTAAGCAGTGCGTAGGAGCTCTGCTGCCTGATTTCTTTTGAGAAGTGCTTTTGGTGTCACCTGTGACAGTGACCTTGCTCTCTTCTTCTTCATGTTTGTGCTGATTCTGGCCACAGGATCCTTCTCATCCCAATAAATAATAACAAACCCAACCTTTGGTTAGCTGTGTGCTCACCTGCTCTTGGCAGCCAGGATTTGCTGCTAAGGGAAGTTGCTGGGACTTGGTCTGTTGGCTTCTCCTGCTCTAAGATCTGAAATTCCCCTTCCTAAGGGTTCCTTGACACACTGGGTGGCTACTGGGCAGTTTCTGGAAGCTCCTGTTGGCCACCTCAGAGGTGGGCTGGCACGGGGCATGGGTGGCCACCAAGCCTTGCTTTTATTCCAGACATCAAGGGTGGTTTTCTAAAGGAGAAAAGAGATTGTAAGAAACCAGTTCTCCCAGCCTGGAGCCCAGGAGCAGCCTCGTGCTGCCAGGGAGTCCCAGCACACAGATCTGTGAAGGAACCAGCTTTTTGGTTCATCTTTAGAAAGGTGGGAAGGGGGAGGTAGGAATGGATAAAGGCTGAAATCAAACATTCTTAACCTTGCTGAACATCACAGGATGGATTTGGTTGAAATAGTGGTGATAAAGGCCAATTGCAACCAGGTTTCTAGAGGTGTGATTCTGAAATAATCTGTGAATTAAGGACTTTCTCCACCCGTACAGTGGTGCATTAGAATCCAGAGCATTTTGGGTTGCTCAAGACAAAGGGGGGGGGGGGGGAATGTTGATTTCCTCCCCAGAAGGTTTGCTATTCCATGACCTTCCTCCTGGATCTCTGCAGTGGTTGGCAGAGGAGATGGATCTGTGGGTGCTGCCTGCACCTTGCTGCAGGGTTTAGCACTCTTAAGGTCATTTAACTCGACAGCAAAGCCTTTGGCTTGTCAGAATTCACAGACCCTGACAGCAGGAAGAAAGACTTTTAGTTTCACCTCAAACTGGTGAAGGAAGCAAAAGGTTTCAGCTGGCTGGAGCTGTGGCAGGTTGGGATATTGAGAGCAAAAATTCTGGTCAGACAATGAAGTGGTGGCTCAGTGGCTGTGCCACTTCTTTTGCATGGAGGAGGAATTCCCTGAACTCCACTCCCTCCATCAGAGCTTCTCTATCTCCATGCAAAAAAAAAAAATCTCTTGGGGCTTTTGGGCTTGAGCCCAGGGGAGTCTTTTTGCAGCTCTGTGGTCAGTCTCTGGGCAGCAGAGGAGGTGGTTTTACTCTTATCTGAGTTTTTTTTCATGTTCATTTTTGGAATTTGGTGTAACCTGAACTTTCACAGGTGTCTTTCTGGGAGCAAAGAAACGTCTGACTTCTATATTTATGAAGTTGTTTTTTTTCCTGGAGGTAGGTTGTGGGTTTTTTCCTGTATAGAAGAGTATGTTCTTTCTTTTACTGGTTGTTGCTTTATTTTTGGAGCAGGTTTGATACCAGTGCAAATAAAGAGGAGGCTGAAAGAGTGCAGGTTCTGTGCTCATGGCTGAAGGAGAGGGAGCACCTGATTTAACTTGGTAGTGGCTTCTTCTCACATGAAGCCTGCTGGAGAAGGCAATCACCCCCTGGAAGATGGGGCTTGTGAGGAGGTGGCAGGGTATGTAAAACACTGAGGTTACAACCTAGTGGAAAATCAACTAGGGGTTGTCTTGCTCAGTACTTACAGCTGGAGTTATAGGTTTTTTTTTTCATATGGGCAGCTGCCCTCAGTGATTAAAAAAAAACAAAACAACAAACTGGGTGTTTGTGATTATCACCACCATGAAGCTGGTGGGAAATGTCAACAATGTCCATGTTGAATACTGAGGTTTTGGGGTCCTGGTCCCCTCTGTTTAACTGCAAGCCCCACTGAGCCCCCTCTGAGCATCTTGCTTTGGCTTTTGAGGTCATTCTGGTTCTGAGGGGGTTGGAATTTTCTGGGATTCCTTTAGCATCCTGGCTCTGGTTATCACACCCTCTTCCAACAGGGCTGGCTCTGCCTGCCTGAGGAACATCTGAAGATCTTCTGAAGCAGAACTTTTGCAGCCTAGTAATTAGGTTTCCCTTTAAGTGTCAAT
Organism: Calypte anna; assembly: GCF_003957555.1. NCBI lineage: Eukaryota > Metazoa > Chordata > Aves > Apodiformes > Trochilidae > Calypte > Calypte anna. Next base: position 3,694,140 of record NC_044273.1, read on the forward strand.
AGGGTAGAGTTGGACACAAGATGGAAACTGGTCCAGGCTTGTTCTCCTGGGCTCAGCAGTGTCTGTGTGTTGGGCTGAGATTTCCTCTGGGATGGTTGAACAAGTTTGTCAATCTGATCTCCAAATTGCCTTTCTTTCTTTTTTTTTTTTCTTTTCTTTTCTACTTGCAAGAAAAGTTAGCAAAGCCCTCTGGAAGATAAGGATCAGAGTGATGTTTCAGCAGCTCCTTTGAGCCATCTTGTGAGCACAGCAAGTGAATCAGCACTGGTGGCTTCACAGCCCTGAACTAAACGAGCCTTTCGTAAGCAAATTCGGTGGCTTAGGAGAGCTGGATTTTTCATGAAAAGATTGCAGGGGGAGGGGGAGAAAAACTCTTTAAAATTCAGCCTTAGGGTTGTGTTGTTCATTAACTGATAGTCACTCCTGTTTACCTTGGGTGATAAGCACAGTTCAGAATGGCTGATGCCGTCAGAGCTGCCCTTCAGAAGGAATTACTCCTTTTTTTTTTTTTTTTTTTATGCCTTGCTTTCCTGACAGGTGGATTTTTGGGCGATTTTTTTTTTTTTTCCTCCCAGCTAAAATAAATGCAATAAAGGAAATGCAAACAGCCAGAATGTACTGCTCCTAATCATGGAGATGTTGGGTTTTTTTTTTTTTCCTTTCCCTCCTGTTCTTAGCAGCTTGGAAACGCTGTTCTGGGTCCAAAGGTCATTAAAAATCTGACATGTCAGGCCAGCAACGTCCTGCTTCTTAATGAGGCTTAAAACCAGCCTGTAGCTACCTGCCTGCTGGAAATACAGTTGACTTTGGAGCAGCAGAATAAAGGGAGACCTGGGAAGAGCTCCCTCGACTTGGTTTTTGCACTGACCCCTCCTGTATCACTGGGTAACTCTCAGTGCTTGGAGTTTTCTTGTGTAATGAGGTTTTAATTTTTCTCTTGATATGCAAATGAAGGCAGGTGGTTGGCAGCAGATGAAAGCAGAAAAGCAGCTAAAACATCTTTCAGAATGCCCACCCCCCTTTTTTTAAACCCCTTGCTCCCCACCTTCCAGACCTGGACATGATCTCTTAGGTCCTGCAACACCTCCTGTCTGGCTTAAACCCTCCTGTCCCTCCTCCTCCTCCTCCTCAGGATGTCACTTGACACTGAACTAAAGCTCTTGAACCTTAAGTTTCTTGTTCTTTTGCTTCCTGGGTAGTTTGAATGTCTGAGGCTTTTGCTCTAATCCTGTTCCCCAGCTCCAGTACTGGAATTTCAGCACCTTCAGCCTCGCCTCAGTCTTTTTGGCTCTTTGACTCTTCTCCAGTTAAAACTAGGTCAGAAACCACTGTCAGCTTCTGATATTTCACTATTCCTGTTTCTGAAGTTGTAACCCAGGGTTGCTGTGTTTAATCACTCACTTTAATTTGAAGGTATTCAGTGGCTCCTGACAGAGCTGGTAGGGCTACTTAAAAATAACAGCTCTAAAAACAACATTGCCTTGATTGGGTCTAAAAAGGTGAATTATCTGCTTGGGACATATATAATGCTTCAGATGCCAACCTGACAGCTTTATTTTATTTTTTTTTTTTTCCACCAGCTCACTCTTAACTCCAGCAGTTTGGGTACAGCCACTTCTAGCTGTAATTAACCAGCTTCTCTTTCTCTGAGTGCCTTTTTAACTTGATGGGTGAAAGAAAAATAGCTCTAAAAACATGAAGTAATTGGAAACCTGCAGCTCTGTGAGGAACACAGGCAAATGGGGATGGTGGAAGTCATTTGAAATACTTATTTTTAACTGAGAGCTCGAGCAGACTGTCAGCATTTTTATAGGACCATTATTGGAGTGGTGCTTGAAGCCTGAGCCTCAGTTTTCAGAGAAACCCACCTGGTGTAACTTAATATTATCTTTATTCCTTTCTTTCCAGCAGCCTTTCAGCTGGTGATATTGGAATTTTTGGGCATTCTTGCAGGATTGAAATGAATTCTTACTTTTCAGGATACCTCAAAGGCTTTGGGGTTTGAATTTCCCAGACTGGCAAGTTGGTTATGCTCCTCCTCATCCACTTCAGGGAAAACAGGGAAGTTTTTCTTCTTCCCTGCTGCTCACTGAACCTCTGGGAGGGTCTGAGCATCCTTGGGTTGGAGACCTCTGCTCTGGAGCTCCCAATGCCATCCCAGCTCTTGCTTAGAGACCTGAATGATCTCCAGGGAATTCTGCATGGAGTAGCAGTGTCTCCAGACACCCCCTGGGAGGTAGACACAGCTGTGTGTGAAGATGGAGGAGCTTTAACCCAAAGGTGATAGGGTTTTGGTAAAAGATGATGGAAATAAAGCTGCTGATGGAGAGCAGATGGCCTCTGAGCTGTGTTTCTGGTTCTTTAGCACTTCCCACCGTGGCCTTCAGCCTCAGATGGAGGAGCTGGGGGCTTTTGATCAGGTACAGAAACTTGATTTTTGATGGGGATGCAGTGTGGGTTGATAGTCACTATAGGGAAAGACCCAATTATCCAAAATGGGGTGGCAGTTCATAAAAAAAACCCCAAATATAAAGACTTGGGCTAAGACTGATTTTTAGGGCTGTCCTGTGGGCTGCACAGAACCTTTGTATGATGTATTTGTAGCAAAATGAGATCTAAAAGTGCTTCAGCTACCTCTGTGGTGGCACAGACCCTCTCTCCTACTTCAGTTCCTGACTCCCATGGGAATTCAGGAGAGGAATTTGGCAGAATAACATGGGAAGTTTGAAATAAGAGGAGCATTTCAACAGAACAGAGCTGGCCAGGAGACTAGGGTGAGTATTTGTAGTGGACACTGAGCAGCAGAAATCAGAAAGTTTCAGGGAATCTTCTTGAAATCCTCATTTTTTTTTCAGTTCCATCCACGTTGGAAGTCTTGGAAGGTGGGAAGAGTCAGGAGTAGAAACGTTGGGTGATGGTTGAAGTGATTTTTCTTGGGCAATCAGACCCAAAATGCCTCCATCTCCCCATTTCCCAGCCCCAGTTGTACCTTGTACTAGAGGCCTGGCTTTTAAACCAGGAAATCTGAGAAAATCTAAAAGCCCTTAATGATTCTTGGCTCCTCAAACTGTTTCAAGCCTTTAGGGAAAACCAGAACTTCTCTTCAGCTTTAGCAGAGTTGGGAATTTGGGATGATTCAGTTTCCTTCTGCCAGTTTTGGGGTTTGGGTTGGTTGGTTTGGTGGTGTTTGGTTTTGGTTTGGGTTTTTTTTTTTGTTTTTTTTCCCCAATTTTATAAAATCAGCTGATAGCTCCACTAAAATCCTGCAAAAACAAGCAGGGTTGCATGCAAGAGATGATTACCCAGGGAATTTTGGATGTCTTCATGGGAATCCTGCCAGGCTAAGGTCTCTCTGAATTGTCTGGTAATGCTGAATTTCTGCAGCTGCTGGAGCCACCCTGCTGGATTTTCATAAAAGAATATTTAATAATTATTCTCCTCCTTAGGATTTCCAGTCCAGGGAGGCAGAACAGGAAATTTCTTTGTGGAGATAGTGTTTGTTGTTGAAAACTGTTTTCAAAGCAAAGCCACGTGTTCCAAAAGCAAATGGAAGAGGGTTTGCTTTTCTTTGCCTGCACTTTAGAAATACCAATATTTACCTTCCTTTTTTCTCCCCTATCTTTAACTTCCAGTGTTTACCAACAGATTGAGCCCTGCTGAAAGACTCTCAGTACAGCTCTGTAAGAAAGGGATCAATCCAGGCTGTATGAACAGCCTTAAATTCTTACTTAAATATTATTTAAAACACTTTTTTAATCCTCCTCTTTAAGCACCTTGCAGTTTATAAGAAGGAATGGGCTCTGGGCTGGGTTAATTCAACTTTTCCTTCATACAACTCCTTGCAAGTAACAAAAGGGTGGAATTTATTTCTAGGTTTCTGCTTAAATTTGGTTGCAGTGCATTTGCCAGCACAGCATTAGCTTTGTGTGAGTGCTTTGGGAAATGTTGTTTCAACTTGTTTTATGCTTTTCTGGTTTTACCTTCTTTTCATCTGAGTTACAGGAAAAAGAAAATGTATCCCTTCAGGAAAAAAAACTGGTGATAAAAATAACTATTTGTGCAGAATGTTGTGGGTTTCTTGTGGAAAAGGAGAGGTTCTTGAACCTCTGCCTTGGGGATGAAATCCTTAAGGGTGTTGAAATGGACAGGTTTGACTAATAAATTGAAAATAACCTTGAGGGTTATTGGCTCTCAGTTCCTGTGAGGGTCTGAAACACCCTTTGGAGGTGAGGAACAGATTCAGAAAATGCAGTAACCCAAAAAAATGGAAGTTCCTTTTCAGAGAGGTGCAGTGATGTGTCACAACTACTCAGGACTGTAAGGAGTTACTGCACTAAAACTGAGCCTGGGGGCTTGTGTTCTGATCAGTTTTCCTTGTGCATTTTTAGTTGATTATCAGAGTGCTTTGAGCACTTGTGCCACAGCCTGAAAGCTCCATGGGAATGGAAAGGGTCTCTTTTTTTTTCTTTTTTTCCCCCCCAAAAAAGCCTTTCTCCTTCCCAAGCCTCTGGAAATTGCCATGGCCATTGCCTCCCTAATAGCCCCAGATTGTTAGGAGGGAAATGAGTAAAGCTCTGGTGTCAGGCAGAGCTGAGACTTTCTGCTTATTGCTTCTCTTGCTAGACTTAATGAGCAAGTTCTCCCTTAGCTCCCTGGAAAAGCAAAGACAAACACTAAATTAAAAATAAAAAAACAAACCAGTGTTGCACTACTGGGAGATCTGCCCCTGGTCTCCAGGCTTGGTTCCCAACTGAGCCCAACTTCTCCATCCATGCTGAAGACATAACCATGTCTGGAATTAATTGGGAGCTGGAGGGAGGGGATCAGAAGAAGATCTTTTCCTCTTTCTCCCAGTGTTAATAATATTCCTTTCCACCTCAGGCTGCAGGTCACCTCCTGGGCTGGTGTGGAGCTGTGGGAGAGCTGGATCCATTGAGCCATGAGCTCTTGGAAGCAGCACAGCTGGGATCCAGTGACCAAAGGGGCTGGGAGAAAAAAAACAAACAGAAAAAAAAGGCATTCAGAGGTGCTGGGGCTCTGCAAGTGAACCAGGCTATGTCTTTATCTCTCCCTGGGGCTCATTCTCCTCTTGCAGTGTCTTTCTGGGCAATAATCTGTCCCCTAACAGGTGAGTCCTTCTCTGGGGACAGGTGGAATGTGTCCTCTGGCAGTCCCAGGGCTGTTGTCTGCAAAAACAAAGCTTGAATTTTCCTTGGAGACAGAGCCTTGTGTCCTTGCAGCATCTCCTGCAGCTCTTTCAGGGAGTGGACATGTTCCCATTTCTTTTCCAACAACCCTCTGCCTCTCTCAGAAGTGGGAATGAGAAATGTGGGAATGGGGTTTGCAGCAGTCACCTGGTGGTTCCTGCTCCTGGAAGGAGTCAGTCTGATAAGATTCCTGCTGTTTGCTGGAGTCAGGTTCCCCTTTGGCTCCTGCTCTGCAGCAATCAGAGGCAGCTTGACACCAAATGCCAATCCCTCAGTTATTTCTCCAAGAACTCAAATCTCCTTTTTTATTTCCTTCATAAAAGGCATTGCCTAAATCACAGCTCCCCTTCCCAGTGGAAAACCACTGTACCTTGTGCTAGCCAAGCATCTTGGCTTCATGATCCCTGGATTTTAATTTCTTTTTAGGGCAAGTTGGACCTTCCTTCCCCCAAAGTTACTTTCCCCAAACTGTGAGTGGTGCTGAAGAGATCAGAGAATCCCATTTCCTGACCTCTCTTCTTCCCAAGTCTCAAAGTTTTATTTCTTGCAGAGCCACAAAGAGGAGTGGAACATCTCCCAGGTGAGGAAAGGCTGAGGGAGCAGCTTGGAATATGAGGGAATATGACCTCTGGAATGTTGAAAAAGGTGGGAAGGGTGTCAGGAGCATGGAGCTGTGATGAGCAGTGATAGGAGGAGATGGGGCCAGGAGGTTCTGAGTCAACATCAAAAGCTTTTTCCCTGTGAGGGTGACAGAGCCCTGGCCCAGGCTGCCCAGAGAGGTTGTGGGGTCCTCAAACCAGGACCTGGTGGTGGTTCTGTTCTGGATTTGGGGGTTTGGACTCCCTGCTCTCTGGAAGTCCCTGATTTTTGGGCTTGCAAACACAGTGCTGGGTTCTTTCAGCTTCAAGTTCCCCAATCAGTTCTGCTGTGAAGAACTGCAGCAACCAAGCCCCTGGTTTTTGGTCAGGGGGGTCTTTTGAACCTGGATTAGGGCAGATCAGAAGCTCCAGGCATGCATGAGAGAGCAGGCTCCATGGCCAGCTCAGCTCTCGTGCCTGTGGGGTGACATCTTGATGACACTGGAGTTTAATTGCTTTCTGCTTTGCTGATACAAGCTGTTGGGCATTTAGGGAGGGAGTTGCTGCTTTACATTGCAGGCACAAAGCATTTCAATCAGGCTACACTTCTGGGGGGTGTTTAACTTCCTGAATCTTACTCTTTTCAACTCAAAGTTGGTGGTTTGGAGCTGGGATCTTTGGTGCTCAGGCTGTGTCAGGGTGTGAAATTTTGGATGTTTACAGTGGTGCCTTAATAAGGAGCTGGGAATGTGGAAATTCTGTAACCCAGCAACATTTTCTGGTATTTTTGGAGTTGACATTTTTAATTAAAAAAAAAAAATAAAATTCTGTCTTCATAGGGGCACTCTCTGGGAAGTTAAAACTCCTGAGGAAGTGATGTTGCTGCTGTGAGAGCCCACTTAGAATTCTGCAATTAGAAATGAGGAAGCCAGGATGGATTTTGCAGTTTAGCAATGTAAAACTTGAAAATGTCCAGTTTAGCATTTTACAGAAAACCTTTTTATCATTTTATTGCTGCTTGTGCTGTGCTCTGACTCAGATTTGGAGGCTATTACAGGGATGAGATGCATCCATTAATGCATTTAGGAAGATCATTGCTTGTAATAAATACCAAATATAGTTTAAAGTCATTGGTAAAGCTCCAGTTCCTAAACCTTCACCAAAAGCTCCTCTTTTGAAACAAAAGAATTCATATTATAACCTCGAGGACTTGATTCTGCCCCAAACATTTATTTTAAATGCTCAGGAGAGGAAAATGGGTAAGAAGAGAGAGGAATGGGGCCCAGCAGACAGATGAGGTGGCATCATTTGAACCCACTTCACTCATCATGGAATCATGGAATGGTTTGGGTTGGAAGGGACCTTCAAGATCATCCAATTCCAACCCCCTGCATGGGCAGGGACATCTCCCACCAGCCCAGGGTGCTCCCAGCCCCATCCAACCTGACCTGAGACACTGCCAGGGAGAGGAGTGCAGGACCTCAGGCACTCAGGGCTCCTCAAACCCCCTCTCCTCCCCTTTTGGGACCTGACCCTTTGGCTTTTATTCTTCCCCCCAGCCCTGCCAAGAAGGGAGAGGAAGCAGAGGAGGGAGCATGTGCCTGGATTTGGAACACACTGCGTGGGCAAAAGCAACATCAGCAGTGAAAATGGTGCAGTTAAAGAGGAACTTGGAGGAGTTTGGGGTAGCAGTGAGTCTCAGCTTGGTGGATTTGAAACAATTTCTTGTTGTCAGTTTTGTAGCTGGCTGGAGCTGCAGGTGACAGTTCAGATTGTCCCCTTGCTGCCAGCCTTGGGCTTTGCTTCATTTGATATTTTCTCTATTTATTGAAATTCTTCCTGCTGCTTTGAAAAGCTTTACATTCTGAGGAGAATTCCCTTGTTCCAACATAAATAAGGGGAAACTTTCATTTGCTGTGTTTGCTCAGCATTTGTTTTAATGTTCAAGAAAACAAATCCCCTGCTCCTAAGTATAGGGAAATACTTTCCATAGAACAACTGCCTCCAGTAGAAATTCCAGTAAATGCAGAATAGAACTTCTCAAAACAACATATTCTTTAATTATCTCCATTTCCCTGAAGAAACAGGGAGGTTTCCAACTGGTTACTTGCCCCTGGATGATTTCAGATGGCCTTTCTGCTCCTGGGGATGAATATCCCATCCAGCTTTTCCACTGAACACTTTTAAAACCTCCTGCCAGCTTTGATCAGGCCTGATAAACTATTTAAGAATTGTTGCATTCAGTTTTGGTGGGTTTTACTGCCACCTTCTTGGTTCTCCTACTCTTCACTTAAGCTTCCATGTGCCAGATCTGGAATATTTCAGTGGGAGGAACTGTCTGTGAGCTTTCCAGAGGACAACCCTCCTCTAGCCCAGGAAAACTTGAGGATGAGCTTTATACCATGCTAATAAAAGAGAAATGTTGGGGGTTTTTTTCCTCATGACTTCTGAAATAATCTGATGGGATCTGGAGGGACCACAGGCTTGGGTTTGTGGGGTTGGCATCCCAGAGCAGGGCTTCATGTTGGAAAACTTGCTGCTTGATTTCTCTCCCTGAAGAACACAGCAGAAAACTGGGCAGAGAAGCATGGAAATGCTCTTTCCACCTAGCAAAGAAGTGGATTTTGATGGAGCAAAACTCTGAGGTTGTCACCTGACATAGCTGAGTCCTCTCCAGGCTCCTTTAGAAGAGTCTGTTTGCAAGTGGGGTAGGGAACCTGAGTCTGGGTAGAAATCCAGCCTCGTGTTGGGATGTTCCTTGGGGAGTTTTTCCTGGGGCAGTGCTGAGCTGGGCTGCAGGAAGGACTCTCCTCTGTGTTAAAGCAGTTCATTTTCTCTTCCAGTAAGCTGGGAGGAAGCTTGACTCATTTTCTTCAAGATCCATTACAGGAACCTGCAGACAGTGAAGAGGTGGCAATTATTTGCTATCCCCTGTCCTGCCTCAGGAAGCTTTTCCTTGAACCAGTGGTGAGCAGATGTGCAGTTCCTGCCTCTGGATGTATTTCAAGGGGCTTGGCTTGCTCTCAGCCTACATACAGGTTAGAAATTCATCATTCTTACAGGGCAGACAGTTTTCCCCCACGTGCTTGTTCACTCCTGGACCTCTTCATCAGGGCTTTCACCCTTAGGGATGAGTTTGTGAACTCAAGAGGTGAACATCTGGGACCCAGCAGCAAAGCTGTAGAACTGACAGATGGTTGGAAATACTTCAGGTGGTGTTCTCTCCCTTTGTTCTTTGGTTTTTGTGGTTGGTTTTGTTTTTTTTTTTTTTTTTGGTCTTTATCCTAATAATCACCTTCCAGTAGCTCTTATGAAAGGAGGAGGAGTGAAGCTGGAATTTGGTAGCTGGAAGATAAGGCTGTGCAGGTGGTTTGGTTGCTGGAACAGATCTGGTGTGTTTTACCTCTTGAGTGAACACAAGAGGGGAGGTCTCAGGGATTTGCTGTGCTCTGGAGAGGACAGATTTGCACCAGAGTCCTGGATGGCACCTGGGAGAAGGCAGAGGGACAGACCCTGTCCCCCTTGAAGGTGGATGGGATGGGGTTTGTAGGAAACTAGAAGGGGTTCCCTGTTCAGCATCATTGAGGGGCTTGTTAGATGATGACAGAGGTAGCAGGGACTCTTTAAAATTGGGGTTTTTCCCTACAGGAACCTTGAGGAAATTTAACCCCAAACCAACTGAAGGTAAACATTGAACTAGAAGTTTAATTTGGTTTGGCTTAATTCATCTGTTTGCTTTTATTCTGAACGAAGGTGTCCATGCAGGAATTTAATTTCATCTAATAAAAGCACTTAAATTCATATCCTTAATTAGGTTAGGGTGTGTTTTCTTCTTCCAGGAGCATCCTCAAATGACCTGTAGCCAAGGAACTGGGCAGCAGCAGAGGGAAGCAATTCCTGTGTCACTGCAGGGCTGCTGTTGCCTTCCTTATTTCTCCCTAAAAAGGGAGCTCAAGGGTGGGAATGACTTCCCAGTGTCCTTCCCTTCCATGGAGAGGGGCAGGGAGTTCCCACCCTGATATTCCCAGCTGGCAGATGTCCAGACCTGGCAGCCCCTGGCAGTGCTGTCTTGCAGGGGTTTCAGGAAATGAAGCTAAAATGAACTCACACAAAGGTTCATTTTTAAACTTGGAGATTGCACAGTTTAACTTCAAACCATTTTGGGTGTAGATGAGGGAATTTATACATTCTGTAATTAAAACATGTCCTGCTTTGTGTAACACTACTTTTCTCTAGTGTTAATAATAACTTCTGCCTTGTTATTCCACTTAAATGCTTCATATTACCTTTTATTCCACTCATTTTCCAGAATTAATTGCAGACCTTTACCCACCCGAGATCCTCATTGAGATGTATTTATTTTTTAAATCCAGATTTAATTTTTTTTTTTTTTCCTTTCTAGCATTTCAAATGCTTGTTTGCTCAAGTATGTTCATACAAATTTCTGGACAGCTTGCACAGTACATGCTGACACCATGAACAAAAAGCTGGCCAGGCTGGCTATGAACAGCCTCCTGTGGTATGCAGTGTCGTGGCACTCAAGGAATTCAGGGATCTCTGGAGGATGCTGCTCAGGGCTTCTTTAGAAAGGTTGTTTCAGGTCTGGAAAACTCACCCTCCAGCTCAGGGAGTGCTTCAGGCAGATTGTTGCAGAGCTGTTCAGTTGTAGAATGAGCTCTTAGAAGAATTGTTCTGCTGTCAGCTTATTCCTCTGTGCTCCAAGGATGTTTTCTTGCTCCTGAGTTTGGGTTTTTCTACAAAATCAGTGTATTGTGGCTGATTTTTTTTTTTTAGATTCTTCACTTCTGGGTTGAAAGCATTTGGAAAGGTTTTATGAGCAATGATCAACTTCCCAGGTTTTTAAGCTCTTGCTTCTTCCTCTGCTGAGTGGCAGTGTTTCTGGAATCCTGGGGAGGTGGATGGGAGTCTGCAGAACGTGCTGGAAGATGCAGCTGCTACAAAAAGGATGCTTAGGAAAGCACCAAAATGTGCATCAGGAGACTGATAGATTTTTTTTGTTGTTCTCCTAAACTCTTCTTGGCTCTTTTCCCATGGAAATGTGGCACTATACTCCCTCCTAAACAATATTCCATCCTGTCTGCCTAGTCCTTGTCCCCCTGGAAGGCTCCATGATCCCAGCCTGGTTTTTCATCCAGTGGAGCACGGGATGGTGGCTTCAGTGTGTCTTGGAATGTTTCCTGGGATTTAGGAAATCAACCCAGCCATGGTTCTCCTGAAACTTAAGAAGTAGCATGGCTTGGATTGCACCTGAGCTGAAACTTCTGAATTCTGAAGCTTTCTTGATCTTTATAAAATAACAAAGGAAAAAGTGCAGTCGCAGAGCAAAAAGGTTGGAAATTCCCTGGAGTTTCTGCCTTCAGCAGGTGGAAGAAGCTGTTGAGGAGCTGAATTTCTTGAAACATAAGGAAATTGGGGTGGAGGAAGAGCTGGTGGTTGAAATGGGCAGCACAGCACCAGGGTTTTGCAATGAAGTTGGAGTTTGCTTTTCCACTGAGCTGCTTACTTTCTGCTGGAAAAAATTTGCTTAGTGCCTTCTCGGGCTTAGAAGTGGCATAAATTTTCCCCTCTAATATCCAGCCTTTAACTCCAAACTTGCAGAAGCCCCCAGGATATACAGGGAAATTGTTCTGTACTTGAGGGGTCAGGAGGGAACTAAGTGCAGCCCAGCTGGGGGTCCTCTTGGAGATGTTCTGCAGTGAAATTCAAGGCCTTTCAAGAGTGAAGTTGTTTAATCAGTGGTGGTGTTACAGTTTTTATCCCTTTTCTAGGTAGAAATCACTTTCAGGAGGTTTTGTATTTTCTCACTTGGAATTCTCTATATTTCCCTGAGTGTTTCTTGGCAGTGAGTGCTGGAACTTTACCTTTCTCTGCAGTAATCTTTGGGGTTTTTTTTCTTGTTTCCGTAGGATGCTGTGACATCAAAACCAGTAATCCAGTTTCAAGGAAGCCAAGGGGTAAGTTTGGATGTGGGTTACCTTGGAAAGTTCTTTATTGGCTTTTGCATTCATCTGAGTAAGGTTTTTGTTCTGTGTGTCTGTCCTGTGACCCCCCAGGCTCTGATTTCCCAGGGTTGGGAAGTTCAGATGGGCTCCAGGAATGAGCATTTGCTCTGTAAAAATCCCCTCCCCCTCTTTATGTTTTAACCTTGCTAAATCCAGAGCAATGCAAAGTGCTCTTAGTGGTGAAATTGAGTTTTAGAAGGCAGTGCTGTTGGGTAGAACAAGGAAATTAAAAGTGTGCTGATGGCAGGACTGAGTTGGGTGCAGCATTCCATGGAAAACTCGCCTGGCTCCTGAGGAAATAACCTGCTAAGGATGGAAAACTCCAGTGCAAGACTTTATGGCTACCAACTCTTTACAGGAACAGTGCTTGAGGGGTGCTAGAAAGGTACTGAACCTTGATTTAACAATTAAGGTTTGAAGAAGTGTGTAGTTCCTGTGAATGCCAAAAGGAGGTTTTTATATTTAGGACTTTTATTTCTCTAACTTCTGTTCCGATGCCTGAACTCCTCAGAGGTATTTATAGATGCTTGAAACTGTCATGCCAGTTACTGACAACGTTGAGATTTAGTTGGTAGCATTCCTGGTAGAGTAGTGAACATTAAAAATGTCATTTATGGGCCTTTTAGATCCCAAATGTGCCTTTTTAGCTTTGGAGCTCTGCGTAAGGATGAACAAGATAATTATTTTTTCCAAGAATCTGAACTCAGCTGTAAATAACCTCATGATATTTTGTGGTGGTACAAGAAAACTTTCAAAAAGGCTTAAGTTAAGTAAGCATTGAAGTCTGGCACATTTCTCCTGGCCTTTATTTCCCCAGGTGATGTTGGGCTCAGGAATATTCCTCTAACAAAGCGTAGCAGGAAAGACATGATTGTTATCATAAGAGAAAAAATATAATAAACCTTCCTGGCCTGGGAAATAAAGAAAGGAGCAATTTCCAGGTTTCTTTATTTTGTTTACAATTCAACTTCCCAGAAAACTCAGCATGGAAGCTTAGATAAAAATCTGCAACTGAAGTTTGGCAAAATTAGAAGTGAGTGCCCAGGAAGACTTTTAAGGGTGTGTGATTGGTTGCTGTTAGATGAGCAAACAGCTTTGCATGTAATGAAGGCTCTGAAGATTGCAAATGCTTTCCTTTCCCTTTGTAGAGACACTTTGAGAGGGATCTACACCTAACTTTTCCTGTAAAGCTGCTCAGGTTCTCTTAATCTTCCTCCTGGAAGGAAACAGAGCAGAATGAATCAGAACAGCTTCAAACACTCCAGCGCCCTCAGCTGCTCTGCTCCCCTTGTGGGTTCCTCAGGGATGTGATGCAGACCTGGGTGTTCTCAGGTTAACCAAAAGAAAACCTCTTTTAGAATTTCCTTACAATCATTTCCAAAAAAATGCCTATTTTAAGTCAGGCAATCCCTCAAGATGATTTTTTTTAAGTGCCTGTTTTAAGGTGATGCTGTTCCTTACAACGATGCAAAATATTCTCAATTTATGTTTTTTATAATCATTTAAAATGATGCAGTTCCTTCTAATATTCAAAAACACTTTTAAATTATGTTCCTTCTAATAATTAAAACCACTTTCAAATGATGCTGTGCCTTCTAACAATTAAAAGCATTTCCAAACGATGCTGTTCCTTCCAGTAACTACAAGTTTTCAAATGACACAGCTCCTTTAAAAAAAAAATAAAAATGAATGCCCTTAATCATTATTTCTGAACCCTTACCTTGCAGAGAAGAGTTTTGGGGGGCAGAGCTGCCCATCACCTGTGATTCCAGCCCAGGGCTGGCTGGAGCAGGAGCAGAGCAGCCCCAGGATGGCTTTGGCTGTTGCCATTTAAAGAGCGGTGAGGGTGGAAGGAGGATGTTGGCAGCTTGGGGCTGACCTCTCCCTGCCTTGTTTTCAGCTGTTTAATTAATTGCACTGTCAAGTAAAGGCCAAAGGTAGAGCTCTGAAGAAAGCAAGATTCAGTGCAATGAAGGCAGATAGAAAGAGCTCTTTGTCCTTTTATGATGATATTTGCTGGGTATGACAAGGAGCTGGCAGCTGCAGAACCATCTGCTTTTAAGTGCAGTGCTCGTGTGCTTTAAGGAATTGACAGCAGGGCTTTAAATGCCTTCCAGTGAGCTCCTGTCACTTGGGCAGAGAAGATAATTTCAGTGACTTCACAAGTTTAAACACGATGAGGTTAAAACAGATGTGTTTACTTATTTGTAGCTATTTATTTATTAGCTATTTCTTGTTGGAATACACTTTTCCTTCCACTATGCCTTAATTCTCTAATTTGCTACCTCCCTGTTCTGCTGCTCAACAAACATTACAGAATTCTCATTACATTCTGAAGCTGGTAGTTTTTCTATGTAGCACAAAGCCAGTGAGTTGAGGCAGTGTCCATGAAAACAAAAGTTTTTTATGGTGTCCTTTTTTTTCTCTTTAAAATCCCTCTTGCAAGATGGAAAAACCTACAAATTAATTGATGAGTGGGGAAGCAGGACATAAAACAAGAGGATAAAGCAAAGTGCTGCTTCCTTCATTGAATTTAATTCTCTAGAACCTTCCTGACTTGTTGAATCTCATTCTTTGTGGGGCTTTTAAATGCCTCCAGCCATGTCTGGGTTTTTTTACCTATTCCTGATGCTGGTCTAATGAATGCTGTCAGAGATGCTCCCAGCTTCTGATACACAGAAAACAACTTTCATGCTTAATATTCTAATTAACCAGAGGAGAGAACTGGCCAGGAATAAACCATGGGCCAGCAAAGTGGCAGCTTGGGCAGCCAGGTGCAGATGTCAGTGGTTTTACCCCAGAATAAAGCAGCTTTTTCAGTGACAGGGGACAAAACCTCCTGCTCTGGGTCCAATCTGAGAGTTTTTATAACCTGTAAATGATATTTGCCTTGGGATGTATTTTTATATATCAAAACTAGTCTTAATAATTACAATTTCAGGGCAATAATCAGAATTTTGGTGGTAGTAACTAAGTGGTAACTAGCAGTGTGTGTTACTCCGAGGTGATGAAGTTGGGATTATCTGGCTATTCCTTAAGAGCAGCATCTGTTCATGACTTTTTCATCATGAACTGGATTTTCTTGGGTAGTTTTATAAGTTTATATGGAATCTGGAGCACTTTGTTGGAATTTAGGAGTTGGAATACCAAAGCCTTACAAGCTGTAGTAGCTGGAGAAAGGCTGAAGATGCTTCTGTTTAGTAGAAGCCTGTCCAAAACTGGAGATGGAGTTGGGTTAAATTTGCAGGTGTTTATTTACTGGGCAGGGGGAGGAGGGAAAGAACTGAATGGGGAGAGAAGGGAAAAAAAAAAAAACCAGCCTTCAGGTGCCAAATACTTGTGTGTTCCTGCAGCTTTAAAACGTGACTGTTGGGAACAAAACGTCTGAACTTGACGTGGTTGGAAAATGTGACGTTGCCCCCCCTGTTTCTTGGGATGAACTGAAGCTGGTATTAATAGAGGAAGCTGAAACTGCCATTCAGAACGAGCTGTACACAGATGAATGTTACTTGAAAGAGGGAAAAAAAAAAAAGAAGGGGAAAAAAAAAAAAAAAGGCAGAAGTCACATCTGTACTGAGCTATTTTGAAGTGTCTATGGTTACTGGCGTACTACTCGGCACCAAAATTAGGGCTCCCTCAAAGCAGTTACCATGCTGATTTGGTGGCTTGAGAAACCTTCTGTTTCAGCTAAAAATAATTCCCAGATAAGGGCCAGTTCCAGATAAGGGCCAGTTTGCATCTGTTACACTTTTCAGTACTGGGGTGAGCAAAGTTTCACACCCGAGGGACTCGTGCTCCTCTCTCGTTTGACGTCCTTTGGAGAAGCTGCAGAAACTCTACCAAAAAAATGCCAGAGTTGGGCTTTTACAGTGGTAACTCAGGAGGTGGAAGCAATTAATTCTTGTGTATGATTATAGGATTTGGTTACATCCTCCAGGTTTTATTTTACAGACCTGTGAAGAAGCTGAACTGACCCTTGGTGTTTAACTTCTCACCCCGGCAAATTAGTGAGGGGGTGAAGGGCACCAAGTGTAAAATACCCCCCAGCTCCTGTTTGCATAGCTGACTTTTTGCATCTTCTCAGCTAGCTTGTAAAGCAGGAGAGAATTTTATTCCTTCTGGATGGGTGGAGGCAGAGGGTGCTGGGACAGATTAAGAGCTCAAGGCTATGGAGGAGCACGTTTGGCCCAGGAGATAACGGAGCGCCGAGGGTCACCACCAAATCCTTCTCCAAGTATTTTTAGATCCAGATCCTGTTTGGGAGGAGCTGGAGGGGTAGAACTTGTCCCTTTGGGATGTCTCAAGTCTGGGTTTCTTGGCTTTTAAAAGAAGGGAGGTCTGTGTTGAGGGCTGGCTGGGCTGTCGGGAGAGCAAATGGAAAGAGCTCGATGCAGGTCACACAAGAGTGGTTCTTGCAGGTTCTGAGAACCTCCCTGTGGTTTTGTAAAGTGGCACAGATGCTCTTGGGTTTCCAGGCTGCTGCAGACATCCGAGGTGAAAGGAAACCACCTAGAAACCTTCCTGCATCTGCTGCTGAGCACACAGACTCAGCTGGGGATGCGGCGGCTGGGTTTGCTGGGCCACGTCTATTTTGTGCATAGATGTGGCAAATCTGGGTAAATATAAATCAGTGTGGTTGAGCAGAGCCTAAAATAGGCTTGAAGCTGATGTCCCTTCTGTCTGGGTTTCTGGAAGCCATCTTAATGATCAGATATTGATGTGAGAGTAGGAGCTGGGATGCTGAGATTTATGCTGGAGCTTGAAGGCAGAGGGGAAAACGGTTTGAAAAATGAATGGTTAGGGAGGAGGGGGGGGGGAAAACAATGCAGATCACTGTCTGTGGAGCACACTTAGTGCTTGATTAAATATTTAATTTAGCAGCAGTGTCACACTCCACTGTGAGCCATGAAATCTCGTTATGGAATTATAATCTCTTCAAAAAGAATAAGCATGTTACCTAGTGACCTGCCCACTGCTGCCTTTAGTGCTGGATCACTAATTCTAAAGAAACACAGCACACAGGCTTTAAATTGAATATAAACAGTGCTAGCAAGGCTGTTTTGAGCCTGAATCAATAGAATTGGGTCAGATTCCTAGAACAAGATGATTGTGGGCTCTGCTTTGAAGACAGCAGCCCGCCAGCCCAGCCCTCTGTTCTGTTACAGACAGAGCTGCCTTTTCAGCTGCTCTTTCACATCTGCCTCCCCTCTTTTCTTTTTCCAGTGCCTCAAGTTTTGCCAGCTTGAATCTTTCTTGCTTTTCAGTCTCCTCTGCAGTAATCCCTATGCCTGACTTCTAGTGGATTGCAAAATGGCCATAAAGCAGAGTGACTGCTGAAATAATTAGGTTTTCTGGTAGTGCAGAGGCTGCCCAAGTGACCAATATTTTTTCTCCTCCCAAACAGCACATCACAATCCCCAGGCCTGATCGACCCACAGAAGTGAGGACTTTCACGTTTTATCTTTCAAATATTGGCAAGGACAGCCCTCAAGGGAGTTTTGATTGTATCCAGCAGTATGTATCTAGGTGAGTGGCACAGCAAAAGGAACCTTTTATACAGCTATTTGTGTGTTTGTACATCTATATCTTCTGGAGAATTTTTTCCCCAAATGAGCCAGAGCAAAACTTAATGCATGTTATTTCTTTTTAGAGTCTTTGTAGTAACTTAACACATGTTATTTCTTTTTAGAGTCTACTCTGTGTGCATGTGTGTATTTATTATTATTGTTTTATTAGAATGGGTTGGGTTGGAAGGGACCTCAAAGGTCACCATGATCCAACCCCCCTGCGTGGCCAGGGCCACCTCCCACCAGACCAGGCTGCACAAGGCTTCATCCAACCTGACCTTCAACACTTCCAGGGATGGGGCATCCCTGGGCAACCTTTTCCTGTGTCTTACTACCCTCATGGTGAAGAATTTTTCCCTAACATCCAGTTATTCAACCCCACAACCCCAGTGAGCAGTTCTGGCTTGGGAGGAGAAATTTTTTTTTTTTTCTTTTTTTCCCATTGCACCTTTTTTTTTTTTTTTTCAGCAATGGCAACATCCACCTGGATTGCCTGGGAAGCATACAGGATAAAATCACTGTGTGTGCTACTGATGATTCCTACCAGAAGGCAAGGCAGAGCATGGCCCAGGCAGAGGAGGAGACGAGGAGCCGCAACGCCATCCTCATCAAACCCGGGGGCAGATACGTGGGTAAGAAACTACTCAAGGTTTGGGGATGTTTTCACCTCTGAAGTCAAACCCTGATGTTTGTTTTGCTTGCCCATGGAAGTCTGAACAAGCATCTGGTAGTTCCTTGTGGGTGTCTTGGTTTCTTAGGATGCTGCTGCTTCTTCGTGGCTTCCATCTTCACCCCAGAACACGTGTGGTGGGCTCTGGGTGCAGTCCCATCCCTCTGGGGCCAGGTCATGTTTATTGTGTGGTGATGCTGAGCCTGCTGATCCCTCAGAATCATCAGATCCACCCTCACAAAGTCAGCTCCAATGTGCCACGTCTGTTGTCCCCCACACCTGCCTGCACTTGAAGCCACCACATGCAACATCTCAGCTGCAGACAGCAGTGCCCTTGTGCTGGTACACAAAGAGACTAAAGCACTGCTGCTGACTGCAGCCTGACACAAACCATCTTATTGTGACAGGGAGGGTCTTAGGGAAGGAAATAAAACTCTGCCAGACATTGGTGGGCTCCAGAAAGAGCCTGCAGAGACCTCCCTTTGGGCTTAGGGCCCAGCTGAAAGTCTGGTCTCAAACTTTGGGCACACATATTAACCAGAAAGTGGGAGTTTCATTTTTATTTTCTTGAGCCAGCTGTTTGCTTGTGGTTTTGTTTTGGTTTTTTTCTGCAAACAGTCTCTTCTCAGAGGATGTCAGTGATGGGAATGGTGAGTTGCAAAGTGTAGAACTGACCCTGACTCATTGTTTTATCAGCCAAGTGCTTAAAGCTGAGAAATAAGATGGTAATCAGGAAGGAAATGCATTGATTTCCTGTAGACTAGCAGATTATTTCATTTAGTTTATATCTGAGAACATTTGAGTAAGTGGATGAAGTCGTTGGGTTTGGGAGGGAGAAGATTCTCAAAGCAGATTACTTCCTGGAAAGATGGAGCAAAACTTTTGATTGAAAACTACTCCTCTTAAAACATTTATGGTAGGACCACCTCAAAAACAGGGGAGTGGAGTGCAGACTGCAGCTAGAAGATAGCAGGAGGGAAGAAAATCCAAGAAGGAAGAGGCTGAGCAAGGACAGTGCTGGTGTGGGATCTGCACGTCTCTGGTGTGCCAGCCCATCAGCTGATTGACTCCCAGGCTGGTCTGGAGGGAGGAGGTTGGCTCTCACATTTCCATGAGAACACAGAGCTCAGCACTTAAACCTCAGCAGTCATTCCAGGCAGCTCAGATGGGGAAGAATTTATATGAAATGTTGAAATTGGAGCTTAACAGAACAGTGGAGATGGGCACTGACACTCCAGTGAGTGTGTATGGAAATAGGGCTGCAGGGGGCTGTGTGTGCTTTATATACACTAAATATGTGTGTGTATATATAGATACATATGCACATGGATAAATATTTTAAAAGACTTTGTGTTCTGGCTTAACTTTTTCTTTTTTTCCCCCTATCATTGCACATTTTGGTTCCAGCCTTAAGTGGAAACCTCCCCGTGTGTTTTTGCTGTTCATGACCTGGCAGGAGTGAAGGGAGTTCTAGAAAGCTGATAGATCTTTTCTTCTCCCAACTCTGGAATTAAAGTCCAGTTGACCTCTGAATTTTAGGATGCTGAACATGTGAATTGTTGGGGTTTTTTTTTTCTCCCTCTCTTCTTAACTCAACCCTGATGGGTCGGACTTGCTTGCATCAGCTTGGGGTGTACTAAAAAGCCAGGAAATGGGGACTCAGTTATGCAATCTGCATTTCAGTAAAACAAACACTGCAGACAGTCACCAGTATCTTCAGATGAGTCAGTTGAAAACATTGCTTCCTAGCAGTGGAGAATTGCCATGCTGAAATAAACCTCCAGGACACTTACAGTAAATGTTGGACGTTGTTTGGCCTGCTGAAGGTCACTTTCTCCAACCAAAGTGATTATTGATTGCAGCTCCCTGCTTTAGACCTTGGAACCTACAAATAGGCTTTTTTTTTTTTCCCATTTGCTGCTTTTGTGACCTGTGTTTGGATTGAAAACAAGAAAATCTCTTGCTTTGTGCTTTAGCAAGTGGTGTGGGCCATGCCTGAGGCTTTCAGCTCGAGCTGCTTTGCAACAGGAGCAGGAAAAGCAAATTCTGGTTGAATGCTGCCAGAAACAGCCCCATTTGGGATTGAGGTGTGAGGAAGGGCTTTGGGATGAACTTCAGGGGTAGCTCCATGTTCTGACATCTCCATCAGTGGGGTTGGAGGGGTGGTTAGAACAGAGGGCAGGCTGATGGGTCTGGGTGAGACCCCATTCACGCTGCTCTGCTTGGCAGGGGGGGAAGGGAGGTGGGACCCAGCCCCATAAAGTTCCTATTGTTCTGCAAACAGAAACATCTGCTGGAGTAGCAGTTTTTTGCTGAGATCAGCAGCAGGGAGCCACTCACTGACCAGTTTTGGGCTTTCCACTCCAGATTTCAACTCCTCTACATAATAATGCAGAATTTGCTTCTCATGGGGAGGGGGGAGAAAAAAAAAAAATGGTCAGATTAGTCGTGAGGATACGTGCACTTGGGATGAATGAAATGCACTTGGGATAAATGCAAAGCTGGCAGACAAAGAGAGCTTTATGTAAGCTTGTGGCCAATAATCTCAGGTTTCCAGAGCTTGGTGTTGCTGCTCACTTGTTCCAAGCTCGTCACGAATCCTAAAACCCCTGGGTACGGTCGTTTCGGGATGGATGGGGTGTCCTGGTTGTTGTTTGTCCTTCACTGTCATCTTCTAGCTCTTCAGGTGGTGTCCCAAACTCCGTGTAGATGCTGACAGACCACTGGCCTTTGTGAGGTGACTGCTGCAGTTCACTGTTCTCATCTCATTTTTAGGCAAAAAGGTTCAGGTGCGTAAACCTGCCCCAGGAGCTTCTGATGCTGTTCCCTCCAGGAAGCGCCCAACGCCCGTCAACCTTGCCAGTGCAATAAAGAGGGGCAATAGTGCCATTTCTCAGAGACCCTTCAAAGATAGGGTTGTGCACTTACTGGCACTAAAGCCTTATAAGAAGCCTGAACTTATACTCAGATTGCAGAAGGATGGACTTGCTCAGCAGGACAAGGATTTGCTGGACAACCTTCTGCAACAGGTTTGTACTCTGCTGAAGGCAATGGTTTAGGTAAAGGGAAACAGATGGCTTCTCAGAACTGTGCTAGGCTGAACCTAACCTGTTGTGTCTCCAAGCTGTGGCTGAGTGTCTCTCCAAGGGCTACAGAACAACAGTTTGTAATTCACATTATATTCTACTAGAGGTAGCAGAGGCCTCTCTTGTCTACACCCCAGTTTAGGTGTGTGCAGCTGAGCTGTAGGATTTTGATTCTCCAGAGGAACTCTTCTGGTTGGGCACAGGAAGAATTATCCAACAGAAGATTTACAACCTGTTGGGTTTGTTAGAAACCTGTGAATCAACGTGTTGCTCTGAACATGGCCACAAAGCACCACGTTATGTGTTGCTCCACATCACGTTTCCTACATGAAGGATAAAATTATGTCCTTCTCCATTAAGCTTTCCATCTTCCCATTTGTCAGTGCCTTTCCTGCTTAGGAGTGCAGCTGCTTAGGTGTGAAGATCAGGCAGGTTCTTGCAAAGCATGTTATTTGTGTGTCAAGGCTGAGAGCTGTCTCCAAGCTGATTCAGCCCTTAACACTTGGACTCCTCTTGAAGGTGCCATTTCAGGAACTGCAGTAAACACCTTTATTGCTCTCCCAGTGCTGGGCACAGCATGGCTATTTATTTAAACACTGCAGCTGCCCTCTTCTACGTTGGTATTAAGTTTTTTTACTCCTTTGCAGAGCTGAAAAGCATGAGACAGTGAGGAGTGAGTTTGCCCAAGGGCACAGGGCAGGTCATGCTGCAAATAGAGTTATTACTGGCACAACTTGCTCCTTCCCTAGATTTTAATCCTGCAGCCCTTCATTTTCCAGCTGCACCAGCCTTCTTTTCAGCACCTTTTTGAAGGCTATCCATAAGTTTCATGCTAGAAACACTATTTCTGATCATCACCTTTAAGCCAGGCCTCTCACAAACCCCTACCAGGCGAGTTCCTGTGTGTGTGGCAGCACCCAGGGTGTCAGCCTGCTTGGGCTGAATGCTGATTTGGCTGTAAATTTGCTGCTGAACTTAATCTCCTTTTCAGCACTCCCAGGGCTTCCATCCACAAGCAGACACAGATAAGCTAAAAATTACAGGCTGCAGTAAAGCTCCATGTCTAAATACGTCGAGGTGTGTGGGGTTCATCGTGCTCTTGCATCTCTGGGAGGACTCTGTGTTCCTCATGGCCTTTTTGCCTCATTTTGCAAGCTTTCTATTTTTGGGTAGGCTTGGGGTGGAGCTTGCAGAGTCCCACACCAGCAAAACAAGGAGGTAGCAACTCCTCAGCCTCTGTGCTGAGAAAATCTGAGCTGTTGTTCTCCTGCCTGGGCTCCAAGCCTTGCCGAGCAGCAGGGAGGGTTTTTGAAAGAGAACCTGGCTTTGCTGTTGTTTCTCAGGCATGTTTACTGGGATATCTAAATGTAAAACACGGCTCAAATTCTTCTTGTATTTTGGCTCAGGCTTTTGGAAAGCTGACAGAACTGAAAGGAAAAACAAAGTGTTGGTCGTGTCAACTGATAACCCAGCTTTTAATTTTTTGCTTATCAGGAGAGCTTTGCTGGGTTGGTGCTTTTTGCTTTTAAGTTTCTAGATTATGGTGGTTTCTTTTTTAGTAATAGGTCGTAGTCTCCCTAAAGCAAAAGCAGAGGAATTGACATCCTCAGTTAATTCAGGACTTTCCACTCCTTCACTTGTTTTTCTGAGCCTGTTTGCCTGCTGCTTGGAGAACAGAAATCTATCAGCACAACCAGCTCCTGAAGGGAGCCAGATGTGGAGAACACCAACCTTTAAACAGCGCCCAATATTTCCACTGACTGAATAAAAGCATCTTCCAGTTTCCAGTGCAAACCAGTTGTCAAACTGGGCAGGTGAAGCAGTGGGTTTGGGATGTGTTGCTGGCTATGGGCGCAGCGTTCGGCCACCTCCGTGTCCCTTCTCTGGAAAAAAACCCAAATTTAAAGCTGTGTTTTCTTTCTAAACTCTTGTAAAATCACCTAAGGGGGTTCACCAGGACATTATCTGAAAGGTGAATTGAGGCTGTTTGCTTTGGGCTTTGTTTTTCAGCTGTAACCAGCAGCAAGAAGTGAAATTTCCAGTCGAGCTGTGGAAAGGAGAAAGCAGGAGAACTCTGAACAACTTCTTTCCATTCTCCCACAGCTCTGCCAGTTCTAGCAATGTTTCCTATCCCTGCAGGCACCAGGCAGAGTTTTGTGGGGAAACTACACACAAAAGAATTGTACAAAATGTCAGCAAGCTTCTCGTGCAAGCAAACCTCAGCACATGATTT
The DNA here is from genome assembly GCF_003957555.1 of Calypte anna. Taxonomy (NCBI): domain Eukaryota; kingdom Metazoa; phylum Chordata; class Aves; order Apodiformes; family Trochilidae; genus Calypte; species Calypte anna. The sequence continues at coordinate 3,717,504 of NC_044273.1, forward strand.
GGGTGCTTTATTGTAAAACCCTGGTTTGTAAGCTGCTGGTCACAGGTTTGGGTCCTGCCCTGAAGTAGTATTCTCCTCTCTGAAATCCAGCAGATGAGCCCAATGCTCTCAACCTCCCAGTACAGATCACCAAGGTGTTCTCTTTGAGAAAGAAAGTTGCTTTCTGTCCCTTGTTTGGTTTGGGAGGGAGAATTTCTCTTCTGGCAATTGTTAACCAAGCTTCTGCCCCCAGAGCTCCTCTATCAGCTCCTAAACTGCACTGCTGTGCTATCAGCCAAGTGTGAGAAGTGAACTGCCTGTTCCAGGAGGGTTTTCTTTCCAGGGATTTCCATAAGCACCATTCCAGCTGATCCCAGCTGAATAATCACTTTAGATAGGACTTGCTTCCCAGTAAGCTGGGTATGCTTTGGGAACTCCCAGTAAACTCTTGCCAGTGACAAGGCCAAAGGAAAAGCACAGTTTGATTAAATAATGTCAATAATTAGGAAATTAAGCACAGGGTCCTTGTTCTCTTGAAACTCCTGAGATTCTCCCTGCATCTTAGACCTGTTTTGTTAGGACAAGTGAGAAAACAAAAAACCCTAACAATTCCTTGAAAATTGTTTTGTTTCAGGTGGCAAACCTGAGTGCCAAGGACAGCACTTTCACACTGAAAGATTGTGTATACAAAGAAGTGCAGAAGGACTGGCCTGGCTACTCAGAAGGAGATCAGCAGCTGCTGAAGAGGATCCTTGTTAGGTAAATTATTCCACCTTTTCTAATTGCTGGAGCTTGAATACTGGGCCAGTTCAGTGGCTAGAAGTCAAGATAACTTTGGGAAGCTTTTGGCTGACAGGCAACAAGAAAATAAAAGATATCTCCTAGATTCCTGAAGGAGAATTCTGCTCTGAGTGTTGCTCTTTCCCTCTCAGGGTTTTCAGTGTGATTCTTCCTGACTTAGTGTAGATTTTTTTTTTTCCTAAGACTGGGATTTTGATTTGGTTTGGGGATTTCTTTTCTTTCATTTTGGGTTAAGATGAAGTTGAACGTGCTCTGTTTGAACAGTTTCCATGATTTGAAAGCCCATTTGGCTCTGAGACTTTGTTAAACCACCAGAAACTTGGGACTTTGAAGCTCTTTGGTGTGCTAAAGAAAACTCCAACTCTCTTAAATGGCCTTGATGTTGAATTAGAACTAAGTGGAAAAATACAACCACCATGCAATCTTTATGGCTCTCCAAAAAGTTCATTTTTCCCTGCAGAGAGCCCTGTTAACTGCTTTTTTTCTCCAATTGTGGCATTCAGTTATGTGAAGGTCTAAAAATAGACCTTGGAAAGGATGCATTCAACTGTCCAAACAAAAACCTGCTCAGCCAATGCAGGTGATGAGGCTACAAAATGGAAAAAACAGGCAGGGTTGAAGACAGGAGAGTGAAAAAAAAACCAAAATAACCCAACAAAACCTTCAGAAAAAGGGCAGAGGCAGCAGATGTAGGGCTTTATGTAGGGCTGGTTGCCTGGATCCAGCCAATTGTTGCCTGGCCTCTGAGTTTCTGGTTGCCCCTGGCTGGTTGATGGGCTGCAGTAATTAACACACCTGTAAAGATGAGAACAGGGAACCCATGTGAGGAGCCAGGAGTTTGTGCATCCTCCTGCTGTACTGAAATGGGTTTTCTGCTGTGGCAAGAGCTGCTGGATTAAGAGCAGTTGCTTTTCATTCCCTTGTTTTAAATCTATCATGAACACAGCAGGAGATGACACAAAGTTCCTGGCTCCTGGCAGGCAGCAACTTCAAAAAGCCACTTTCCCCAGGGGCTTTGGGGGGGTTTCACTGTTCCCCTTCTGTCCTCACAAACTCTGAGTACTTTTCTTGAGTTACTGTACCCCAAAATCTGGAGACACCCAGCACCAATGTGCCCTCAGACATTTCCCAATTAGAATGACTTGCATTATACTTCTAATTTTATTTTATTTTTTTGCTACATGAAGTTCCTGGTGCTTGTTGAATTCCACAGCTCCAGACCATTCTCTTTTGCATGATGCAACTTCAAAGTATTATTGTGAAGCCCTAAAAGTAAACCCTAGTGGACTAATAATACCATCACTGTTCCTGTAAAATGAAGTTTTAATGGTGCTGGGGAGTGGGAGAGCTCACTCCTCAACATCTGAACTTGATTTTCAGCCCCTTTGCAGCATTTTTGCTTTTTGAATTTTCTGGGGAAGTCAGTTTTAACTGGGGGAGGCAAACACAGCAGAAATCAGTGTAAATACTGCTTTACTTTGCAATCCCATTGCAGCAGCAAGAATATCTCTGGCCTTTACACTTGGGCAATTCAGTGCCAGTTTTTACCAAACTATAAGTGGGTCTTTTTTTTCCTAAGGTTGTCATTCATTTGTTTTAATATTTACATCACCAGTTCAAGAGAAAAGAGGTAAAACTGTCAGAAAATCTGTTCCATATGGGCAGGGAATCCTCTTGTGGGTCTGATAGCTCAGCCTGCCTCCTCCCTCTTGCCACAACTGACTGTCCCTTCCCAAAGAATGACAAAAATCATGAGAAGGCAAGAAAAGAGAGGAGCAATTACTCTGTTCTTGGGAGAGATTTTCCTGTCGTGGTTTCTTCTTCCTAGATCTTGTCTGAGATCAAAACTTCAAGAGCCTGAACAAGCTGTTCCCATGGCACCTTCATCAGGCAGAATTGGAGCCTACAAAGTTTTGGGGAAGATTTGAAATCCCATCTTTGGGGCTTGGCAAGCAGGGGATCTGAGCAGCCCTAAATTCTCTTGTGGGTTTGGGATTTTTGGTTTTTTTTGTTTTTTAATTATTATTTTTATTTCAGGAAACTCTGTCAGTCCCAGAACATCAGTGGGTTTCAAGGAGAAGCACCTTCCCTGAGTCCACCCAAAGATAATGTGAACTCCAGCTCTCCTCCTCAGGTGGGTGATCCCTCTCCAGGAGGGTTGGGGCTGCCCAAAACAGAGCCAGAAACCCCAGAAACTGGCTCTGTGAGTTCTGGATGGAGCTGGATGTTGGAGCTGAGGCCAGGCTGAGGTGCTCAGCCTGTCTGCAGGCTGAAATCACCTGCTGCTGGAGGCTGGAGGGTCAAGAGGTTGTTGGGTAGCTTGATTTTTATTTTTTTTTTCAGTTTTATTAAGTTAGAGTCTAATTCTGAGTTTCCTCAGCATCTGTCTCTCCTCTGGATGTGGTTCAGTGCAGGCCTATGGGGAAGATCTCTGCCAGTGTGTTTTCAGGTTTAGTTTTAAGGGCTAAATTCTTTTCCCAGTGCCTACAAATCCCTCTTGGAGTTCCTGGGAGAGTGAGCTTTGTGTTTTACTCATTACAAATAATTGACTGGAACCAAGCAGTAATAAGTAGCTCCTAAACATGGTTGAGTTATTAAAAAAAAAACAACCCTTGACCTTTTGCAACCTAATTGCCATGACAGAACAGGGGCAGGTTGGGCTGCTCTTGGGTTTCTTGAGACAGCAGAGCATGGAGCTGTAGAAGGGGGAGATTTCCCTGGTTTTCCATCCTCATTTTGCAGGGGTGTTGAGCAGAGCCTGGCCCTGCTCTTCTCAGGATCTCTCAGCACAAAGATTTCTTCTGAAATGCCAGCTTCCCTTCTCTGCTGTGGGTCAGCCCAGACAAGTTGAGTATTTATTCTTCTCCTGCCAGTGGAATGTGTAATGCCTACTTGTCTGGACAGACACACTGAGGATTAGTGGCAAAGAATATTAGCAGGTAAAGAAATTATGTGTTTTCTGGCAGGGAGAGGGAAGCAATTCTCTATTGAGAACCAGAACTGGGCAACTTATTTGCCAGCTGGCTGATTCCAAATCTACTCCTGCTCTGCTGTGGGTGAACAAAGAATGATCCCCTCCATCTGAGTTGGCATTGAAAGGCAGAGTGCTGCTCAGGGCTTGGGTTTTGCTTTACCTGATCCTGCAAAAAAAAACCCCCAAAAATGCAGGTTGAAAAATGATCTGGCTGCTGGCTGGAGGATTTTTGAAAGATTCAAGGGTCTGAAAGGGGGATGTTTCTCATCTCTTGAAAGGATCCTATCAAAAATTGGGGGGATGGGTTGGTTTGGGTTGGTTTGGATCTGGAAAAGGCCAGTGGGGAACTGAGCAGGGGCTGTTTTTCCAGCAAACCACAGGCAGCTTTCCTTGTGAGCCCTCGTATTTTTTGATCCTCTTCAGCTGCAGTTTCTATTTAGAGAAGGGGGATGCCTGCTAATGCTTGCAGTCCCAGCAGGGGATTTTGGTAGTCTGGAATGCAGAATATTTTGGGAAAGTTGAGTTGTGGAATGAAGGCAAAGAACAAGGTAGGTCTGGGCAGGGAGCATGGCCGAGTGGGCATCGTGTGTGCAGACCTCGGAAGTGAGGAGGTGAGGTTGGTGCTTGTTGGCTTTGGAGAAATGACAGTAAAAAGTGGCACTTGTTAGATCTGTCACCTCTTCCTGAGCCCTGCAATCAAAGCAAACAGCCCCTCCTTGGTGCAGCAGGACACCGTGCTCCGTGGGGCAGGCAGCAGGGATGTTGCACAGCCAGTTAGGCGTGTGCTGGCCTTGCCCCTGGAGCTGCTCTTCAGAAGTACCTGGATGAGTGGGAAGGATTCCTTGCTTCCCAGCAGTGTCCCTCAGACCCTGGAGTGAGCAGAGAGAAATAAGAAGTTGGGAGGTTGAGGATGGAGCAAGTTGGTGGCTCCCTGACAGAGCTGCTGTGACGGAACAACATTTCCATTTGCAGCCCTGCCCGAGACGTGAAGAAAAACAGTCAGGTATCCAAAAGAAATACCCAGAACTGTCACTTGTTTTCCTCCTGGCACTAAATAATCTGACCTCAAGAGTTCCTGCAGCCCTGTGCTGCCAGGCAGGAGCACACACTGCTGCACTGATGGTTCTCCAAGGTAATCTGGGCTGGCCTGAGCCCCACAGCATCATCCTGGCTCTGCCTTGGTGTGAAGAACCAATGGGTTCTACCAGAGTGCAGCTTCTAACCCACAATCTGCAGGCTGAGGTACAGACAGCCAGAGCTTCTCCAAGCCCTGTTTGTGCTGTCCAGGTAGGGCTGATGGGGACAGTCTGGAGCCACTTCTCTTCCTACACTTTTTATTTTAAAAAAGGGATCTTCAGGTCATGTTGGGCCACGCAACGTGGCTTTTCTACGTGTGTCCTGCTCTGCCTTCAGTTCTGGGAAGAGTTGACACTTGCTCACCTCTTCTGGGAAATGCCTTTCTTGAGAAGGGGAAGGAGTGGGTATTGTGAGGGTGAAGTTGTTGACTGCAGAGCTGGTAAAATCTGTTGGGAGTAAAATGCAGAATTTGTGAAGGTCTGAGGAAAAATCCCGAGGTCTGACTGAGCCCATCTTTCCTTCACGGGTGAAGGAAGACTTTGGAGGTGCTCTAAATGTGGTGCCACAACCAGGACAGATGTTTTCCTGGTTGTTCCCATTCTCTGCTAAGAGAGGAAGGAGGAGGAAGGTGAAGGATGGGGTTTTATTTCTAAAGGGCTGGATTTGAAGCAGGGGGAGCAGGCTGGGTTGTATCTGGGTAGTGGGGGTCAATAATTTGGGGGGATGTGATGGTTTCTCCCACCAGGAGTGACTTTTGGGAACCAACTTCTGCAGGATCTTCTCCTCCAACAAACTCCGAGTTGGGACACTTGCTGGCAGCTCTCCTGGAGGGCAAAGCTCTTTTCTGTGGGGCTCCTCCTCATTCTCTGGGATCGCACCACCACCTAGTGGTAACAGCAGCCAAAACTCTGCCCTCCAACCTTGGTTTGTGTTTTTTTTTTGGTTTTTTTTTTTTCCCCTTTGCAGAAACGATCCCAACCTCTGGAGTTTATCGATCCTTTAGCCAACAAAAAACCCAGGATCTCCCACTTGGCTCACCGAACTCAACCAACTTTCAACGGGAAACTGAACTCTTCCAACGGGAAGGACATCCCAGCCCCTGCCCCATCCCTGCCCCCGCCTCTTCCCGAACCCGTCAGCTCTGGTTCCAACCTCCCGGTCCTGGAGCTGCCAAGACCTCACGACCCCCTCTCGGATGTCAGCAACGACCTGACTCACAACGGCAGAGACTGTGAGAACCCAGAGCCTGCTGATAGACTGACTCATCCTTTGTCAACAGACTGTCCCCAAACGAGCAAGCACAACTGCAGCCCCTACGTCAAAAGCAAGAAAAAATCCAAAAAGCACAAAGACAAAGAGAAAGAGAGGAAGGAGAAGAAAAACGAAGAGAAATGCAAAGAGGAGAAGCAGGACTGTGAAGTAATAAAAAATGCTGACTTAGGTAGTGTTCCCCAGGAACAGGTCACAGGTATGTAGTGTCCAAAGGGTCCCTCCCCCCCCATCCTAATGGCAGGATCAGCTGTTGGGGATTTCTTGAGGATAAATCTGAGGGAAAAGGTTGCAGAGCCCCTGTGATTAACAAAATCATCTCTCTGTCCCTACCTACAAATCGACCAACACCTTTCCTCTCAAAAGAGGCTATCAGGTTTTTCCTGTTTAACCTTTCAGGCTGTTTGGGGCTGCCTCAGCCCGTGTCATGTTTCTCCTTGCTAAATGAAAAGTCGGATTAATCCGTGGGGATGAAAGGCAGGCAGCAAGATCTGGTGGAAAAAAGCAGTGCTGCTCAATTGCTGACAGCTCTGCTGCTTGCCTTTGGGTTTGTCGTGGCTGCCTCTGGAGTTTTCACTCAGTAATGAAAAGTTAGGCACAAAAGCTTTTAATATTGGGGACAAAAAAAAACCTGATAGATAAGCCCTGTGATAAATGCTGTTAGAGCAACCAACTCTTTCTGGCTGAGCTTCCCTTTTGTATCCTGCTAGGATTCTGAGTTAATCTTTTCACCAGGAATCTGCAACCCCTTGGGATGCAATGAAAATGTTTTCCATCAAACCAGCACATTTCTGACTTCTCCACAACCTTAGCAGTGAGAGCAGAGAATATATATTGGTTAATCCCATCCATTCCCTTGCCAGGGCCTGCAGCTTTCCTGGTTTCTGTTTCATTAGGCTTTCTTACAGTTCCTGGAGTGGTGGGACCTCCCCTCCAGCCTCTGGGAATATTGCAGCCCTGACCTGTTGTTAAGTATTTTTTTGCATCCCTCTTGTTTTCCTTTTGCTCTGTTTGGTCACAAAGTTCCTCTTAGCACTTGGTGCTTGAAAATCATCCAGTTCTGGCTCAGCAAAGACACCAACTGGAAATGGAAACTGATTTCTTGAATTCCTGGGGAAAAAAAAAGAGCTTCACAGGGCAGAGGGATTAATAAGATGTCAGCTCTCACCTTCCCCCACAGCCTTTGGAGCACCTACAGGACACATTTTGATTGCTCCCCAGTGGTTTTGGATGGCAGGCAGCAGCTCTGCCCATGGTGTGGCCCTGCAGAGCCACAGTTTTCAGATGCTTCTCCTACTTTGTGAGCTCATTTTTGTGCTTTTGGCTGGGAAAGTTGTTTTTTTTCTTCCCCATGGCCTTGCCCACTTGGGGCCAGCCACACCTTCTCTCTCTAGATGGGGGGGGTTTTGTCAGTATCCCAAAAATCCCCCAAATTCTTTCTTTTTTTCTGCTGACCCTTTATCACCTTTCCTGCTTTGCTTTCCAAAGTTTTCCAGTTTTCATGCCTGGCTCTTTGGCAATGAGTAGGAGTTGGGTTTGGGTCCTGCTGCCCTGCAGATGGATGCAAGGTACCAAATCCCAGCTGGGCTGGGGAGCAATCCCAAACAGGATGTGGTCAGTGGCTGCTGGCATCTCCTGCAGCCAGCCAGCATCTCATTTGGGACCTTTTCCTTCTGTCCCTTGTTCCATGCAGATGGTGGGGGCCTAATCCTGCTCCTTTTGGAGCTGGCAACCTTCCCTGAGCCCCCCCTCTCCAGCCAAGGCTGCTGAGTTTCTTCTTGGGAGGTTTGGTGGAGGGACCTTTGGGGCCTTTCCAGCAGTCAGCAGGTGGCACTCGTAGGCAAAACAATTCTGCTTTTCTTCCTGTCCCCTCCTTTTTTCTTTTTTTTTTCCTCCTCCCCCCCATTCTGAGTCTTTCAGGCTGGTGGGCAGGTAAGGGTGAAAGCAGAACTGGCTGCCAGCATCAGCAGGAATTGGGACTGGGATGTTCACAGGGACTCTGGGGGGTTTCTGCCCCTTCTCCCACTCTGCTCAGGAAAACCTTTCCATGGAACTTCAGAGAAAAATCTCTTTTAGCCCAGTTTATCTGGGGAAGCAAGGCTCAGGGCTTGTGTGTTCCCTGCCTGTGCAGCTGGGGAAATGGTGCACTTGGAGGTCCTGCTTGCTCTGGGTAACACCTTGGAAAGAAGAACCATGTTTGCCTCTAGTTTGCTGTCTTCTCATGGGTGCAGCTGAGTTTCTGGTGAGGGTTTTCAGCAGGACCCCCCCCCTCAGCTGATGAGAAACAGCCCTGCCAAACCTTTTTTCCTCCCAGTCAGTCCTGCAGAGGTTGCTTGAGGTTGAGGACAACACCTGGTGTGTGCTCACCAGGGAAAAGCTGCACACCTTAAAAACCTCTCTGGAATATTAAGAGTAGGAACCTGAACCTGGGGTGGTTTTAAGAGTAGGAATCTCTGTAATGTAAGGTCAAGAGAAAACTGTGTCCACCTTGCTCAGCTCTCTGCTTCTCTGGGCTCAGAAATGTGTTTTGCAGCTTAGTGGTGGTATCAGTGTTATCCCTCCCTGCAGGCAGTGTTTAGAAACCAATTAAATGCAGGATTTTTTGGCTGCTGGGTGCATTGGCTAATGGGGATCCTGTTTTGCTGACAGACAGATACCAGAGAAGCCTTGAAGTTTCCCTCACCTTCTTGTGGATCTCCTGGCTCTGTCAGTTCAAAGCCAAATCCTTTACAATTCCATAAAGTGGGTGTTTCTGGTTTGAAGTTTAATTGCATTAAAGCTAAAGGATTGTCTGTAAACAAGCTTTTATTTTTTTCAGGTTTAAATGGAACATGCAATAATTCTAGTGTACCAACATCAACTTCAGAAATGCCAGATTATTTATTGTAAGTATATTTATCAGTTGCTTCATCACTTAGAGATCCTCTTCCAAGCTAAAAATCACAATGCAATGGGGATTTTTGTGGGATTTTGTTACTTGATAGAACTTGTGAGGTGGGTTTTTGGAAATAAAAAAAAAAAAAAAGGGTTAAAACCCAACTTTGCAGCTGGAGTTCAAGGCTCTCTTCCTATAATCCAACTCTTGAAGTACTTCAGGAAACCTTGGCTACCTTGAAGGGATTAAACCTCTCCATGGTAGAGCTGGAAACTTGGAGAGGAAATGATCTGCTTTAATGTTCAGGAATACAGGGTGAGAAAGGATTTTGAGAGGTTAGCAAATTCTCCCCCTCTTCAGAGCCAAGATCATCTCCATAAAGCAATGGAATAGTCCTCCTGGGGAGGTTATAACCCCTGGGTTAGGATGTGAGCTGCTTCACCTCTTGACTTTTTAATCAGATCCCCTTGAGGTTAATTAAACAATGTTATTGTCTGCTGCAGCACAAAAATCCCTCTGCATAAAGCCAAAAATCTGCATAAAGCCAAACCTGTTATAAACAAAGCTTTGAGACAGCAGAAAAGTGGAGCTGTGGGTGATGTCCCCTGGGCCATGACTCTGGGCTTTTAATGCCATCAGATCTGTCTGGCTGTGCTGGGATCACCCAGAGGGAAGGGGAGGAGGAGGCATCCACTGTTGGCTCTGCAGGAACAGTCCCTGGAGTTGGCTGGAGGACATGGAGGGTTCTTGAATGGTTACAAAATTGTGGTTTGGGCTGTAGGAACCGTGCAAACTGCTTGAAGTTGGCATTGCTAAAACCATCCAGAAGAATGCAGATGGCTGGGGGATTTTTTTGTCTTGCAACAGACTTGCTGCTCCCTCCTGTAGAGGGATCTTACAGCTCCTCAACTCCAAAGAAATCCTGTATGGTTTATGAACTCCAGAACTCTTTTCTCTCACCTTTTGTGTGATCTGAGTGGGGTTTGTCAGCTCCTCACATTAGAAGAGCTGGCACTGCTGCTTGGATGGTGGAGGTGTCATTCAGCATGGGGTGGACAACCTCCCTGTCTGATAGCAGGATATCCTGGGTGAGTGCTTATTGATACCAACCCTTAGCAAGGACTCAGTTCTTGGAGACTGGACTATGTCTTATGTGAAAACAGTGAAAGTTTTCCCTGAATTTGGTAGCCAAGTTTAGTTGATCCATGGTCAGGCAGGAGCTGGTGGTGCTGCAGCCAGCCCAAGGTGGCAGATGAAGAGTCACCACCCACAAAAAGATGACTTTTACCATCAGGGAGGACTGGCTGCAAAACATTGGGGTTTTAACAGCTTTTTGGGGAGCTTTAACAGCTTTTTGGGGCTTCAAGGGGCCTCCAAGGTGCATCAGTTGCCCATGAGCTCTGGAGCTGTGTGGAGTTCACGTTGGGTGTTTTCCGGAAGGTGGTGGAAACACAGTCAGTCTATTCAAGGAGGTTTCTTCTTGTGCTTTTGCCACATAGTTGTACTGTGAGCATTTTGCAACGATAGATGAATGCTTTTTGTTGTTCCTTAACACTGGAAGCATCATATTCCTGCTGTTCCAAGGTCTGGCACAGCTGCAGAACTCCATGTTCTGCAGGACAGCAGGAGTTAGCAAAGCTGTTACAGCGCTATCTGAACGGCCTCCTACACCCTCAGCAGCTCCCAGGCTTTGCTGTACCTGCAGATTCCACCCTATCTGGCAGAGATAGGAAGTGCTGAGAGCAAACACTCTCTTGTTTGATGCAGAAGTCAAGGCAAAGATCCTGGGGGTTACCTCTGGCCTGCTAAAACACAAACCTCCCCACGGCTGTTTTTAAAACGCAGTCGCCCGCTGGGCTCATCGTCCCAGCTGGGGAGGGGAGGAAGGTGAGGGGAGAAACTTGCTAAAAACCATTAACTAAATCATTCTCCCTGCAGAAAATACGCAGCCATCTCCTCCTCAGAGCAACGTCAGAGTTACAAGAACGACTTCAATGCAGAGTACAATGAGTACAGGGATTTGCACGCCAGGATAGAGAGGATAACCCGACGGTTCACGCAGCTGGACGCCAAGCTGAAGCAGCTTTTGCAGGGCTCTGAAGAATATAAGGTAGAAACAGCAAGGCCACCACCTTGAGAAGCTTGTTCTCCAAGCAGCAAGGCTGCTACTCCTTGGAGTAGCCCGGGGATGATGGGTTTGGTGCCTTCAAACCTCCTGCCCGCAGCCCAGAATTGGTGGATGCAGAACGTACACACAGCTGACAAGCTCTGGAGCCTGTTCTTAAAACAGCTCAGTGCTCTTTCCTTTTCGAGCTGGAGCACACACATCATGGGACTTGTTGACAAGGAGAGGCCTCAGTGAGACAATTGGTGTCTTCAGCCAAAAGCTGCTGGAAGCTATTAGTGTATCCCAGCCAGAAAACCTCCTATTTGCACATGTGGTAGCATATCGGGAAGGGGAGTTAGGACAGGGTCATCTGTTTCTCTGGAATCTTTGATCTTAATAATGTAGCATTATTCAACTTGTCAGCCTGATTTTAAAAGAGCTTTAACTATTCATTATCTTCAGCAAGTAAAGCTCAGTGAGTATAATAAACAGATTTTTTCACAGAGCACCTATTGTGCTAAGCTCCCTTTCCTCCTTCAAACATCCTTCCCTCTCTCTTTAAGAGTTTGGTGATTTCTCACTGAATTACTTTCACATCTTGGAGAGAAAAAAAAACACAAAAAACCAGCCTGAGCTGGAGAGGAAATGGCAATTATTCTACCAAGCTAAGTGCCTGCTGCAGGTAGTGCTCATGGCTGATCCCTTCAGTGCTCCTGGTGTCAGCACCAGGTGGTGAAGGTGGTTGGAGCCACCAGATCTCCCAGGGAAGAGGATGGAATTCCTGGAGGGAGCAGATTTGGGGCAATATTTGGAGGAAATGTGACTTGAGCCATCAGTTAAGGCATACCTACTGCACTAGGTCATGGGGCTGTGGGCTTTTTTGAAAATAATAAGCTGTTTTTCCCTTTTTTTCCCTTTTTTTTTCTTTTTTTTTCCTAGACCATCCATGATCAAATTTTACAGGAGTATAGGAAAATTAAAAAGGTAAGGAAAAAGCTGGCTCTGAAAAAGGCTTTTGGGTGGTGCCCCTAGTGTGACTGAAAGAGATGGGTGCTTGCCAAGTGCAAAACCCAGGCTCTGAAGCTTCACAGCAGAGCTTTGTTCAGCTTGAGCTGGTCCCAGAAGTGATCCCTTTTAGGATCAGGAAGGATTTTGGGGGGGATCTTGAGGACTTTTTGGTGTGGGTGCACAGCAGGATAGTTCACACCTCTGTGTATGGTTAAAGTTGGGGAGGGGGGGATTTAGGATTTCAGTAGACATTTAAAAATGGATGACTGGGGTAGAACTGGTGAGGCAGACTGGGGTTATCCATGGGGTTTGGGTTTTAACCCAATGATTTGGGTTTTAACTCCCAATGATGTCCCTGAGGGATTTGCAGGAGCTTTTTGAAGAGGTTCCCTGCCCCTTGCAGGTTCAGCTTTGTTTTAAAGCTCCCAGGCTTGCAGAGTTCAGGGCAGAGGGCAGGTGGAAGCTGCTGTGAGGTCCAGGTGATGCTGAGCCTTGCTCAGGGTGCTCTCATCTCCCTGGGTGCTGATGAGAAGTTGCTTGATTGGACCATTTAAAATTCTGATTTCAAGTGACTTCTTTCTAATTCCCCATTTTAGAGGGGAAAGCTCCCAAAGCTTCATCCCTTAAACATATTTTTACAGTCTTGTAGCCTCACCTGGGTTCAGTGCAGGTGTCAGCAAGTGCTGAAAAGTGTTTTGTATTTATTTTGATTTTCTTTTTTTTTATTTTCCAGACTAACCCCAACTACAGCCAAGAGAAGAACCGCTGTGAATACCTCCACAACAAACTGGCTCACATCAAAAAACTGATAGCAGAGTATGACCAACAGCAGTTTTAGCTGGCACTCATCTGGACTGGACAGGGCAAAGAAAGAAAAACAGAGGAAAAAAAACCCTAAAAAAATTATAAAAATGATTAAAAAAAAAAAAAAAAAAAAAAGAAAGATTTAAAGAAAAAGTCACCTGGATGTTATGTTCCCTTTTCTACAACTTAAATCCCTTTCAGAGATGAGCATTAATTCCTCCTGGTTGGAAGAAATTTGGGATTTCTGAGTCTGAGCTGGGGGGTGAGCCCCAGCAGGGTCCTCTTGAGTTTGAGCCTCTCTGAATGGTGGATTGGAAAACAAGAAAGCAACCAAACAACAGCAGAAAAAACCACCCTGCTTGTTTGAAGGCAGCCTTTAAAGGAAGGGAAAAAAGAAAAAAAAGAATAAAAAGCCACAAAACAACTTACCTAAAGTGAATGAAGCTCCCAAAGGTTAAGAATCAGTAGTTTTCATGGATTCCAGTTTGGCATGAAGTGTAATTACCCCTGGCCCAGCTCCACTGGGTTACAAATTGTCCTTCAAATGGTGAGGAACTGGAATGCTGCTAAGTTACCTCCTCCTCCTCCACTCTTCATCTGCAAACTGGCTGCTCCCCCACCTTCCTGCCCCCTCCTCTCCTTCTTGCTCTCTCCAGGGGGTTGTGGGAGCAGGAGGGGATCAACCCAGGAGCCCTAAAATCAAACAAAAACCACAAAACAAGCAACAAAATACCCCAGGTTTCTTTTGGTTTGGATCCCATTTGTGCAGTTGGAAGCAGTGGGTGTATTTTATTTTATTTTATTTTTTTTTTACCACTGTTTTTCCAGCACTTGTGGTCCAGTCTGCCTGCATTAACCTCCACACCCCCATGCTGGGAAGGTTTGAGATCAGTTTTGTCTTGGATTTTTATCATTTGATACCAAGGCAGCTGATTTTCTTCATTGCTTCCTGAGCCTTGGGTCTATTTTTGGATTGAAAAAGAGGAAAAAAAAAAAAAAAATTAACATCTTCTTCTAAAACTCTGCCTCTCTTTTCCTTTCAGGCCAAGTGTTTCACAACCTTTCCTCTCCCCTAACTTCAGTATTACTAAAACTGAGCAGTTATTTTATTACCTGACCCATAAGCAAGGAGGAGGAGTGTGGGGAGATGCTTTCTAGTTTTCTTTTTGTTGGCTTTTTTTTTTGGTTGGTTGGGTTTTGTGTGTTGGTTTTTTTTTTTAATTTCTTCTCTTTTTTGGTTTGTTATTTCCCAAAGAAGCAGCAGCAGAAAAACCATTCCTGGGAACAGGCACCCGTGAGAGAAGTGAGGTGGGATTTTCCCAGGCAGGTCACTTCCACTCTTGGGCTTTATCTTGCCAGCTTCTCCCTGCAGTCTTTCTTCCAGATTTCTTATTTTTTTTTCCCCTTGTTGTTTTTAGTTTTGTTTTGGACTTGAAGGGAACATTTTTATTTTACTTTTTTTTTTTTTTTTTTATGGGCCAGGGTGTGAGAAAAACACCAAAAAGCACAAAGGTGGCCTTGAACTCTGCTGTTTCTTTCTCTCCCCTCTCCCCTTTTTAATCCTGCCAGCCTGGGGGAGTTGACTTCTTCTGCTTTCCATTTATTTCCATTTATCTCACAGTAAAAGATCAACTTCCCTGGGGTGTCTCCTTCCCTTGGAGGTTGCACTGAGGAGCCTTTCACCCTTTGAAGGAGCAGAATGGCAGAGTTAAGGAGGGAAACAGTTCTTACACAAGGAGTATTTTCTTTTTTCCACCAGCTCCCCCCCCCCAAAAAAAAAAAAAAAAAAAAATACAAAGTGGGTCCATCTGCTGTCAAAAAAACAAAAAATAATAATAATAATATTGCTAATAATTCCATTCTGGCTCATTGGGTTTTGCTGCATTGGTCAAGCCTTGCTCTCACCTCTTCTCCTCCAAGGGAAGCCAACAGGGAGCACCTGATTCCCCAGGAAAAGCTGGAAAAGACACCAGAATTGAAGGCTTTTTCCAGAAAACTTTTGTCCTCCTGTTCCCTGGGATCTTGCACCCAGTTGGTGGCCAAGCTCCAAGTTGGTGGCCAAGCTCCAAGTTGGTGGCCACCTCCAGGCTCAAGCTGAAGCTTTCCTGAGCTGGGAATCTCTGCACTGGAACCTCCTGGAGCTGCAGGGATGGAGGAGGAGACCTGGGGCTGGGTGAGATCCCTGGGCTGCCACCCTTGGGGTATTTGGCACCACAAAACCCCCCCAGTGCCACCACCAAACCCCCCCAGTGCCACCACCATCCCCAACTTGGTGGCAATTCATGGGACTTCATGGTGTTTGAGGAGCCCAAGCTTCAGAGCAAAACAAACCCAGGATGAGTAAAAAATCTTCCATGGAAACATTTCTCCTGATCCTTAAGATTCTGAATGGGCTTTTTTTTTAATTTTTTTCCCTTTTTTTTCCTTTTTTTCCCCTTTTTTTTTTGTTGCTTTGGGAGGGGAAAAGGGGGGGGGGGGGAAATACAGAGATGGATCTGGATCTTTATACACCTGCTATAAGATATTTTTGCAAACAGAGTTGTATACAAAGATGTATTGTGGACATTTACCTGTATATTCTGGAACTTCTACAATTTGAATAGAAAAAACAAAAAAAAAAAAAAGAAAAAAAGAAAAAAAAAAAAAAACCTTGAAAATATTTAATGAATATTCAAACTGTGAGACCCAATTAGCATTCAACACCTTTTCTGCTTCACTTTTCTTTTGGACTGTGTTAAAGAATTGTAGTCAAACCTGCCTTGTTTTTTTTTTGTTTTGTTTTGTTTTGTTCTTTTTAGAAATTACAAAGCTAGGCAAATTTTTTGTGCTTTTTTGGATTAATAGAAACCAGTTCTAGGTGATTAAGTATGATCTTAACTTATTGAGACTGTGTTTTACTTTGTAATATTGTACTGTGGATAAAAACTATATTGAGCCATGGAGTTGGAGTTTACAAAAAAAAAAAAAAAAAAAAAGAGAAAAAAAAAAAAAAAAAAGAGCTTTTCACTTTGCCAAAATGTTACAATTTAAAGGCAGCATAGTCTTCAGCTTTCCTAATCTTTTTTCTTAAGAGCTAGTGTCTTTTTTGTACACTAAAAAAAAAAAAAAAAAGCAAAAAAAAAAAAGCTGAATGCTGATTTTGCAACATATAATAAATTCACTGTATTGGAAAACAAGCAAACAATAAGGTTGTATATTTCTTTTCAGGGTTGTATATTTCTTTTTGGGGTTGTATATTTCTTTCCAGGGTTGTATATTTCTTTTTGGGGGTTGTATATTTCTTTTTGGGGTTGTATATTTCTTTTCAGGGTTGTATATTTCTTTTCGGGGGGGGTTGTATATTTCTTTTCGGGGGTTGTATATTTCTTTCTGGGGTTGTATATTTCCTTTCAGGGTTGTATATTTCTTTTTGGGGGGGTTGTATATTTCTTTTCAGGGTTGTATATTTCTTTTTGGGGTTGTATATTTCTTTTTGGGGTTGTATATTTCCTTTCAGGGTTGTATATTTCTTTTCGGGGGGGTTGTATATTTCTTCTCAGGGTTGTATATTTCTTTTGGGGGTTGTATATTTCTTTCCAGTGTTGTATATTTCTTTTCAGTGCTTCTTACTTGCAAGAAGACTCCACAGGGAAAGGTGATGAAAGGCTGGGGAGCAGGAAAAGGAAAGGAAGCATCTCAGCTGAGGGAGTTAAAGTCAGAGCAGGAGGAAGGAAACTCCAGAAGGAAAAAGGTTCTGCTCTGCATCACCCATTTTCCACCTCCTCCCCAGCCACCTTTGGGGGAGGTTTTCTGCTGGGCTCAGTTTTTCCATGGCTAAAATCTTCTTTTTTAGGGTAAAATCTTTATGAAGTGGGACCCATGGTGAGCTGGGTCCACGAGGGGAATCCCATCCCAATCAGGGAATGGTTTGGGTTGGAAGGGACCCCAAAGCTCATCCAGTCCCAACCCCCTGCATGGCCAGGGACCCCTCCCACAGCCCGGGGGGCTCCAAGCCCCATCCCAACCTTCCCCATTTCCAGGGATGGAGCAGCCACAGCTTCCTGGGAAACCAGGGGCTCAGCACCCTCAGATTAAAGAATTTTTTCCTAAACTTTTCCTCAAGTTTTAACCCGTTTCCCCTTGTCCTCTCACTACACCCCTGTCTCAAAAGCCCAACCCCAGCTTTCCCATAGCCCCTTCAGATCTTGGAAGGTTCCTGGAAGGTCCTGGAGCTCAGAGAGGTGGCAGCACCCAAGATCCTTGCTCCTTCCCTTGGGATCAACCACGCTGGAGCTCCCAAGGTTCTGGTGCCTCCTGCTCTGCCTCTCCTGGGGAAGCTCCAGACTCTCCAGGTGCCTCCACAGCCAAGGGGAATCTTGAACTTCCCCCCCAGGAGCCGAGGGGGCTTTGATGTCCCAAATTTCCTGGCGTGGAGGCTGAATCAGAGCTGGGGGGAGGTTGAGATGAAGTGGATGGAGTTGCCACCTCTGCCCGAGGGGCTGAGTAAAGCTCAGGATGCAAACAGCATCTTGGGGAGGGGGTGGGAGATGGGGGATGGAGGTTTTGTCCCTTTTTTGGGGGTTTGATTTCTACTCCTTGCTCCTGGTGCAGCATCCCCAGGGCTGCTGCTCGCTGGGGTTGGAGCAGGCAGAGGAAAGCAGAAGATAAAACCACTCCAGGAATCTGCTCAATCCCATAAGAAGCACCTAAATCAGTGCTTTTTAACCCAGGTCCTGCTGCAGGGTTCTGCCTCCAAAAGGGGGGGGGGGGAGAAAAGAAACCATCCAGCAATGGAATCCTGTCCTCCAAATTCCTGCCTGGGGTGTTTGGGTTTTTAAAAGGTGAGGGGAGGGCTCAGCTCCATCATCTGTGTCACCAACCCCAGCAGGGGGAGGTGACAGTCCTCAGGGTCACCCAACCTACGTTATGGGGTGAGCTGCTCATGTTCTAGCAAAATCCCCCCCCCCCCCAAATCACCGATTTTTCACTCCCAAATACCCCCTCTGAGCCGAGCTCCACATCCCCACCTTTCATCCCTTTAATTCCTGCTCCTGAGCTCACCCCTGGGCTTAAGGATTGATCCTGGGAGCCTCAGGGACACCACGGATGCTTCTACGGGAAGGGTCCCCGTCCCCCCATCTCCTTCCCTCCCGGCTTTCCTGGGGAATTCCTCTCCATCCTTGGCAGCTCCAGCTCTGCCCGGGGTCACGCACTGAGCTCATTAAACTGGGAGCTGCCCCAGTGGAAATTTACTGAGTTTGCCTCCCCCTTGCCAGAGCCAGCCCGGCTCCTGCCTCCTCCTTATCGTCAGCCAGCCGGGAGCTGGGGACCGAGGCTTGGGGACAAGGAGCAGCATCTATTTTGGGCTGTGGCCATGTGTCCCTCCTGCCTGCGAAGCCAAGTGCAGGTCCAGGAGGAGCCCAGGGCTCTGATAATTCAGGTCACACTTGAGAGGAAAAAAAAATAAAATAAAATAAAATAAGTCACTTAGCAGTGAAATGAGTGTCACTAGAGATGACCCCACGGTGTCCTGGATGCCCCGGTCACCTTTTGAGGGATGAAACAAGGCAAAAAAACCCCAAACAAACAAACAAAAAAACCCCAACCCCATCACAAAAATAATAATAATAATAAAAAAAAGCAGCAGGTCGGGTTTTTCCTGGGCACTTCTTTGCTGGTGGCTGGGTTAGAGGAGGAAGTTGCTCGGAATAATTTGTCCTGGACACGGTCTGATGGTGCAAGTCCTTCTTGGGACCTCCACCAACCCGATTGTCCCTTCCCACGCGTGGGTCTGCCCGTCCTTGGGTGATGGCACAGGGAGAGGGGAGGAGAGGACAAGGAGCTGAGATAAGGAAGGGGCAGAGCCTGGGGGGGTTGTTTAATGCCAGGGGAAAAAAAAAACCCAAATGTAGAAGAAAAAAAAGCAGCTGTTTGTGTCTAAAACGCAGGCGTTTGGGGCTCTTTGGGGGATTTAGGGGGGGGTCCTGCCTGTATTCCCCCTCCCCTCCTTACTTCTGGTAGGATCAACCCCTTGAACCTGCTTGGAATGAAGGAACCACCCAAAAGTTTGGTGCCACCAGAAGCTCCCGGGTGGGTTTCATGGCCTTGGATTCTTTGTCCCCAGGGATGCCAGGGTTGGTTTTGGGTTGGGTTTTTTCTTTTGGGGGGGGTGTAGGGGTTTATCACGATCTGTTTGGCTCCTCGGCTCGGCCTGGCTCCCTGCCAGCCCCCGGCAGCTGGGGATTGAAGCCGTTTTTTGGGCGACCAGCCCGGGCTGCTGGCCCGTGGCCACCGCGTTGGGCGAGCAGGAACAAGGGAGCCCCGCTGCTGCGGTGCCGAGCGTGGGAGGAGTGGGAAGGGAGTGGGGAAGCGGAGAAAGGGGGGGAGGGTGTGGGGTGGGGGTAGGGGAAGGAACAATGGTGGGAGTTATGGGAGGGGGGCAAAGAGAGAGGAAAAAAGAGGAAAAAAAAAAAAAAAAAAAAAAAAAAAAAAAAAAAAAAAAAAAAAAAGAAGGAAAAAGCAGTGGAAAAATACCAGTTCTGGGCCCCTGGCAGAGCTGCCCGGACCCTCCCCGCCCCAGGATTATTGTACAAAGAAATGTTATTTTTGTTTCAATAATTTGCTGAGGCACTGGCATTCCAGCGCAGGGCTCGTTTTGTCCTCCAGCCCGGCACCAAGGGATCATTGTTCCTCCCGGGCCGAGGGGCCATGGACGGGACCCCCCCCCCAACCCTCCCATCCCCATCCCCACCACCCCAATCCCCATCCCCATCCCTCTGCCGGCCCCCGGGGCTCGGTGGGTCCCGGCCTCGCTCCGTGCCCCGGGCTGAGGCTGAGGATGCCAAATGTGTGTGTCCCCCCCACCCACCCCCCCCCGGCCCATGGTGGGTGGCGGGGAGCGGAGCTGTCCTCGCCGTGTCTGCGGGGAGCCCGGGGGGTGTGGAGGGGGCCCGGGCGTTGCTCCTGCTCCGGGGGCTCCTTTGAAGCCGGGCCTGGGCATTGAAAAAGCGGCTGGACCCCCGGGGGGGGCACGGAGCGGGGTGCCAGCTCTGCCCCATCGCTCTCAGAGCAGCCACTTCCCCCCCGAGGGCACCCCACACTTACCCCCATGTTGGGTGCTGCCCCACGCAGGGCTTGGTGCCCCCTGGCAGGGCCGATGGGGGCTGCCCCGGGGAGGGGGGGGGGGTGTAGGGAAAGGGTGGCCCTGAAATAGAGGGGGGGCTGTGGCAGGGGATGTGGGGTGCTGGCGCCAGGGGGCTTGGGGTGCACATGTGGGGGGCTGCAGGGTGCTGTGGTGCCAGTGTTGGGGGGCCGCAGGGTGCTGTGACCTTTGGGGTGTCCATATGGAGGGTTTTAGGGTGCTGTGACCTTTGGGGTGTCCATGTGAGGGGCTGCAGGGTTCTGGGGTGCCGGTGTTGGGGGGCTACAGGGTGCTGGGAGCTCTGGGTGTCCATACAGGGGGGGCTGCAGGGTGCCGGGGGCTCTGGGGTGCCGGTGCTGCCCCCCCCCCAGCGCAGAAATCCGCCGACCCGGGGTTGTCAATAGTCGGAAGGCGACAACGGGACCCCTGGTCCTGGTTTCGGTCCCGGTGCCGCCGCCACTTCCCTTTCCCGGGTCAGCTGCCGCTCTCCCCGGCCCGGTACCCCCCGTATCCCCCCGGTAAGAACCGCCGGGGGGTCCCGGGGCCGCTCCGCACCTGCCGCCGGTCCGGGAGCTGGGAGTCCCGGGGGGGGATCCGGGGGGAGATCCCGGGGGGGTCGGTGCCGGGGGCGGCGGGGCACGTGCGGGGGGGGTGGGGGTGTCGGGGGGGCCGCTTTTGGGGGCGGGTCCGGGGGTGGGGGGGGCGGGACCTGGGAGCCGATTAAGCGGTGGGAGCCGGAGCGGCCGCAGCCGCGATCGCATCATCCCCCGCGGGCAGCACCGGGACCGGTACCAGCTCCGGGACCTCCAGCGCGTCCGGCCCGGTGAGTGCAGGCGGGGAGGGGACAAGGGCGGGGGGGGACGGCTCGGGACGGGTTTGAGCCATCGGTCCCAGGGAACGGGGGTGGCCCCGGTCCTATGGCCCCCCGCGTCCCCGGGAGTGCCGGGACGGCAGGGACAGCCCTGTCCCCGTGTCCCCTGACACCCCGGGGAGGGGGGGACAGCCCTGTCCCCGTGTCCCCTGCAGCCTCTGCCACCCCGGGGAACAGGGACAGCCGTGTCCCCATGTCCCCTGGGAGCAGCCCTACTTCTGTGCTCCGCTGTCACCTCCCGGGAGGCGACAGCAGGGACAGCCAGCAGCGGGACAGACCCTGCACTCTCCGGGCTTGCTGGGGGGGGAGTGGTGGTCTGGGGAGCAGAGGGTTCCCGGGGGACACACTCGCTCCCCCCTCTTGCTCCCCGCCTGTCGGCGCCGGGGAAGGGACCGTGGTGGCATCTCCGCTGTCACCAGGAGGTCGTGGGGCAGGGAGCCAGCAGGGGGGGAGTTCCCATCGTGCCAGGCCTGCGGGGTTGCCACCCATTTCCTCCTATTCCAGCTCCGGGAACAATGGCCGAGACATTCCTGGTGGAGAGCCCCGACGTGACCTACAGCAGAGACTTCATCGAGGCCAAGTACACGTACAACACCGTGCATGTCACCAAGGAGAACGGGGTCACCAAGGTAGGGACGGGGGGCACTGAGGTAGGGACAGGGTGGGCAGGAGGTCACCAAAGCACGGGCAGGGGGGTCCAGCACCAAGATTTGGGCAAGGGGGGCTCTACCTGCAAGAACAGTGTCACCAAGGTGCAGGGGGGGTGGGCAGGGGGTCACCAAGGTGCAGGAGGGGTGGGCAGGGGGTCACCAAGGTGCAGGGAGGGTGGGCAGAGGGTCACCAAGGTGCAGGGGGGTGGGCAGGGGGTCTCCATCATCATCGTCATGGAATCCTTTGGGCTGGAGAAGACCTTTAAGGTCACCACGCCCAAGGCCACCACTGAGCTGTGTCCCTCAGCACCACATCTCCATGGCTTTGGGCCACCTGGGTTCTGCTCATCCCCTCTGGGTCCCTTTTCTCTCTGCTCTGTAGGTCCGACCATGCTCGACCCGTTTCACCTTCCGGACCGGGCGACACGTCCCTCGTCTGGGGGTGATGCTGGTGGGCTGGGGGGGCAACAATGGGACAACGGTGACAGCAGCCGTGCTGGCCAACAAGCTGGGGCTGTCCTGGATGACCAAGACAGGGCGCAAGGTGGGTGTCCCCTGACCTCAGAAAGGGATGGAGACGGTCACACAGCTCAGCTGCTTCCACCTCCACCTCCATCTCCTCCCTGGCCCCGTGGGGGTGGGCTTCAGCCCTGCCCTCCCCCAGTTCGGGGGTGCTGGGACTCCTCTAGGTGCTGGTGGCTCATCCTTGTGTTCTCCATCCCAGAAAGCCAACTACTATGGCTCCCTGCTCCAAGCTTCCACCGTCTGCCTGGGTTCCAGCCCCACTGGTGATGTCTACGTGCCTTTCCGGGACCTTCTGCCCATGGTGCATCCCAACGACATCGTCTTCGACGGTAGGTGGGAGGTGGGGGGAGATCCCACAAACTGGGACGGGGGAGCCTGGAAGGATTGGGTTCCCCCCTCCTTTTTCCCCCCAGGTTGGGACATCTCCTCGCTGAACCTGGCGGAGGCCATGAGGAGGGCGGAGGTGCTGGATTGGCAGCTGCAGGAGCAGCTGTGGCCCCACATGGAGAAGATGAGGCCCCGACCTTCCATCTACATCCCCGAGTTCATCGCTGCCAACCAGGAGGAGCGGGCGGACAACGTCCTCCGCGGGTCCATGGCCGAGCAGGTCCTGGTGGGGGGGACGGGACAGAGATGGGGAGGGGGAGGTGGGGAATGCCAGCCCTGTCTGATGTGTCCCTCCGGATGCCATCCCAAGGTGGAGCAGATCCGCAGGGACATCCGGGATTTTAAGGAGAGCAGCGGGGTGGACAAAGTCATCGTCCTCTGGACGGCCAACACTGAGCGGTTCTGTGACATCGTGCCCGGGCTCAATGACACTGCTGAGAACCTCCTGAGGGCCATCGAGGTCAGGGGACAGGGGAGTGGGACCTGGAGGAGGTGGCGGGGAGGTGACAACACCCTGAGCCCACCCCTTTGTGTGTGTCCCCCACAGAGAGGTCTGGAGGTGTCCCCATCCACGCTCTTCGCCGTGGGCAGCATCCTGGAGGGCTGTGCCTACATCAATGGCTCTCCCCAAAACACCTTCGTGCCCGGGGCTGTGGAGTTGGCCTCCCAGCACAACGTCTTCATCTGTGGGGACGACTTCAAGTCGGGTCAGACCAAGCTGAAGTCGGTGCTGGTGGACTTCTTGGTGGGCGCAGGGCTGAAGGTAGGTGGGGATGGGGTGGGATCTGCGGGTGACACGGGGGTGACCTGGATGGAAGCTGCACCAGGGGAGGTTAGGATGATGTTAGGGGATGATTTGTCAGTGAGGTGCATTGGGGTGGCCCGGGACAGCGGTGGAGTCACCATCCCTGGAGGCACAGACCTGGTCCTTGAGGCTGTGGTTTGGGAGTTGGCCATGGTGTTGGGCTGGATGAGCTTGGAGGCCTCTTCCAACCTGAACAATCTGTGACCCCCTGATTCTCTGTGACCCCCTGATTCTCTGCACCCCCCGCTCAGACCAAATCCATCGTCAGCTACAACCACCTGGGCAACAACGATGGGAAGAACCTCTCAGCCCCGCAGCAGTTTCGCTCCAAGGAGATCTCCAAGAGCAACGTGGTGGATGACACAGTCCAAGCCAACCCCATCCTCTACGGACCCCAGGACAAACCCGACCACTGCGTCAGTGGGGAGGGGGTCTGGGGGGGTGGGGGGGTGGGTAGAGCCAGGCTGAGGCTGGGGGAGGGGAGTGGGGGTGACAGGGGGGTGACAAGGCCATCCCTTGAGCAGGTGGTGATCAAGTATGTGCCCTACGTGGGGGACAGCAAGCGGGCCCTGGATGAGTACACCTCGGAGATCATGATGGGCGGCACCAACACCATCGTCATCCACAACACCTGTGAGGTGGGTGAGGGGTGTCAGGGGGAAGGGGAAGGGGGGGTGTCACATCCCGGGGTGTCTCCCTCACCCCTCGGTTGCCCCCAGGACTCGCTGCTGGCCAGTCCCATCATCCTGGACTTGGCCATCCTGACGGAGCTGTGCCAACGCGTCACCTTCTGCACCGAGGCCGATCCCGAGTTCCAGGGGTTCCACAGCGTCCTCTCCATCGTCGCCTTCCTCTGCAAAGCCCCCCTGGTCCCCGAGGGCACCCCCGTGGTCAACGCTCTGTTCCGCCAGCGCAGCTGCATCGAGAACATCCTCAGGTACCCTCCCCCCAACCCCCATACCCACCCCACCCACCCCACACCCACCATGAGCCCCCTCCTGCTGCTCCACACCCAGGGTGTCCCCCTGAGCACCCCCCCTGTGGGTGGGTTTGGGGTGCCCAAGGCTTGGGGGTGATGTTGGGGGGGGTCCTGTGGGTTCCTCTGCTCAGCCCTGGTGATGCCCAAAGGAGGGGGGGGTGCTGGTGGCTCCTGGTCAGACCCAGTGGGTCCCATGGGTGCCCCGTGCCAGGGGGTCCCAGTGCCTGGGAGGGTCCCACACCAGTGTGTCCCAGTGGGATCCCCATTAGGTCCCAGTACCCCATAGTGGGGTTCCCATTAGGTCCCAGTGCCCTGGAGTGGGATCCCCGTTAGGTCCCAGTGCCCCATACTGGGGTTCCCGTTAGGTCCCAGTGCCCCATACTGGGGTTCCCGTTAGGTCCCAGTGCCCCCTAGTGGGACTCCCATTAGGTCCCAGTGGCCCCCTAGTGGGATCCCCATTAGGTCCCAGTGGCCCCTAG